>NC_072039.1:5168255-5474089 GCF_027791375.1 Indicator indicator
TAACAGCACTGCTTCAGAGCTGCAAGCTCTCTGCACATCTATTAAACTAGATAAGGGGAAACAAGAGGTTTCGTTTCACCAATCTTTTTCCCACAATGTCCAGAAAGCACAATCCCCTGGACAGGAGAGAAGATTTGGAGAGTGATTGCCCATTGGAATGTGCTGCCCAGGGAGGTGGTGGAGTCGCCATCGCTGGAGATGTTCAAGAGGAGACTGGATGAGGCACTTAGTGCCATGGCCTGGTTGATTGCTTAGGGCTGGGTGATAGGTTGGACTGGATGATCTTGGAAGTCTCTTCCAACCTGGCTGATTCTATGATTCTACGAGATAAGCAGGATCCCCACTGCTGCTCAGCAGGATCAGTTATTTGACCAGAAGTCAAGGCCACAGCCCCTGTGGAAACAGCTCTCCCTCCAAAATCAGACAAAAAAAGTTTTGTCCACTAACAGGCAGTTGTGAAATCAGTGGAGTACAGGGCAGACATTTGATACTGGTTTGTAGAAAATGTATACAAGTACACACCCTCCTCCCCAGCCTGAAATAACACTGGCAAGCTGCTTCTGAAACAGGATGAGAACAAAGACACCCCTTTAAGGAGAAATCATGTCACAAGCATAATGACCACTCTGATTCCTGAGAGATTTTTCTATCAGGGTGCATGCCTCACTGCATCAAGCATAAAATTATCTCAATTTCTTGTTTTGAATATTATGTGAATGTAAAGATGTGCTTAGCTCTAGTACTCATTTTGAAACAAAAGCAGCTAAAGAAGATCTTGGCCACCTTGCAATCACTGGCACAGACAGCCTCTAGAACCATTATTACATCTCTCAAACAGGTTTCACTCCAGGAAAATGTTTATTGAATGCTGAGTTCAATTGATTGAGATAGGTCAGGGAGTATAAATGCTGCAGCACAGGCAGACAGCTTAAAAGCACATGCAAAAAAAAAAAAAAATCCTCTAACAGGGGGATGCAGTTGGCATCCTGCACTGAGCAGAAGCAGCAGTGAAACAATAATGTCAAGAGGCAAGATCAGAGAAACACAAATTGCTGCTGGAGTCAGAACAATCCTAGAAGTCCAACAACTTGTGCTTGCCATGGTGAAGTGGGGAAGAATTGAAGGGACAGGAAGATGAGAGTTCAGTCCAGAAAGGAAAGAGAGAGGCCAAGGTGATGAACCACAGGAACATGCTGTGGAAGCTGGAGACAAATGCATCATAGCTGATGGACACAAAGTGGGAAACAAAGGCTGGACAGCAGAAGTTCTGCGAAGGAAAGAAGCAAGGCTCCTGGTAGCAGGACAGAGGAATCAAAAGCTGAGCTGACTCTCCCTGCTGCTCCCCAAATAATGAGGCTGAAGCACAAGGAGAGCAAGCTCTCCTGTGGGCCTGATGCCAGGCACTCTATGAAGTTCTCCTCACCTGTTCTGAGGAGAGTTACACAACACAAGGCTTTATGAATAAGTGCCTGATGGCGTCCTGGGTACACAACAGCTCCTACCAGCAGAAAAGTGTTTGTGGGAAATGCTAGGAAGAGTGTCTAAGAGAGATAAAGCCTTTGAGTTGCAGACGAAGCTGCCAGTCCTCATTTCCAGCTTGTCAGAGCAAGTCCTTCTTGAAGTCAGCAGCCTGGAATGAAGAGAATCTGGCACTTGTGCATGTATGTATGGCTCAGACAGCCCGGGTGGAGCGGCTGGCTTTAATCAGACTTTCCACAACGGGGGCAGGGGGGAAGTGGCGAAGCACCACGAAGGGATGGTCCTTATCAGCCACAGACTCACAAATTCCTCCTCTTTGACTCTGTATTTCAAGCCTGACCTCCCTTCCTGCTTCCACTAGCCCCCGGAGGAGGAGGGGAAGGGCGAGCACATGGAACTGGCGTTTGAGAGTCCATCACATTCTCAGGATTCCTGGTGTCTGTGATAGCAGGAAGGCAGCACACACTTGTCTGGTGATCCGACAAATTCCACGTTCTGGAGAATTACTGCAACAGCTGATGGCTCACAGGGGCAGCTATGTGCAGGTACTACCCTTCCCTGCAGAGCAAACCCCACTATTCCCAAAATTCACTAGCACAAGAGCTAACCTATTACTGCCTCTGCCGCTCCAGCTCACCTGCTGGGTGATAACCTTTGTGTTCAGTGCAAACATTTTCAAGTTACTTATTTTTTTTCCCCCAGAATATCTCTTTTCTGGGGAAAATAGCACATCTACAAATATGAGCTTGAGTTAGCAACTGCCAAGCTTTTGTAGCTTGTTATGAAGCCTCTTTAAAAAGAGTGCTCTGTGGCATCAAAAAGGAGTAAAGCTCTGAAATAGTTTAATCCAGCTGCCCACCACAGTGTCAGCAACAATACTCTAAAAGAATTCCAGTGCAAACCTCTTTTGGTTGCCTTCTCCCCTCACAATGAGCCTACAGTCCACTAAATCACATGGAGCTTCAGTTCCATCTAGAAATAGCCTCCTGAAGTTTCAACTGCAGGATGGAATTCCTACATTTTGTTTACTTGGGTGCCACTGCTGGTGGTGACAGCAATAGCAGGTACAAATCACAGGAACCTGCATGCATGCCCAGAAAGGGCACAGGTCCAGACCCAACCTCTCACACGAAAGGTTTTGGCAGCAGAACAAATTCCTTCTCCTCACCCTTTCTGCCGGTGTCGATCACATCACGCTCAGATACCACAACACTGTAACCCTGTCCTGCTATCCCACACCAACACCTGGTTAAAAAGTCCCACAGGGCCCAAAAATCCTTTAAATCTTTAGACCTGCTGCAGAGCAGTGCAAAAGTGGGCATCCCTGCATGCTCAGCTAGGCAGGGTGCCTCCAGGCCCCCACTGCACTGGCTCTCTCCCAGCACCCTTCCACACAGCAATGCTCTGGGAAGGGGCAGAAGTGTATCTGCTCCAGAGAGAGCAAAACACATCACACATCAATGCTAAAATGGACCCTTCTGACCTGGGTTGTGCTCCCTGCTTCAAGCCCCAGCCACTCTGCATGCTGCTGAGGCAAGAAGAACAGGGAGGTGGTGGAAGCCTCATCCCTGGAGGATTTTAAGACCAGGCTGTATGTGGCTGTGAGCAACCTGATCTAGTGTGAGGTGTCCCTGCCCGTGGCAGGGGAGTTTGAACTACATGATCCTTGAGATCCCTTCCAACCCTAACAATTCTATGATTCTATAACAGGCACCAGCTTCTCTTGGCTCAGTGGCTGTGTTCACCCTGGCTGGCTAGTACAACCAGGGTTTATCAGTCAGTGCCCCTCTGGTCCTGCCCTGATGCCACCTTACTGTGCAGCAGCAAGGCAGGCACTCCATGGACTGATGCCCATTGCACAGTTTAGGAGCTGTCATAGGTATTATTCATTTGGGAATCCCCATTACAAGTGCTGGAGTGGAGATAGTGTGGTCTATTAAATCTTAATACAGCCAACATTTAGAAGACAACTCATTACCACTCATGTTCCCAACAGCTGGCCTAGCTCCACATCCACAGGCTGGGAGCTTTGAGTGCCAATCAGCCCACACACCAGAGCACAAAAGTCACACAGTATGACTGCAGAACCTTCTAGCAACCTCAAACTTGTCCACACTACCCCTGACTTCAAGGATCTAAACCCAGTAGCCTAAGAAGAGAATGGCTACACGAGCCACCATTCCCACAGCATTACATCACAGGCACTTCCCCAAGCTGAAAAGAGCACAGAAATTGTCCTCTGAGCTGCCAGAACAGCAGTCCCAGGCTGCTGTAAGTTGACCTCAACAGCTGATGTTACTGTGATGCAGTCCATCCTCTGTCCTTAGCTGTGCTTGTCCTGGCCCTCTCCTGTACTGGGAGTGAGATCTGTTCAACTCTGATGAGACACTTCAGGGAGATAAGCAACCAGAAAACTTTATCCTCCTTTTTTGTTTGGTTTTTTTTTTTTTTTTTTCCTTCTTCACCATTGTTCTCCCAAGTTTGTTTCAACTGATTCATCAAAGGGCCAAATGGATGCTAGTTCAAGTACAAGGCAGGGAGCAAAACCTATTTAAATAGAACTTCATGCCAGTATAAGCTTGACTTAGATACTGGGAGGGCATTTCATTGAGAGTGGCACAGATGGCTGCTTGCTTCTCCTCTACCCTTTACACATACACATGACTCCAAACATTTAAACCCTTGAGCAGTGATGCACATAGATCATCAACACCTACAGCAGCCTCCAGGACAAGCCCAGGAATGACACTAGAGGCTACAGTCAGCTGTAAGTATTCCACCATCAGGCAATCAGCAAGAGAATGCCCTAACCTGACACATGTGTCTATCTGTGTCACATCAGACTGGCCAGCAGAGACATGCCTGGGTCCTGCTCTGGTTTTTGACAAGACTGTGAACAACAGACACACTTTTTGGCAGGTGTTTCAGAAATAAGGGCTGATGGCTGCAAGCACACAGGAGGATGAAGCTCCTGGCACACACTCATCACTGTGCCACTTACTGACCCAAATGAACCTTCTTCCCTGTCCCTATCAATCCACAAATCTCAGGCCAGCCCACACTAAACACAGTTTGATTTTCTACTCCAACGAGTGCTGTGTCACATTTGTGTTGGTTAACCATCAGTCCAGGTAAGTGGTTTGCAATTAAGATAATTTGGTGTGGGGCCAATGAAAGGATGGCCTGAAAAACACTTTGAAGAGTTCAGCACAGTGCTAGAGAGATTAACCAGAGAAATTCACTGCTCAGAACAGAAAGCTGGGTACCAAGCCGACAGCTACTTTTAGATCTATCAGAATTTACCTTTCCAGCACGTGGAAAATAAAAAGCAAGATTTGTCACGACAAAACTTCTCCTTGGCAAGCAATAGCTTGCTTGTGCAAAGATTTCTTTCCAGACACATGCACTTAACCTGTAAACACTGATTTGCTTCCACTCCCCATTCCCACTCAGGTGGCAACATGATCCTTTCACAGACGCCACCTCTTTCTGATGACATACAATTAGCATTTCAGCAAAAAGATGCTCAGTGGCAAACAGTCAACTTACCTGAAGCCTCCTGAAGAAAACCAAACAGTTACATGAGCACAGCTTTAGAGTTCCATGGGCTTCAGCGTGGACATAGCTCACATTCTCATCCTACACAGAGCCATGTGCAGAATTCCTCCCATTGCAAGCTGAACTAAGAAAGTGGTTTGGATAGCAGTGGTTGCAGGGCTGGAAGAAGCTCCCTTATGACCCTACCTAGACACAGAATGTCAGAGCAGAAACAGCCCCTTGGCAGCTCACCAGGTTTCAGTTTAAAGAGACACATCAAACACCCCCTTTAGCTCTGCAAGGGTTTTTTTTTTTTTGCATACAGGACTCCACATCCCTTGCAACATTTCCTCTTCACATGGTGCCCTCATGACCAAGCTGCCAGAGCAGCACAACCTCTGCACCTGGCATCCCCTGCTCTGGTAGCTCTCAGCAACATAATCAAGAAAGGTTTCAAGGTGATCACTGTCTACAGCTATCTCCAGGAAGAACAAATCATCTTTGACTTCTTGTTTGTTTGTTTTGCTCTCCTTTATACTTCTTCCTTCTATCAGGACAGAGTAGTTGATACTGGAGACAATGTCTGAAAGCTTTACTCAAATACATCAATGGCCCATAACCATCAACCCAAGAATTCTTTAATCACAGCAGGCAAAAAGAAAAGCCATTGTGCTCCCATCATTATGTCATCACATGCTTTTCTTCAATAATCTAGGGACTCTAACACACCTGCTTTAGAAATACCTCATTAAACTCCATAAATTACCCCTTCTATTATCCCACACCCCTCCCAGCTTTCTCCAATCCCTGCATAAGCACTCATGAGAGCTCTGTTTCTTCTATGAATTGAGGAGACATCATTTTGGTGATCTTAAAGGACAGCATTTTAAGGCAGCCACCCTCTTACTGACAGGCAGCACTACAGCTCCTCTGTACTTCTGTAGCTACAATTTAAATAAATGCTCTCTGCTGGAAAACAAAATTGTATGTGCTGAAACTAAGCACCAGTTGAAATGATGAGAGCCAAGATAATAGGCATTTGTCCCTAAGTTATTACACAAGGCTGAACTTTAATTTTCTTCAGCTAAATAGTCTGTGGATCCACTAGTTCAGGAGGATGCAGAAACAAAAACAGAGAAAAATAAGATTGGTTAGATCTATGACACAGGCTTATTTTGGCCTCCCAAACTTCTCCTGCCTTCCATGTCTCTTTATCCTCCTCCAACTTTTCCAGCCTGCCCTTCTTGGCCTCTGTTTTTCTTGCTGACCTCCCACACCATTTTGGCCTCCTACTCCTTTTAGGTCTCTGCTTTTCTTATTGGTCTCCCCCCTCCTTTTCAGCATCCACTTTTCTTTCTGGCTTCCCACACGTTTTCAGCTTCTAGTTTTCTACCAGACTCCCACCCCTTCAGCCAAATCCCCTCAAGGTTAGGAATATGTAAGTTCAGTTACCAATCAACACTGTCTCACCTCAGTATGTGCGTCCATGCTTTGACTTCTTCTGTACCCTAGCTGACCAGAAACAAGCTCACTTTCAGCCAGACATCCCACAGCACAATTTCATGCCCAAGCAAACATGCATGCTCCCTCCCTCAGCAACTCCAAATCCTGGTAGGACTCCCACTGCACAGTTAATTGTGTTAGTGGAGGTACAAAACCAAAACACAAGAAATTCTGAGGTGGTAAAGATTAGCATTCCAGAGCAACACTTTTCATAAAGTTATGGGGAGGTGCAAGCCCCCACCATGCCTATTTAAACAAATAATAGATGTAACAGCTTCATATGCTACTGTTCCCAGTTCCTATCCACCAGCCTTCTGGACACAAGATCAGCCAGATTAAAGTTAGAAATCATCTGCACTCCCTCAGTGTGCTGCTATCAGGCACACAAAAACACATTCTGTACATCTCCGTCGAACTTCCTTTTGTTCCCCTCCCTCGACTCAAAGAGCAACAAAACTATGCACAAATCAAATGGGAAATTTGGAAGTCACATCTTTTGTATTTGCCTTCATTTTCACACAAGACCTTAGTTTCCCCCAGTCTACGTTTGAACAAAAGTGTGGTCAAAAAAAGCTTGTGGCTTTAGAAGAAATCAAAAATATACATTCTGAAAACAATATTCAAAAGGAAGTGTTTGGTTTATTTGAGAAATGTCATCAAGACATTTTTTTGTTGTTGTTTTTGGAAAGGTGCAACAGATATGAAAGCAGCTCTTCATTATACATGACTGTGCTCTTCCAGCAGTCACATTGCTCTGAATCTTCTCTAAACTACACTATTTTTTTTTTAAATTATGTGGCACTCAGCAGCTCTGAAGGAAAACAAGAGAGAACTGGCCACAAAATTCAGAAATGCATAAATTCAAAAAGATATTCTGAAATAGCTTCAAAAGTTACATTTTAACAGTCCAAACATTCTTCCCACACTGTCCCTCCACATGCAAGTCAGGCACCCTGAGCTGCTTCATTCCCAGTGGATAAACTCTGTTCCACTCCACCCTGTGCACTTGGTGGTGTTTGTTCTCTAGAGGAGAACAAACAAACAAACAAAAAACCACCAGCCCTTTGTACAAACCCTGATCATTGCTATCACCTTAAGAGATGCAGTGGGTGGGTTGGAAAGCTACCTCTAACATCCCTGAGAAAATAAGGTACTAACTCAAAACAGTCAAGAAAAGGTAAAAGACTGCTCAGGAGTGAACTTCCGTGCTCACGTAAAATAAGGCACAAGAAACATCTGGTTTGCTGTCTAAGTTCCAATTCTGTAAGAGAGAATTCTTAGCTTCCTGGTGCAAAGGTGTGGCTTTCCCTCACAAGATGCAGAAGAGGCAATTTTGAACAGACTCCAAAAATCCTAAGTGTAAGACAACCTGTTATTTAAAACAACAAGATGTGTGGACAGAGAACAAGGCTTGCTGGCATCTCATTTGGAAGGGTCAATAAAACTCTAGGGGGAAAAAAACAAAACAACCAAACAACAACAACTTTGTGCAATAATCTTCTCTCTTCTCAAAACTGCACCACTGGGCACATGAGCCTTTGCTGCAGATCAAAATCTGAATTGCAGAAATGCTACTTAGAAAGCAACTTTGTGTGGTGTGGCAAATGTGTATCAATTTTTGTTCTGAAAGAAAACCACCCTGCTGATGACAGTGTGCTGCCTTGTAATGTGTGGAACTGCATATTTTAGTTATTAAAGTTAGCAAACAAGTCTGGCTGTTGAAAGTCATTTCCCTGAGTAAACAATGACTCAGTGTGGACTGTATAATGTGGAGGTTATTAGTTAGCGTTAGCAAGTTTAAAAGACCCAACTCACAACTCTTCTACAAAGACATACTTCAGAATAGAAAATAGTTCTCCCTCCTACTTCTATGCTCCCAGTTAGACTGATTCAGTGGAATTTAGTTTTCTAAAAAGCTAAAGAGATCACTATCTCCTTATTATGTAACTGGACATTGACTTAACTGGCCCCTTCAGCCACAAACGATAAGCACAGGGAGAGAGCTGAGTTTAACCTCTTCTATGTTCTCAGCTTCTCATTATAACTCTGAAGCAAAGATGATTCTTTCTTGGACAGGAACATCCCATCTAGACCAGGAAGCAGGTGATAATGAAAACAGACACAAAGACAACCCTCAAATATTGGTAATGAAGAAGGGGAAAAAAAACAAAACAAAACAAAACAAAAAGCAAATGCAAGCTTACCAAAATCCTGTGACAAACACTGGTCTCTAGTTGAATTACAGCTCTTTCAATAATCCTCCTCCTCTTCATTAGTAAAATGGCCAAATACACCTGGTGATTGTCAGCTGGCATAGAGCCCTGCAGATCACTCTAACTAATGAACTGCAACCTCAGCTGCTGAGACACAAAGGTTTCCCTCGAGTCTTAAAATCACCATAAAGGTTATTCTCCAGCTACAAGCATGTGCTGGCTCAAAGATTAGGACCACATCTCTCTATTACCTTTTGTGAGGGTGCAATCTCTAGTCAGGTGTAAGAGCACTACAAGCAAAGAGAGTCAAATATCCCTGGTGAACTTTTACTGAAAAAAGTGCCTCTAAAACAAATTACCAACATAAATTGCAAGGCCTTTTAGAGCAGCTACAACTCATGATGTCCAGCCTGCATGAAAACAGCAGGCTGAATGCCATCATAACTGTGGCTTTGTCCACACGTATCATTTTGTTGAGAGCTATTTTAGAAAGCTCTTTTATGGAGAAAGAAAAAAAAAAAATCAAAACAATCTGTTTAGGACAGTGTGGATGGAAGATTTTTTTTTTTTTTTTGGTCATTCATAGATTATCCATTTCCTGGCAAAAAAAAAAAAAAAAAATCAGCACATACTTTGACATAACATTCTTTGCCATCAACATGGACACTGCCCATTTATTAACAAACCTTTCCAATTGCTGCAGGCTGCTGTATCTTTCAGCTCCAGGACCTTATCACCTGGAAGGCAAACACCACAGCACTCCAAAGGTGCTGCCAAATGCTGAAAAGCTATGTCCATTTATTATCAGCTGCCAAACTGAATCACAGGAAGGGCTGTGGCCAAGCTGGACCAAGGTCACTGTACAGGTTAAAGGGCTGCAAGTGTCCTACTGGTCATTCACATGTGCTAAAGAAAAAAGTCTGACAGGGAGAACTCCATGCATGCATGAATGTCACAGGAGTTCTCAATACTGACCTTTACTGCCTTCCAGTATGGGAATTTAATATAGGACAGGCTACACTGAAGATGTATATTAACAGAAAAGGGACTGGCCCTGCTGTTCCTTAATGTATTAAAGAGTATTTAAATAATGCAGGGCAGGGCTTTAAAGAATACAAGGCCTTCCACCCCCACAGAACATGACTCAGTTGCAACAAATTACTTAGAAATTTCTTCACTCAGAACCTTCTGAAATAACAAACTTTGTCAGCCTTTCTCATCTACTTACACTGCTTGTCTACATCATTATTAATGCTTTCTGGGAAGTGCTGGCCAACTGCTCCACTAATGCACCAACAAGGAGTAAAGCATGCAGGGGAGGGGACAAAATACAGAGCAGGATATTTTCCAGCAGGGAGATCATTCAATCCAGACAGAGGCACAGTGAAAGCACTTCCCTCTGGGCAGCAAAATAACTGTGTTACCATCTCCCAGGAAGACAACCCATGCAAACCTCATCCGCTAGAAAGGCTGATAGAAGGTTAGATGTATGGTTTCTGTTGAAGTCAAGGATAGCAACCCTAGTCAAAGCCAACCACATCACTCATGAGTTGGTTATGAAGCAGTATGTAACACAGAAAAACCTCTGACGGAAGACAAACACATGCTGTAATTGCAGTTGCTTCATGCCAGTACAAAGCACTGCTGCACCAAGAGAGCAGCCCCCACCTGACCCCAACCATTTCCTCCTGTGCCATCCCATTCTCCATGCAGGAGAAGTTCACGTGCTCACACAATGAGCTGCACTGGGAAACTGCTCCAGATCATTTACTTACTTGTTTGTTATTCAGTTTTGAGTGGGATGGGTTCTGACTTGACTGTCATCAATACAGGGAAGGCAAAGCACAATATGAATGGGTTTCCCCACAGCAACAGTTTAGAAGCACACAGATACACCTTTACAAACGGTTCTTTAGCTTGTATGAAAGAACAAGTGACTTAGTTCCATCTGCATCCCTTACAAAGGGCAGTAAGACACACCAGCCCTTACATGTGGTACATAGGTTCTCTCCTTTTCTGTAGCACCAGTAACAATTTGCATTCTCCCATATATAAATCTGTCCCACAGAAGGCATTAGTTATTTGAAAGCACCCTGTGAACAGTCCTCACCCATCACTCCTTCAAACTGGGAAGCAGTGCTCCAGACCAGTGATCCTCAACATTTTGCATGCTGGAACTATTCAAAACCACCAGGTTTTGAAACCAGGTAAGAGCACTGGGCAGAGGGAAGGGAAATGGACTGAAACGTGTAAGAGCTGTGGTTTATTTGCTGCTCTGTGACTGTAGCCACCTGCTGCAGCTTGCTTCTCCTGCACGTGGTGCAGACAGTCCCTTCTGAGAGGGGTGGGGGCATCGGTGCAGTTCCTAGAAAGCATGCAGCTCCCACACAGACAAGCAAGGTCCTACAGCAACATGACATCACAAACAACAGGGAAATTCCAAATCTCTGAATGGTACCAGAAGAAGACTGAGACCTTTGTATCAAGGCATCCATAGGGTTTGAGCTTATTTGTAGAAAGAAACACCATATTTAATCTGTTATTAAGCATTCTTGGCTCCCCAGGTTTTTAATATCCTTCCTCTACTGGGCTTAGATCAAAATGAATAAAAGAAAAAAAAAAGTGTGGAGAATTTTGTCAGGATCCAGATAGTTACTATAGTTAGTTCTGGTTATTATAAATTCTGAAGATGTATCATTAATCACAAATTTCTTTACTATTTAGGTATACAGAGAACAGACATTGCACACTCTGAATCCCAAGTCAAATAGCATCTCACACTCCTTTACTATACTCATGCTTTTTTTCTCATTAAAAAAGAAGATCTATCTTCTATGTCATGATCAATTAGGATAGCATGTGTACAGCCTAGCACTCCATTGGTCCCTGCCAGGCAGAACAGGAGACAAGATTTATGTTTACACAGCCCCTCCCTAAAGCACGAGATTATATCCAGTATCAAAACTGAATATCCTTAAGTGTTATGACAGTGGTTGCCATATCAGGGCCTACTGTAAAAATTAAGAGCTCATCAGTTCTGCAAGCCTAAGGCAGTTTCTAAAAGAGTTTTGAAAAGGTGCTGACAACTGGTAATTGTCTATTGCTCCAAAAGCAGATGAAAGAAAAGTGCCTTTCTTCCCAGTTACTCTAAGATGTGGTTCTCCTCTCCTGGCCTGTCCCACCAACCAAGCTAAATTTTTTCATTTGTCATTTTCTAATGCTGTCTGTCTACAGGTAGTTCTGGAGGAGCCTTCCACCTCAAGCAACTGTCACAAAAAGAATAAACACCAGAATAATCTCTGTATTGTACCTCAGAATCATTTTCCTTCTGTAATCCTCCCAAACATGAGGACACAGACCACAGATCTTACTTGGACAGTTCAAGTTACAAGAATAAGACATTCATTCAGCAGTCAGACTCCTTCCATAAATCACTGTTACTTAAAGAAACTAGTTCCAGGTAGACTGTCAAAGGGGAAAAACTGGCACAGAAAGTGGCATAACAGATGAGGACCCCCGAATTTTAGCGGGCACACAGACCTGTGGTGCAAGCTGGAGTAGTTACAGTGTTTGACAACATCTCCACGTAGAAGAGAGGACTAAATACCAAGGCCTTTCTCATGAAGTGCTGTTAGGCACCTGTGCAGCACTGGCAAACCAGGCTTACTCCAGGGAGTACTACGGGAGGATGTATCCGCAGCAGGATGTATCACCAGTAAGCACGCAATACAGAACAAGTTATGTATGTACCGAAAGTCATTCTTCAGAAGACTAAGGATGGACCTCTCTGGCACACCGGCGGTGACACGGCCACGTTTCAGCTCCGGAGCAGGCTCTCTCTTGCCCCCACGCCCAGCCACACCCTTTCTCACTCCAGCCCCGGCTCCCTATGCGAACCTCGGCAGGATTCACCCCGTCCCGGGCTGCAGCCCGCCCGGGAGTTCGCTGCCGTGGGGTAACAATCAGGGAAGCGTTACCGGAGTGTATTCGGTAACGTTACGGAAGGGGAGGGCCGGAGACACGCCGTGCAGCCGGCATCCTGCCGGCTGCTCTGAAAGGGTCATTTGTTCGTACCGTGGAAATTTTAAGTTTCCGGGAAGGTCGCTGACTTCGCGGGGAACGGCCAAGCCGCGACTCTCCGCCCTCCCCGGGGCGCCGTCGGCTGCCGCTCCTCGCTTCCCGTTGCACCTCCCGGTACAGCCCCGGTGCCGGCAGCGTGTTCCTGGCAGCCCGCGGCCATGTGGCCCCAGCCCCGGCGCCTTTCGGCGAGCACCGGCGGATCACGGCCGCGGCTACCTCCTCCCTGGGGCTGCAGCCGGCCGGGCCCGGCTCTGCCCTAGGCACGCCGCTGTTCTTCCACTTCCCCCCAGCCCCGCTCACCTGCGCTCCGCGCCCACCCCGGGACGCGCTATACGGGGCCCTGCGGCGGCTCCGGGAGCGCCTCGGCGCCGACTGCCCACGGGAGCCCGCGCCGCGCCGCTATTGAGCATGTCCGAGCGCCGGGCATGCGGAGTGCGGGCGGGAGGCCGCGGCCCTGCCTCCGCCCTCACCTGCCGTCAGCTTCGCGGGGCGGGCCGCGGAGACCGGCAGCTTGTCCCCTTCTGCTCGCCAGCTCGCGGGGGGGACCCAGAGGTGGGGAGCGGGGAGCGTCGGGTCCCGCTGCACCGCGACCCCGGGGCAGGAACCCGCTGGCAACGGTGACATTGCTCGGGACAGTGGCATTCCTGCTACCGAGCGGCTCCACCGCACCGGTCCGCGGTCCTGCTGCTCGGACCGACAGACGCACCTGAGACACCGATGATTTTACCGTCCCCTCCTCGCTGACGCCTGTCTGTTGGAGCCATCAAAATCGCATCTTTCTGAGGAGGACACAAGCTTAAGTTCACTCTGGAGCGATTCCCCAGAACCAGAATGAGCTCTGTCACCAAGTTCACCTAACCATCCATCCACACACCTTGGCTCACCTCAAGTACATGCACAGCCCAGCCCAACAGGCAGCCCAGCCAGGATCCACAGAGAACTCTGCGTGTGATCTAATCCTAAAAGACTGCAGCATACGGAGCTGAAACAGCAAAGCTCTGCTCTTTCCGTGCCTGCTGCAAAGTATCTCCAGCTATAAGCTTGTTTGTATCAAAGCACAGAAACGACTTCTTTCTGGCCATCTCTGCAGCACCAACAGTACTTGACAAAACACCAACTGCTGTTCCCAAAGTAGCAAATTGCAATTTTATGAACTGCTAATGACTATTTAAAACTTTCTAGAAAGCTGAACTAAAAGCTTTTCTCTCTCTGATGTCTCCCCCAGGATCCTGGCACATGCTGTTCGGGATAAGGTTTAAAGTAACAGTTCCCTCTGGGAAAGACAAATCGGTTCCTCCAGTGTCCTCTACTGTCACTACAAATAAGTCAATAACATTCCTCTGGATCATTTACTGAAAACTAAAGAGCACCAGAATTACCATTATCTCCTCTTCCAACAAGGCAAAGCTCTCAGGTTTTTCTGAGGTAAAATGACACCACTGAACAACTGTGCAATCCTCACAGTCAATGTCTTAGCTAATTTTCAGATCGAGTTTCAGATTACTTATTAGAAAGACAATGCTAGGAAGCGGCAGCAACGTGCACAGATGTGTGCTTCAGAACACCATGGCTCTGCCCAAAGCAAGCTGCTAGCAGAATTGAAGGTCTGTTAAAACACTTTGCAAGCATCTATTACAGATACAAATTTTTAGGATGCATTTAAACATAAGCAGGATTCACAAAGCTTTTTGCACAGCTCCTTCTCTTTAGCTCCTCGTTCACAAACCCAGTTAGAAAACACTCTGAAGCAAACCACAGAGAACAGCCACTTGTTCCAAGCACTGAAAACTGAATCTACTCTTAGAAAATTACTCTTTTTAACTATTTCCAGCTACCATGTCAAACCAGAAATAATCTGCTCATGGATTTCCCACTTGCTTAACGCACAAAACCTGAACCCGGGTCGATAAAAGTCACAAATTAACAGAGTATTCAGTTCCTCCAGATGTTAGTAACAGTCTGTTAGCATGACTCTTTACCACTGATTTTTTGATGTGTGAATCTTCCTTTAACATTCAGGGCATGAATCCAGTGGCAACATGGGCAATCAATACTGGAAAGGATCAAACACTCTCTTCAAAGCTCTTTTCCTCCCTTTGTAGTTTGAAAATGCTTCCAGAATTCTGACTGAATGGAGGCAGCCAGGCCAAGCACCAATTGCAGGACATCCCAACTGCAGGACACTGATGTATTTCTACAAGAAACACACTTTAATTATTCTCTAAACTCCCAGTCATTTAACATTTATGGCTACTAATTTCACTCTAGTGAGAGAAAACTGTTCACAACACAGGTACAGCCAGTCACTCCCATGACCAACCAGTCTTGCTGAAGCCTTGTATTTTTGCATGGGCATTTCTCAGGTCAGGACAAGGGTGACTGAGTTGGTCATTGTGTAACTAACACAACAAGAAGGGAAAAGAACAAGAAAAACCAGGCTTACAGTCTTGCGCTGTCCACTGCGATTAACCACGCGGATGATTTCTCCTGTAGGAATACGTTCAATCTGCAGTTCCATCTTCCCAAGGTAAGTTTGTAAATCTATTTTTTATGGGTAGTTCCAATTTCAAAGCACAACATCAGAATTCCCCAAGTAGGCTGGGAGAAGACCGTGACTAACTGCAATCTTGGGTTCAGAGCCCTGTTGTGAGAGGAAGAGATGAACCTCTGTATTTATACTAAGTGTAAGTGTGAACTGAAACAACAATTAAGTTCAAGACTAGCTTCCAGGAGTTACGATGTGTCAAGACAGTTCCAAGAAGCCTAAATTTATGTTGGTGTTTATTGCCTGGACTTTGTTGATGTTCCACTTCAGTCCCAGCAGACTGAGAAGTCAAGCAGTAGCGGATGCAGTCTCATAGGTATTAGCACGAAACAGCCACACCATGGACTTGACAAAGGTACCAAGAGATTTTATGTAGAAAACATTCTTCATCTTCACCTCCAAGATACTTGGTTTAGAGACAGAGAAAATTCTGATTGCTCCCGTGGTAACTACAGGAAGTTCTTCAAATTGCTGCAGAAGGAAATCATTAATTGAATCCTTGAATAGCCAACTAATCACAACAAAAGGAAATTCACTTGCAAGCTACTGCACAAAAATTCCTGCTATGAATATGATAAAAATAATCTGGTGAACACTGGTGTAAGTGCAATTGCTGAGCTTTGCTACAGCCATGTCATCCATGAATGCAGTACTACACCTATGACCCCTCCATATACCCTCCATCATCCTGCCTGGGACTGGGGAAAAAAAAAAGATCAGACTAAATTTCAGGTATTTTAAGGTTTGCTGTTAAGGGACATTTCCTTTGGTCTTCTTGGAATAACCAAATTTGAATTTTGGTTCAACCCTACTACAGGTGACAACTGCTTGTCCAAAAAACTTGATGTTAAGATCAACAAGCACTTGGCCATTCAAGAGCTGACAGAGAACACCACTCTGCTCAGTAACTGGAAAGAAATGGCCTATCACTGTTCTTCCTGTCTGGAATTATACTTCCCCTAGATGTTACATACAAGATCATTCCAGTCCAAGAATTCTTTCCTTCACCCAATATAGGGTTCTACTGAAAAAGAGATTTTATCACATTAAAACAAAAACCCCTCACTTGTCACTTCCCTGCTCCACCCTACTCAGTAACAGTATTTAGCCTATCTTATCTACCCTCCCTATACAGAGTAATTGCAAAGATTAGTAGTCCAGAACAGCAGAGCTGGGTAACGGGAATGAGTTCTGTGACGCAGATAGAGAAATAATGTGCAAAAACATATTGGTCTCTGCCAAGATCAAGCAGCACACTTTAAAACCAATGTTGCAGTAAAGCTTGCATTTGATAAATGATGCTGAAACTCTCCCTGCAAAGGCTGATGTCTCTGCTTTCAATAACTGTCAGTAAAGGATGGTTAACAGGTTACAATGTTTGCCATTATATTTGTCTTCTTTTTTGTGATGCCAGCAAATTCTTATTTTCTGAATTGTTCCTGCACCTCTGCATTTCCTCTCACTAGTCTGCAGTCCCAGATTTTATCCTTCCTCCAACTTCACTGTTTCCCAACCTGGCTTCCAATGCTCCCACAGAGATTGCTCTTGCTACTTTCTAGATTACACAGCTGAGATGTTCTTTTAACTGCAGAGATCCTGTAAGGGGAAGATGACAGTTCCACTGTAACACAGGGAGGTGGGAAGTATGCACACAGATACATGAGGGTTTTTAAGCTGATGCAATAGACAGACCTGTTCAGTAAGCTTCTGAGCACATCTGTTTCCAGAGTAACTCCATGTGTACTGCATAGGTTCCTCAGGTGGTGAATGCCACTGCCTTGGCTGAACAAAACAGCCCCACAAAAAAGAGCTCACTCCGCACTGCTGTGTACAGCCCAACTCTCTATAATGTTTGAGCTTGTGGCTGGAAGTATGGTTAAAAACAAAAGCAAGCTGTCCATACAACTGGCCTCAAACACTTCCACCTTACACAAAAATCTTGCTCTCTATTCTCTTTCAAGATTGGTATAAAGTAAAAACAGGTATAAGAAAATGAGGATATCTGCTTAATGCATGAGCTGAAGTTAAGTAACATTGGTATTCATGCAGTGATGAGTACCAGGAATTTCTTGTGATCTCTACATCTTTTTATCACAAAAGAAATTGCTTCAATTCAATCACTTTGAAATAGCAAATCCCTACATCCAAGGGCAGATAGGGTCATCGGAAGTATTCCTGTTAATAATGCAGAGCTCTCAAAAAAGGTTTCATTTCCTCTCTCAAGGAAAGCCTAATTCAAGCTTTGTTCAGCTGACCTTTCCACTGCAGTATATTAATTAAGACAAGTTCATCTGAGTGTCACTTGGTGTCCAAGAGCAGAGAAGGAAGTAGTGGTAGGAGAAACAATAGTCTTTATCATAACGTATTTTTAGGGTCTAGCAAACACGCAAAGACATCTTAGAAATATTTCCTGTTTACACAGAGCTGTACTATCTGTGTGCAGTGATACACTGCACATCCTGAGGTTAGTGAGGAATCAGAAGTATATGGCAGTTAAATAAGGCTCTACTGGACAACGTTCCTTGGGAGACACATTTCCTATTTTAAAATAAATTCTCTACCAGCAGGGGATTATGAAAAGTGACCCTTCGATGGAAACGATCTGATAGCAAATTTATAATTAAAACCTACAGAATTGAAAATACGAAGCGTAACGCAGCAGATCTTTCTTAGAGATAAAAAAAAAAAAAAAAAAGATACCTCAAATCACACTGTGAAAAATTCACAGTGAAAAAGTGACATGAGAAAAACCTGTTCCTAAAAATTAAGAAAGCCATTTAAGTGGCTTGAGTGGCAGTGGCTTAGCAGTAGTGGTGGGATTGTGAGCTCTAGGTGAGTGGTTGGACTTGGTGATCTCAAAGGCCTCTTCCTACCTCAACAGTTCTACTATTCCATGTTTTTTTCACAAGGTAAATATCAAAACCTCCTCAGCGGGGCAGGTAGAACAGAAAATCCAACACAGAAGTCCATTTAACACTGGATTCATTTAAATAGGAAAAAAAAAATAAAAAAAGGATTAAACTGCTTTGTCCAAGAGAAAAATGGTATTTGTCCTTGCCCTTCTTTTGCAGCCCAAAGCCCTACCACATATGCTATTACTGACACATTTTCCTTCTAAAATACTGCTGTATCTGTGCATTAAGCATGACCAAAGGTTCTTGGAGAAAGGTTCCCACACAGAAATTGGTCCTCCCCACTTGAACCAATGTGTTTGTTCTCAAATTCAAAGAGGCCATGTAGAACACTTCACTGTCAGGATTTATTTTAGTGGTACATGAAAAGAAAACACATGAGTATAAAAACATTTCCAGTGATTATAACATCCCGTTAAAGGTGTTTTAAGAAAGATAAATTTCATCAGAAATCGCATCATTACAGGTCAGGGAATAGTCTGAAAAGCTACCATAGGTAACAGTAGTAAACAAAAGTGCCACTGTGTGCATAATACTTAAGAAAGAAGTAGAGAGTTCTGTGCAGCGTCCTACTAATGCACAAGCAGGTTCAATCACAGCTGCTGTGGGTATCTGCAGTGAAGTCCTGGGGTTCAAAGGATTGGTTTACAAAATGCAGCTTCTGTGTCCAGTGACTGAGAGAGTTATCAGCTCTCATGCGTTAAGGATCTTGAGTTTCTTGCCCACATAAAGCGGCTGTATGGCTCCCCCTCTGAGCTGCTCATGAACAGCAGATGCACCCTGATTAGAAGAAACTGGATCTTGGTCCACAATGAATGAGCCAGCTGTGGTCTGGAATTCAAAGACCACTGTTCTTTGAGCTCTCCACAGAATCTCCTTGCATGGAGTACAGTCATACAGTTACACAAGCGAAATCCAAACCAGAGTCCAACTCAAGAACTGCAAAGGTTCTTTGCAGATCAGTAGGGATTTGTCTGATGCACTAATTGCCACCAAAAAAAAAAAAAAATCACACACCTGAAAGATTTAGTGCAAAACAAATTCTTGTAAGACTGGTACAATTGTGAAAATTGTTCCTATTATTGTTCCAAAGTGTAACAGGAATGTACAGACTTGAGACAGTCCCGATCCATGCAATGAACACACAGTATCCTCTGAATCTGTCCTCACTACTTTACTACTTTACAACTGGAAACAGTTCCCAACACCAAGCACTAAGCTGAGATACCACTAACTAAAATGTAGAGAGGCTAAGCGTTCTCAAACCCCACACTGCAACCATCCAACCAGTTAACATGTGCCATAGTTTCCACTGTATACAAAGACACCTGGGACTGCAGAAGACTTAGTGAATAAGCAAGTCATTGTAAAACAAATGTCACACCAAGATGTTAACCTTCTGTCTCAAAAGAAACCTGAAAAAACTAAGGCTTTGAGGAAAGAAGCAAAAAGGAAGCAACCCATTCAATTCTGAGGCACTTTTCCGATCTAAGGACACCAATATCCTCTGCTTTTCCCACTTGAATTCTCTCTTTTCCATCCATAACCAGCAGTGATTAGTAACTAATGTTACTCACCACACACAGTAGGGAGCTTGAAGCTGTGTAGCTAGAACATGGGATACTCAGAAGTGTTCTTTCCCAGCATGGCAGCCTAAGATTCTGGGAAATTTTGGTGCCTCTTCCAATCCTTTCTGAAGATCTCCATTTCCTCATCCAGAAACAAACTGATTTCTAAAGCTAACTACCTTCCAGGTTTTTAAAGGTACATGATCCTTCCTATTCTACCTCCACCCTCAAGTGCACAGGATATATTAAGGTCTAAGCACCTCTAGAAAACCAGAAATTTTGCAGATCAATTTCTATAAATTGAAGAGATTTACAATTTTGGTATCATAGATTATACTGTAAGAAAGAATCTGTTCCACTAAAATTCCGTATTTATAACTCATCTCTGTAATAACTGTAGTAATTATTTGGCAGGATGGTATCAGGGAAGTACTTAAGTAAGGGTTTAGTTTCCCATATTCAGTATGACAACAGAAAATCAGGGATCGTACCACAATCATTAGCTCTTTGCCAGCAAGTGCTTCATGAGCCTGCTCATCTACATTAAAGCATTGCTCAAGTAGGGGATCCTGGTTAACTCTGAACCAGGGACTAGTATAAAAATGGTTTTATTTTGCTTTCATTAAATCAGAGGGATAAAAAGCAACAGACAAATTGCTAAATTGTTTTCTAAAAGAAGAACTTGGAAAAAAAAAAAAGACAGGGGAAAGGGTGTTTTGAGAAATATATCTCAATGTGGAAAAATGTGGAATAGAAAATCCTAAGAACAGTCACCAGTAAGGCATGAAGGAAGGGATCTGCTACCAAAGGAGAATTTACACTCCAAAGATTTTGTTTTCATGTGACTTGCTGCCACATGTTTTTCCCAAAAGGTAATTAGCTGAAGCTTGAAAGTCCAATAAAATTTAAAACCGAGCTAACTAGCTGTGTCTAATAAATAATTGTTTAAATAAATTCATTTAAACTCAACATCTGGAAATCAGTTGTTTAAGTGGCTACACGGTCAACATTGTGTAGTAAATAAAATATCTTCTACAAAAGAAAAAAAAAGAGCAAACCTAAATATCTATTGCAGATCACAACTTAATTTAGGTTAAACCACTGTATTAGAAATCTATCACCTTCAAACATAAAGCATTTATTAGGTGCTTTTTTAACAGTTCTCATCCAGTGCAAGAGACTTGCTCTCCCTGTAACAACAAAATATCTGTTTCCACAATAAATTATCTTCTAAGAGCATACAAAGTTTCTGAACAATCCTACCTGTCTTACTTGCACTGTCTGACTCCATTTTCTAAGAGTAAAAGCTTATAATGACTAAAACAATCATCTGACTCCTGAACCAGGACCACTAGATGTCCCCTTCTGCCTTCAGAACTCTTCCCGCGATTCCAGATTGTCCGGTTTCCGTGTCCAGCTGTTCTCCTCCTGCCTCAGATCCCTTCCCATGAACGTTCTGTTGGGCTGAATCTAGAAGAGAGAGTAGTTCACCAGTTAACACACTCAGAAACAGTGTCTTGCTCTAGATTATCAATACACCAAAGTCTCACACACTTACTAGAAACTTGATGCATCCATTCAGCAATTACGAAATAAATACATAAATAAAAAATCAATCCAGTACAATCTACTAAATCGATATCAAAACATTAAATGCCATGCAAAAAAGAAAGGGCTATGGTGAGCTGTATCCACATGCAACTGACAATCGTCCTGCAGAGTTTGTGGCAGATCTTAAGCTCACAGTCAACAGAAATACTGGACAAAAAAATATGAATAGTGTCACTGAGATCAGTGATACAGTTCAGTATCACAGCCCTACTGTATCCCCTAAGGTAACATAGTGTTATAATCTTCCAAAAGCCCTTTATCCATCAACAAAGCAGTGTTTCCATTTTCATCATTCCACAGCATACTAGCATAGCCATGACAGCATGGAAAATCATGCACAAATAAAATGATTTTGGCAAAAAATGCTTGTGTAGAAGCAGCAAGGCCTGGCTGCTTCACCTGGTCTGTGCAGGTGAAGTCACCCCTTCAGAAATTAAATGAAGAAGCCTGTTAAAGAACTTGAGTTCAGGCTGCCCTGTCTTTCCCAGATTCAAGTGACTAAATATACAGGAAGCATTTCTGTGCAAGTCTACCATAGACTGGAACACAAAGAGTTCACTTAGAACCTGTCAGAAACTTGCAGCATTTGAGATGAGTTCTCATCTTTACAGAAACTAGGGACCTAACTCACAGAGCCTGAAGTTCCAAAAATGAAGGCTGAGATAAAGAAATCTGTCTTATTTCATTCCAACAGTGTCCTGCCATAATAGCTGCTCAGTCTTTTAGCATATCAGCAAATTCTTTTATGGGACATGAGCCAGCACATATCCTTTCTGCAATTACTTCTGCCCACCACCTCCCCCAGGATGAACAGCACACACCTATGTTCAGTGACCTATGAAAGCAAAAGAAATAAAGATCACATCAACATTAATCAAAGCTTCCAAATATATTACCTGGAAAGGCTGGCTGATACCAACTATTGACTGCAAATTATTGCTGTAATAACAAAGCACAAATTCTCCTCCTATATCAGGTATTTCTGCAGCACTCATGTAAACCTGTCAACAAGAATAAAAACAGGCAATGGGCAATCTCCAAAGAAAGCAGCTTGCAAATAAGCACATCTCTGTCACTCAGGACACCATAAAAATCAGGGTTTTGTATTTACATGCAAGCTTTAAAATGTGAGTTAAAAAGGAGGACAGAAATAAGTCAAGAATCCATCTGAAAACTGAGTCAGGGCAGAAAAGTGAATATCCTTCACTATGTTAGCAGGCTGACTGTTTTCAGCAAGGAGCAAGAACCACCCCTGAGTTGTTGGAAGGGAAGTGGCAAGGCCACCCAAGCAGCAGGCAGGGAGATGAGCTGCCTCCTGGTGGCAATATAGCCAAGCAAACCCAACACCTCAGTTCTGAACTGTCCTCAAGATCCAGGGTTCCTAAACTGCAGCCCACAGTATCCTGCTGAAACAACACCAAACTACTTAGATTTCTAAGATCAGTGATAGGAAACCACAATATCAGAGAAATTTTGACATTCAGAGTATTGATACAATACAATCTGGGCTCCTGTGGTAAGCTTGGTGCTAACATAAAAAATTCTCTAACAAAAACTAACAGTTTTTCATTGTTGTCTGGAACATCTCATCCATCCTTGTACTCACTGCGTCCCCAATATCAAATTTGAATTTCTGTTTGTTCAGACAAATACCTCTGGAAACAGGTAGTTTGTATTAAAAAAAAAAAAGGAAAGAAAACAAAAAGAAAAAAGAAAAAGCTTTGTTTGTTTGAAATCACTTTAGGCAATCGTTACTAGAAAGCTATGTGTGAGACAGCAGTTATTAATGAGGGACCAGAACACTCAATAGCCAAAATGAAGACAAATCTAAGAAACTCTAATCTGCAGCTTTTATTAGATACCTGGAACTAATTGTGTTAGTAACATCAGGTACTTACAACTGTAACAAAAATCACACAGTAAATATTTAGGATACATTAAGCAAGTTTGACAATCAGGTTAAAAAATAGCCAGGTACTTATTTTCAGTGGCAGCACTAGACCAAAATATAAAACGAGAGTTGTTTTTTTAATGCAATGAAAAGCCACAAGAAGAATAAATTGCTTTTCCTCATTTACCTTAAGCAATATGATCAAACCTGAGAAGGTACATTAGAGTACCTGGAAATTAATGACAATTAGGAAGAGGGACTTTAAACAATAGTATCACTCCCAGTTAGCTTCAACTGGCAAAGAGGGTACTGAACCCTAAGAGAAAAGGGATGTGTTACAAACAGACCTTGAATGCTACTCTATGGGAAGCTACATTAGAAAGAAATCCATCTGGCTTACTTGTTTACTGTCTTTGTTAGAAGAAATTTCATCATCTTCTACCCAAGCATAAGTCACATAGTCATTCGCATGCCTGAAAGTCACCTGCAAAGAAAGATACAAACCATCAGCCTTCTGAAGGAAACAGAGAGATGATGTTTACTACGTCACTGAAGGAATTAAAACACTTCACTTTTAGCATCAAAACATTCTGGGGGCATGTACAAATATTTTGTTTCTGGTGTGTGAGTGCTCTGTTCTCTCACCCTTCCACTCACTCTCTTTTATTATTATTCTTCCTTTGCTGTATAAATCTCCTGAACTTCAGGCATTAGAGAGGAATTATTCCTTTTCACAGCTTCTCCATCATTTTACTCAAATATATCACCACATTATCTTAGCAGAGAATTTAAAGGGTGTGTAAGAGCTTGCATGCCATGCAACTAAACTGCCAGCATACAGAACCTAATAGCATTTGAGGATACACAACTATTTCAGAGAGTTCTGCACTCCTCTGGTCACATTCACCATCTTCACCCAAGAGCCATGATGCAGCAACATTACCTTGAAGAGTCCAATCCAGTCCCAAGCACTGCTTGGGAATTCAGGCACTGCAGAATAGTTGATCAGAACATCATGTTCTGCACTCCACTCACCCTCAGGATTCAAAGTGACCAAAGGTTCTGATAGAAGAGGCTTCAACTAGACAAAAGAACAGAATTTAAAGTCAGTCAAGTCAATTCTTTCATTTATTCAAGTCACTCTCTGCCACACCTGCTGTGGGACACTTTAACTGAATGGAAATAACCTGAAAGCAATTTGCTGCCTCCACTATAATCAGAATGAAATAGAGATTATAACTCACAAAGTTTAGAAAACCAGCTTCTGTAAGGCAAGACTTAATAAAACAAACTTTTTCTTAACAACAGAACTGGGACAGCACCTCAAGCCCAAAAGTTCCTGTAACAGGTTTGTGGTCGCTGATGCCATAGCTCATGTGACTGATATAATTATTCAAAGTAACAGAAATTGTCTGCTCTTCTTCAGAGAACTGGCCTTCTTTTGCTGCATGCTGGCAGAGATGTTTCACTCTCCAAAGAATTCTATCAGTCCATGCTGGCTTTCTTTTCTTCTCACTGCAAAAGTGTTAAGATAAAAGTGAAACGAGAAGAAAAACATTTGCCAAAAGCTAAGAATATTGTGAAAAATCTACTCAAAGTTGAAAGACTGTCAGAGAAATATTAATAGAAGAAGGCAATCACATTCAAGCTTCATTTTACATCTCTGTTAATATGCTTTACAGCCAAGGTTTCCTTAATTTGAACTCAAGAGCATTTACCAGGGACAAGATTCACAGGTTTCTGAAAGAGGAGTAAAATGAAGGGGAGAAGGGCATTTCAATGGGTTAGTCAGCTTCATACAGGAAATGATGCTTTCTCCTACAGCACTCCATAAACACATGCAAGAACACTGAGACAATACAGCAACTGCCCCAAGCTTCAAATGTATAGTTATTCTGAGAAAAGGGGCATGAAGTTAAGGGAGATGTAGAAAAGAGCCTGAATGATGTTTGAAATTCTTCAAAACATTTGAGAACAAGTTTCTTTTAATAAGAAAACCCCAAGCTCAAGTAGCTTATACTAATCACAGATGACAGAGCAATCACTTAAAGTTTCTCTAACTTGCACTAGCCTGCATTTCAAGGTTGCAAGCTATTGCTCTCTCGGAACAGGCGGCTTTTAAAATTCCATAATGAAAAAGCTGTGTCTGCAACTTGCAACTGTGCTATACATCAACTGTAATCAAAATTCAGAGGTTCCTTTTTATACCATATCAACAACAACAGAAGACATGAGCCTTTCGTGGTTCTCTCTGTAGTGGGAGGAAGACTTAACAGCACCTCTCTGTATGGATGTGGCCCTTCAAATTGAAATGGAGAAAAGATCATACCCTATGGAAGAGGAATTAGAATGGACTGGATTGAATTATAAAAGTTAATGAGCAGGCTATGTGTAAGGAAAACTGTCAGTTTAATAACTCTGAATATCAAAATCATCATAAACTGGAAATGCCATTTAGTTTAATATTTAACATAATTTTGGTTTACCCCTTCCCCATATGCAAGTCTGACTCACCTTTAATAAGGTGGAAAGTCATATTTTAAATGACTAAGGGGCCATACCCCACAGACTCCAGTGATTATATAAACCGACAGAGATCTTTATGAGCTGCCGTGTGTCTGCTCTGCTGTGCAAAAGAACAGCTCCAGTTAATTCACTCACTTTTTTGAAGAAAATGGCATACTAAATGGGAAACAAAACCTCAAAAATCCACACTGGAAAAGTATCAAAGATAACAAAATACTGTGTGCTTGCCTTGAGGTCTACTGACCACCACCTGTCCAATCAAAATCTCTCTGCTAGCTTTACAACAGCAGAGCGCACACGGGACGCATCAGCATACTTTTTGTTCTTTAAATGAGCCAATATCCAGCCACCCAGGCTATGAATCATTCTGAGAATGTCTAGGTTTGGATTATTAGAAGTATTTTTTGTTAAATGGATTTACTGCTGCTCCCATTCCATCTTTTCAGCTCAATTAGGGAGCAAAATGTCTTCTGATCCAATTGAAGAGATTCCAATATCCAGTGCAACAGCAGAGTAGGTAACGCTACAGCTTTGGGACAGGTTCAGAAAAACCCTGAAGAAAATCAGCTGTCATCTGATTTTCAAATATTTCCACAAAAATCAAATCAAAAGCTCAGGAAGGAGCATTGTTTTGATTCGGAAATATTTACAAGTCTATGAAATCCAGAAAGTTTTCTTCTTACTTAAACCAAAAGAAGGACTTCCGCTCTCTGGAAGCAAAGAAAAAGATCAGTACAAAACCCTGTCTGGACAGGAACTTATTCTTCTTTTAAAATAAGACTTATACTCAACAACAAACATTAGTGTCAGAGAAAAGCTTTGGGAACTTAAGCTATTCCATTATAAATTATTTTAAGTTGAAAAAGACATTTGAATTTATTTTCAAATACCAGCAGTATCAAATCAAATGCTCAAACAGAGAAGGAAAACAAAAATGGCAGACAGTTAGTCTTTTCCTTCTGCGTATTTCTGACAATTGATGAGCACTTTTAGTGTTAAGGAACAAAAAAGAGATTTAAACAAGTGCTGGCTTATTCTGTTACTCTAGTCTTTCCCAAAGGAAAGGTGGGTGGTTTCACTACTGCCCTCACGTAATCAGCACACCCGGGCTTCTGCATCCAGAAATATTCACATCCTCAGATCTGATCACTCAATGAGCTGAAGAGCTCAACAGCCCCAGTTACCCTGCACATTCAAGAAATCCAGGTTTGCTTACTAAAGTGATATGTAGTCAAGCACCACATTCACCCTAATATTTGATGTCTAAACTCATGTTTTTATGCTCTTACCTTGTATCATACACATCTGAATACAGGTCAAACTTGTAGGTGGGTTTAAACTGCAGAGGACCCTCCATGAATTCCTGAAGAAATGCTTCCTTCTTTTTGGCCATATTTAACTGCAGAAATAAAAAGTAGCTTTTAAAGATTATGCTTAAAAATCAGAGCTGAAAGAGCAATTGGGTAAGGAGATGGAAAGCACATTCCAAGAATTCAACATCCCAGTCAGTACGACGGATTTGGAAAGGTCACTTCAGAAGTGCCTCTCTGTCACCGCAACAATTTTTGATGCAATGTAGCAACCCTACTGCAAACCAATTCCATAATAAGGTTCTCTTGAAAATAATTCTTGGAGAAAGAAAAAAAGGAGGAGAAACAAAGATGAGGGACAATTCACAAGCCATGAAGTTCAATGAAAGCTTCAATCTGAGACGAGCATGGCAAATGAGTAAGAAACTAAACAAAGAGCAGAAGTAGTTTGCAATTAATTGAGGCTGTGACCGAGAAGTGAGCGAACAGTGGTAAACAGTGAGATTACTCAAGAGCTAATGTTAACTACCTGTTGTATTTGCATGCATTGAAACAAAACAAACCAACAAAACCCCCAAGCAGATTAAAACAAGATACCTGGTCCTTTTCCCACAACAAATTGTAACGCTTGTTGTTTATCGATTCACGGACAAAATGTATGCCATAATCTGCTATCCGGAAATTTAGATCCCCAAACCAGAAGAGGACACTTAAAAAAAAAGAAGATTTGTAAGAATCCATTAACACAAGGGAAGAACTCAATAGTAGAGAAGTCATTACACTAATTAGGTGCTCTAATCACTTACATCACTTAATCTAAACGGGTCAAAAACACACGTTAAGTAGTTCCAGATAAGCTTGCAAATGAAAAACCTGCTGCTAAACAAAACACTGAAAGGAACTGAAATAGTAAATTAAGTCTTTTGCATTCTTGCCACTTGCTCATTACTGCCTGGGTATTAACTCCTCCTGCATCTCCTGATGACTCACATCTCCATTACAGACAGATTTAGAATTAAATTTTAACAGCAATTTACAAAATTCATGACCTACACACCAGTTGTTTATGTTAAGCCACTAACTCAGAGCTATGGTTTAGTGCCTCGGGAAAGCAGGAATACGTATTGGGTGTTCTGTTGTTATCAGGAAAGAAAATTATTGTTATGATGCCCTAGAGTGTGAGATCATGAATGTTTTAAATTGAAACATGTCCTTTCAAGTGAATTATCTTCTCTTTGAAAATCCTTGCTTCCAGCATTTGTTCAGGGGAGGATACCCCAAACTTGTTCTCGGGAAAACAAAAACTTTTCTTTTAGTGCCATTCGTAATTTGCATTAGAACGAGGTCTGAACAACTCACTCGTGATCCAATGTACTTGGAATGTTCTCTCCTTCAAACTGCATTTCCAGAATCTTCTCAAAGTCATCCAGTCTTTGCTCTGTGTTCTCCATGTGAGCTGGCAAGTGGCAGTTCATGAAACAAATGGTATGGCCATAGAGGGACATGCGAATGGTGACTCCTCCTTTGTTCCCCTAGTGTGGAAGATAAACATTCTCTGAAACTAGTCAACAGCTGCAAACCTAACTAATAACATCTCCTAGAAATGACTACATCTGGTTATTTAGATTTAAATGGATTTCTTCCTATGTAAGTTGCTGTGGATCAGCTAATAAACTGGCAAACTTATAGTCTGTGCTGCAGCCTTGCATATAAGGTCCAAATAAATCTCACTGCTTGAATGTTTATTCATTTTTAAGTGAACCATGTACCCTCTTCTCCAACCGTGAAGCCATGTGGAGGGTCACACACCACAAGCCTGACTAACCAAGTGTGTCGGTGTGAGCTGAAATTCCCGCCCCACCGACAATAACCAGGCTAGCTCAGTCTGGAAGCAAATGAAAAGCTGTATTTACAAGCAGATGAAATGCAATGAATATGTACAAATATACAAAATTCACAACATTTACAAATATATACAATCAACAGAAAAGCACAACCGATCTCCCTTTGCTTCCCCCCAAGGGGACCCTCCCAAAGGGGCCTCCCTCTCCCAGGAGCTTCCCCCCCAGACCCCCCTGGACAGAGAAGCAGAGTTTAGTTAGAGCAGAAAGTTGTTAACTTAGCTGCCAAGGTCAGTGTGTTATCTTCAGCCAGAAGAGAAGAAGAAACAGCAACCAGACAGCCCAGCAACTGCCTCCACTGCCGAACGCAGAATGTGCCGAATGCCTACTTTGTTTTGGGTAATAGTTCTTAAACATTTCTATCTATCCAATGGAAGTGTTTAGAACAATCGTTATTTTGCTTTCTTACACCCAATAGTGACTTATTTACATTTCTTTCACTTTCTCTGTTCTGAACTTTGCAAGGAAAAATTAAAAAGACAGTTTCAAACCACCACACCAAGGTGGATTCCATCTCAGATCCTTCCTTACCCAGTATCCATAGAGGCCTGTGCGTGTGTAGTGGGTATGAACATCCCGTATGAAAGGAAGGTGGACGTGCTTCACAAAGATCAGCAGCAGTAATCCCTGCATGCGAACGGAGGAGAGCTGCAAGAGATATGAAAGAGGGCATGGTCATTGCCAGGGAGGTGTTTGGAATTCTTTAGGTCTACTTCATAAGAGCTTTTAGGTGAAGGACACCATAGCAGAAGTCATGCCTTCACCAAGCCTGGATTCAATATTGTGATACAGGAAATAGGTTGCCCAGGGAGGTGGTGGAGTCACCATCCCTGGAGATGTTAAAGAAATGCGTGGACATGGCACTTCAGGACATAGTTTAATGGCCATGGTGGTCTTAAGGTGATGGCTGGCCTCAATGATGTTAGAGGTCTTTTCCAACTGTAACAGTATACTGAAACCATGGGTAACAATTCCTGCATATGCATAAATATGTATCTGATCAGACATTTGGTGCCTACCAGTATTCTCCTTCCCATGGTTATGTTAAGGAGATACCAAGATCTTTCAGTCCCTTATTTGCTACATTTCCTTCTGCTGTGGGCCAGTTCACAGATGTTTCTCAAGATCCATATGAAACTTGCTCTCACTGTAGATCTTGAATATCAGAACACAGTGTATCCCTTCTCTGCTGAAAGTAGCACTAGGCCCACCAACAGGCAGCACCAAAAGAGAGAACATAATTCTATTCCTGGTGAAAGAACTGACTCCAACCAACTTACTGCTCTGTAAAAGGCCCTTGTTACAGAAGGGAGAATGTCCTAGGGACAACAACTACCCTTCTACACCCAGCCTTGTCACAGTTCAGCAAAGAGAGGATAACTGTTCTTTCCTCTTCAGCCATCCTCCCAGATAAATCCTAGCAAAAGACCTCCTTACTGCCTGGTTTGATTTTGACCTGGCCTGACAGTCCCCTTTTATTAGAGCTAATCGAGTCCTGCCGAAAACCTTTAGGTGGCAGCATCCATTCATTAGTGTGTCCAAAGTGCCACATCTATAAATCAGAATTCAAAAGCAATCATGCATAGGGCTGGAATTTTTCTTAACTCTCTGTATACAGGGCCTGAATGGCAGCCCAAGCCACATTTTGAATGTTCATCAGCAATGACTTACACTAGAATGAACAATGTGGTTTTTTTTTTTTTTTCCTTTTTATAATTCCCAATGGGTCCTTTGTTCTGTTTAATTACAGTTAAAAGCATGGCAGGACTACCAGGTCTGATTAGCATGCAAATAATACAATCATCTCAGCAAAATCACCCTGAAATAATGCTTGATTTACAACACCAATACAACACTCAAAAGGCTTTTAATACCTCTTTAGAAGAGAAATTTAGGATATCCTCCTCCATTTATTGCTTGCATTATTAAAACAGCTGGTACTCCAGCTGATCTTATGCCCCAGATACCACAAAAAACCCCTGTTATTTAAACTACCACACAATGTCCTAGGTCTTGAAACAAAAATGAAGTCCTCAGAAAATGATATATGTAATCAGAATTTTAGTGGGTGTACACGCAATTTATTTTCACCTGCAAACAAGTTAAAAAAAAAAAGAAAGAAAAAAGGGAAAAGAAACCTTAGCAATCTTAAGGAAAATCACTGCCAGTGCTTGGGATAGCTACAGTGAAAGCAGGTACTTAGGCAGACTACATTAGAAGCATAAAAAAAAAGGTTTCCCAATTTTGTACAGGGCAAAAGAAATATTCTGCAAAAAAGACAGAGCCAGGGACATTGTGTCCATAAGAAATATGCTGTTCAGTCTGTTTGCATTATTTCATTTTCAACAGCTTTCCCTGAGATTGTATTTTTATTTTGATAGGAGTGTTTTTCTACTCATCAGATGGTTCTGCACTCACAGGCCATGGCCAGTGTATCTCTTCATCATCTGAGCAGCAAAAGCATCAAAACTCCCCAATCAGTCCAAATGAGAAGTGAAAAGCTCTGTCCAATTTTTACTGCTAAAATCAAAGGTATTATCATTAATAGTGAAAAATTAGAATTGCCTTTATCAACAAACCAAGAATCCCTTCTACTGTGTGTGTACCTATGGAAGTGACTGACATCTGCAAAAATCATCAACTTACCTTTAATGGAGAGTTTGAGGAGGGGAAAAAAAAAAGTCTGAATGGAGCTATGACACTTAAGAGATGTAAACAATTACCTTGATATATCCCAATGGAGACAATACGGTCATGAAAAAAATGCTCCATGGATCATCAAACGCCAAATCAGACAGAAAATTTGTGATCCTTGAGTTCACCTCCTGCAAGCTGAATACATCAAGATTATTGACACCGTATTGCTTGGTTTTGACAGAATTCATAGAACCTTTTCAGCTCACAGAGCCCAACAACCTAACAGATCTCTCTCGGTGCAAGTCAGAGATTTCTTGCTGTTCAGTTTCTTGTTTACAAGCAGTTTAACCCATCCACAAGTATAACACATCAACGCTGAAAAAAAGCGAAGTTAAAGAAGCTTAGATATACCTGAAGAGAGAGTTTGAGACAATGCTAGACTCTAGACATGTCATGACAAATAATCTGACTGTCAGGTCTTTAAAATTCCAAGAAAGTTTGGAAAACATGATGGCAGATTGTGCCTAATAAGCTTGTACTAATTTCTTTTAAACACGATGAATTTTGCTTAACTTACGTATCAAAATAAATATGCCTCTAGGTGCCGACAAAGAAAACAGCAGCCAAAAAACTATGTGTGTGTGTTTAGAGAAAAAGATATTCTGTACTTTGTGAGAAAACAACATCACAGAGAAGCTTCTCTTGCTGTAAATCACCTCTGTTCTAAGTCGCTAACTCTACTCTTCCCCTTCTGCTAGCAATCATGTTAAACTACCTCCTAGGCAGCGCTTCACTGTGCACAGTCCTCCCACACAAGGCAAGAAGCTGTTGAGATTTAGCATTTTTACAACAAATTCAAAAAGAAAGCCCTTTAATATATACTTACCCTACAACATACATATCCATAGATGGGCCCAGAGAATCGAGCTGAAGCAAACTAGTGACATCAGGAGGTGGAGAAGCTGTGCCTACATTCCAGGTAACTAAATGTAATCTATAAACAAACAAAACCCACACAAAATCAATGCTAAAATTGAAAAATGAACAGGTAACCAATTCTAACAGTATTAGGACAAGGGGCAATGGATATAAACTACAGCACAGGAGGTTCCACCTCAACATGAGGAGGAACTTCTTCACTGTGAGGGTCACAGAGCACTGGAACAGGCACCCCAGAGAGGTTGTGGAGTTTCCTTCTCTGGAGACTTTCAAGCCCCATCTGGATGCATTCCTGTGCAACCTGCGCTAGATTCTATGCCCCTGCTCTGACAGGGAGTTGTACTCAATGATCTCTGGAGGTCCCTTTCAACCATTAACACCCTGTGATCCTGTGTAATTTCCCCACAGAATTTCTATCTAGAGAAAATGAAGATTTTTCTGTTGCTTTTCATCAATGAAAAATCTACATATTCGCTACCATTTAAAAAAACCAAACAACCCAACGCTACCACGAAACCAATCAACTAGAAGGAACAAAACCTGAATTCTTGCCACTTATCCTTCATCTTTTTCCCCCAGAGAAGGAAAGCTTCATCTAGAGTACGAGACACTTCTTCATGGATTTCATCATCGGAGCCGATGTCCTCTACACAAGCCATGAGCTGGGCGACTCGCTGCCGGAGCTGCACGCGGCCGCTGGAGCCTGTGCTGCTGACGCTCGCCGAGCGGCTGCGGAAGTTCTGCAGGTTTTCTAAATCGTTTAGGGACAGGGCTGCTGGATCTTGAAGAGCATCTTCACCATTGAGGGATGCCATTTGCTCAAAAGAAAAGAATAACTACGCTCTGAAAGACCGGCCCATGAAAATCCTCAGTGTAATAGAAACAGATGAGAAACTCATGCGAAATTCAGCGTTGCCTCTAACTCAAAAGGTCGCTGAAAAAAAACACAGCAGCGGCGCCACCACGCTCAAGGGCTTGTTACAAAAGCTGCAATCACATCCCACCTCACACAGTGAATTGTTTCTTCATAATAGATTTCATGTGGTTAATTCTATAAGCTCAAGATTTAAAAGAATTCATTGTTGATTCAGATCAACCATGTGCCTCCATCTGTAGGCTCCTAGAAATACAATCTCCAGCTCCCAGCCATACAAATACAGAGTTCTGACCAAAACTAAGCAGAGCTGCAGCTCCTCTCCAGCACTTTCAGAAATATTCTAGTGTCACAGGACTTATCAGTTGTTGCTTTATAAAATGGTAATTTCCTATCAGGAGCTTCCAAAAAAGGATTCACTTTACCATTAGTCTTGTTACATGCCAGGCAGGTAAAAAAAAAAATAAATTAAGCTGTTAATTTTCCATCCATCTTACGGTCCTATAGAAACATTGACAGTTAAATAGTGAATACCACCCATAGATCCATTACTAGAGCCGTATTTTTATTCCTCAATCAACTGCCTGTTCAAGGTGACACATAATGTATGGGGAAGAGCTGGAAAGGGACCTTGCTATGTGATCTGTAATTTCTCTCACCAATAGTTTCTCTTTGTCAGACCACACTGAGGGCAGCCAAGAGCTATTATAAAACAAATTCCTAGGGGAAACAAAAAAAAGGGGGAGGGGGGAGAAGAGGGTATATGTTCTGCAGATCTACAATTCTACCAATTCTACCATCAGAAACATACCACCTCGGAACACTCTCGTTACTAATTTTACAAGACAACTTTCTGATTAAACGAAGCTGAAATAATATTGAAGTCATCAGGAATTAAATTCCTCCAAGTGCCCAGTATCCACATGACTGACAGGAACACAGGAAGGACTGCAGTGCTAGCATGTACACAAAAAAATATTTGCAAACGTTTCAAGAACATCCTTAATAATTCAGTTTCACTGTAGATTATGACTGTGTCTGATGGAAAAAAACTTCACGAGGAATTTACCTGCATCTGCAAAGCAACCGACAGCATTATGCAATCCCAGAGGTCTGATGCTCCTAACTACTTCACAAGACTGTACAAGTACTGCCTTCAGTAAGGAGGGGAGACTAGAGCAATACCAATTTTCATCTGGTGCTACAAGGAGCCTTTAGCAAAGGGAAGAGGATACTGCTCAAACTGTTCTGGACGTTCAGTACCACCAGAATCCAGTCTCAAGTACGTTTTCTGCCCACACATTCCTAAATACAAAGGAACTACTAAGGACAGTTAGAGTCGCTGGCTCCTGAAATGATTCAACAGCAGAGATTTTTTTCGGGTCACAGTGTTTATAACATGGCATTAAGATGACTTTCAAGATATGTGAGTAAACATTAGCACTCAGAGATTTATTACTTTATTTTCCTGTTGCAGTTTCTCAAGTACTCCTCCTCAAATAGAGCTCTCTGGTAAACCAAGCCCACAATGCGAGACACCGCAGCTTATCAGCACGGAGGACACAACGTGAAGACACGATGTAAATAACACCGTAAAAGCAGAAGCCAAAGGTTTATTCGAGCCTCCTTCGTTCTTAGAAAAAGTGACAACATTTGAGGCACCAGGTACACTGACAACAAGTGCAGATCTTCTAGAATTGTTCTGTGATTCTGTCTTGCCCTCATTAAACGTAAGTAGGTCTCTGGAAAGTCCTCAGGACCCAAACAATACTCAGTAAGCCTCCCTGAAACGCCTCCAGTACCGACGCTTTCAAATCAGCTTTTCTGCTCTCTTTCATACGAGTACGTAACATCGCCAATTAGTATTAACTCCCTGTCAATAAGCACAAACATAAGTTTCGCTAATTCTGAGCTAACTGCGTAACGACTTAGCTACTTTTTTTTTTCTCCAGTACCGGCAAAAGCTTCCCCTCAGACCCGTGCCTCAACGCCGAGCCGCCGCCCTCCGCCGGCTCACCTCAGCTCCCTCAGCGCAGAGCGGTGCGCCGGGCCCGCAGGCTCCATCCCGAATGTTGCCGTCAGGAAGCGGTGCGAAGGGGAACGGCAGCCGCAGCGGCCTCCCCGCACGGCCCGCCGGCGGCCTCCTCACGCCCCTACACCGCACCGCGTCGCACCGCGCCCGCTGCCGGCAGCGCCCCGCGCTCGTTGGCCCGCGTGACGGGGGCGGGAACTGGGCCGCAAAAGGAGGGGGCGACCGCCGGCTGGTGGCCGGGAGGACCGCGACAGCACCAAGCGGGCTTCTGCACCCCCAAAGCTCCCCGTTCCCCCAGCCGCACCCACAACAAAGGAGACGGAGGCACAACGCTCTCTCTAGTATTTTATTAGATTTCATTTCCAATATGCCTGTATTGGAAGATTTAGGAGACAAAAAAGGCACAAACTCACATTTAAAGAAACAACAAGATAATCTAACCCATTCTACAAAGTGTGTGTTGCCAAAGGAAAGAGCGGGATGAACCCATCAGAACGCGTCGGGAAGGCCCAGCGGGGATGAACCCAGAAAGGTGCAGGGGGGGGGGTGGGGGTGGCAAGAAGCCTTGCCAAGGCCTGACCCAGGCTGTGGCAAGGTACCTGCCTCTGGCCCCCCAAACCCACCCAGCATGGGTTGGAGAGAGGGGCACAGCACAACCATCGCCCTAGAACAGACAAAGAGCCCAGCGGTCACCCCACTGGGCAGGTTGAGGGGTTCTTGGCAAAGCTGATGAAAGATACAGCATGGAAATGCTGCGTGATCTTCACTATGCTCACTAGCAGGAACCAAGCATCAAGACTAAAAGGTCTTTATAGGATTTATCTATCCCAAGGCTGAAGGATGCTTTCACTTTGGATTAAACTGGAAAGAAAGAAAGCAAGGGGCACAGGGAGGGGGGAAATATTCAGGCCGGAGTTCTTGGGGCTTTTTTTTTCTCCCCAGTTTTTCCACTAATCAGGAAAGCTTTGTGTAAAAGCTCTTACTCTGAAACCAGAGGATCAAAAAAAGGATTGCATGGTGGAATGTAACAATCTGCTTCCACAGCGATTAGTGTCATCAGATAGAAAGCCTGTTGGATAACACCAACTGAAAGAACAAGTGTGCTATGTGCATTTGCAGGTTGTCCTCAAGTGTAAGAATCCCTCAAAATGGAACTGACAAACATGAACAGAAGTCAGTGCATAAATTCTGTTAAAAATTCTTTAAACTGAAAGAACTAGAACTGGGGCCTACACCCTACACTCCTAGAATACTTCTTGAACAGCTATAGAAGATGCCATGAAACATCCTGGTCCCAAATAATCCTCATAAATTAAAATTTAGTTTCTTCATCTATTTTACAATAAACGTGGTGTTTGTTTGTTTGTTTTTTACATCTGCCTGGTGAGATTGCTAAAAATCCCTCAAACCCCACCCCCACCCCACAAAACCATCTGAGGTCACTGAGAAGAGCCTGCCAGAGTTACTGGTACGATTCAGAGCTTATTGCACTTAGACATGAGTAAGGCAAAATAAACTAAAAACAAGGGGATAAACTGCCCCCTCCCCAGAAACCAAACGCCATCCTCTCCCCTCCAGAGCACACCTCATCTTCCCTCACACTGAAAACCACTCAGGTCCCAGCACGTGCTTGCCCAGCATGGCATGGGATCCCTTCAGGATCTCCTGCTTGCAGTAACGTGAAGGGCTGAAGGAGTTGGGTGTATTACAGAATGTCAAGACAACTCCTCAAAAGTGGTGATACACCCACGACCATGTTTGGCATTCGGTATTTCATGTTAGTGCTGCCAAATACAGAAGGGGAAAATAAAGTTATTACTACTAGCAAAAAAAAAAAAGGAAAGAAAAAAAAAAAAATCAAACATTGGGCCTTAAGCACAAGCAAAGAAATGGGGGGTTTCTCATATGTATTTAACAAAGCAGCATTTCGTTGATCCTTATGCTTATTTGATTGTCTAAAGCTGATATCAACATAAGGACAGCTACAGTGAGTATTTGGGTTCATTAAATAACTGGAGCTCTTTATGTTTTTTAACAATATCCTCTATGATCTATAGTAACTGACAGATATCTTAGAAAACAACTGCAGGTCTTCGTTGCCTTTTTCTGTAGCACAAAAGAAGATATTTCAGTCAGTCTTGCAAGGGGAAGAATATTATTGCTGAGCAGAACCACCAACCCAAGCACCTGGATGTAATCAGATACCAAGACTTTACTTTGTACACCAGCTTTTGCTACATCCAATTTTTTTCCAGGGAGAATGACATTATTATTAGTCAAAATTATTTTAGTTTTGTAAGTTATGGGAAGTCCTAGTGAATAAAGAACCAGGAAGTTGCAACATATGCCAAGCAACTTATCAATGATTTTGTAAGACTGACACAGACAGCTGAAGGACAACACAGCTACATGGGCCCAAGGGACCATCTACCACTAAATTGAAACTCAACAGTTATGTGCTGGAAGGCCCCAGCATGGGGATGTTAAATGCAGCTTCTGTGCAGTCTTTAATTCATGTATGCTAAGACAAAACAAAGTAATGTCGTGCAGAAGTCACATATCACGATTCATTGCAGACCAAGAACTATATCTGGCTACTCCTGATTATGTATTAAGATTACATGCCACTAAATTTCTTATCCTGGGAGCAAGGGTCTGAGCACAGCATTTTGTGGAATAGTTTTGCACTCTAAAATACAGACAGTTTCTCTCTCCAAACAGACATTCAACGAATGGTGAAGGGGCTGGGTAGGAACAAAGGTGGCAGTTTATCCCACTTGGAAAAAAAAAAAAAAAAAAACAAAAACCAAACCAAAACAAAACAAAATCTAAGTCACCACATCACAAGACTGTTTTAGCTAAAAATGTCACTTGAAAAATCAAACAGGGCCACATGGAAATTGGTCTGAACACAACGAAAAAAAAAAAAACCAAAGGAGGGAGGAGTTGTACAGCGGTCTCTAAGTCACACGTCTGCGAGGAGCTGGCTCCCTGGCACACGTGCTAACATTGGAGTGCTTAGTACCAGACGGTCTATTTGCTCACAATATTAAGGGGCACCTAGGATTAGCTATGGGAGGTTTAAAATCGCCTGCCGATTGGATATAGAAAGGCTTGATCCAGAGATGGTCTGTCGGTCAAGGGTGTGGATTCCCCGGGCCTTCCTGACGACTCTCTTGCAAACTACAATAAAGAGACAAGAGGAAGACGTTTTAGAACCACTTTGGAAGAACTGAGTTCCAAAAGAAGTGTCAGACTGAACCTCCAGAAAGCAAATGTGAGATGTGCTGTCACCGGTGCAGGCAATGGCAACACACCACGGCTCAGCAATAATTCAGAGCAGAATTGTTCCAACATAGCCTAAAAATGACAATCAGAAACTGTAAGGGACACGCTGAGGGAGCTGGGGTTGTTCAGCCTGGAGAAAAAACAGGCTCTGGAGAGACCTTACAGTGGCTCTCCAGTATCTGAAGGGGGCTACAAGAAACCTGAGGAGACGCTTTTTACATGGGCTTGTTGTGATACGAGAAGGGGAAATGGATTGAAGCTCGTAAGAGGATAGACTTAGACTGAATATCATAAAGAAACTCTTTACAGTGACGGTGGTGAGGCACTGGAACAAGTTGACCAACGAGGTTGTGGATGCCCCCTCCCTGGAGGTATTCAAGATCAGGTTAGATGGGGCCCTGTGCAACCTGGTCTAGTGGAAGGTGCCCCTGCTATGGGAACTATGATCCTTAAGGTCCCCTTCCAACCTAAACCATTCTATGATTCCGGTGCTCTAATTTAAACAGTCTAACAAGTCCAGATGCTACAACGCAATTCAGAAGACCACCAACTTCTTTCTCTAAGAACTAGAGTAAATGTGAATGAAGAGGAAACTGAAAATGTTTCAAGTTGCATTAAAAAATTAAAACGTATCTACCAGAAGACACTCCTTCAGACACACCCTCACCTTGTATACCCCCCTTATCACCAACAGCAAGCATACAACAAAGATAAGCAGAGGGAAACAGTCCTCAATAAAGCTGTGGTTCTGCCCCATGCCATTCTTTCCAAGGATAGCCAGGGTGGCTTTCTAGAAAAATTATGGCTAGAAACTTGGACTTCTCTCCATAAACAGACAATCTCTTATTTCTCCTTGCCTTCTTCTCCAATATTATACCCCATTTTTGTAGTGTCTAATTAAAATTTACCAAACCCCAACCCCCAAGCTGATTACACAGTTTAACAGAATAAGGTTCAACGTTCTCAGCATGTTAGCATCCACTGCACTCTAGAATACAGGGACCTGGCCAAAGGCAAATTCATATATGCTCCCCGGTAAGACAGTCCCTCCCTTACCAGATTAGCATACTCATAATTAAACAGATTAAAAACAAGTCAAAAGCTTTAAAACTGTCATTGCTGCTTGTCTGCAATGTACAAGTGTTGCTCCAGGCCTTGGCCCATTAGTAAATGCTCTTGACAAACAATGTGAGAAAGGCATTCTGAGCATATTTGGAAGGAATTTTCAACCTCCAAATGTATTCTGAGTATTTGCAAGTCCAACTTACTCTTTCAGGACTGACAAAAGTTTCTCTGCAAGTCATGCAAGTAACACATGCATTACAGAAATAAGAATAGCAGCGAAGTCTACAAAATGTTCTAACACATTTTTCTTACACTTTTTTTCTTTAGAATAGTTCTGAAACAAGACAGTAAACTCACTCATCAACCTGTCAGTGAAAGAGCTCCACTATAAAAACAATTCCGACCACAGGTTTGTCTGCCAGAAGCTATGAACAGGATAATTTCTTACCCAAATATTTTTTTTTCTCCTAAACAGAGCAATACAGAGTTTTGTTAAACTCTCTTGATACCTACAGTGCACAGGGAAGAAGTCACATTAGTCATCTGCAGCCGACATTCCTTTCAATGGATCTTTTTCTCTCATCTGAAAGAGGAAACACTATTCAAGTACTGATTCTTACAATGGCATTATCTCAAAATTTACTGGTATGGAATACACTCAGCTGCCCCCTTTATGTAAGAGTCTGATTATAGCTGAGCACCCCAAAGCATTATTTGTGAATATGCACGTGTAGGCACCATTTCTGGTTAAGCTGCAGGTCTGCTAGGGATCTTGAACCATTATCCAAAGGACAGAGTGTACACAAAACTATAATGAAATATCCTGAGGCATGAAGGAAGAGAAGGGTGCAGTGCAGGACACAAATCATAGAACAATGTACTCATTATTACCAAATTCCTGTTTCTCATAGTAAGAGCCCTGTAACATGCCCTCCCCACCTGCTTATTATACTTAGAGCTAAAAATCCTTTTACTGAAGTGGTTTGGAGAAACTAACAAGGACAAAAATGACCATTCAGCTTTGGGTAAATCTAGCATATTAAGGCAGTAAATAAATCCTTGCCAATCATACCCTCATTACCTGTGGTTCAATACATTTATTGGCTCAACAACAAACAGAAGGAGAAGTCCATAATGATTAGAAGGAGATGCCAGTGCAACAGAGTCACAGGCAATCATTCAAATCACAAGCAGCATGACCTAAATAGCAGGAGGACAATACACACTATGCTGTGACAATGCAGCAGTCTTTCCTCTCTCTACTGTACTGGATAGAAACAGTTTCTCACACAACCCACACCTGCCCTGCTTTTCCAACTGACCTCATCCAGCTGTCTCTTGGTCTCATCCTCCATCCTACGAATGTCCTCCATAGTCAGATCAACCCACTTATCCAGCCAGCAAAAGAGCTGCCGATGGAAGTTTGTGAAGAGACGCTTTTCTTGCTGCAAGAGGAGGAGGAACAGAGCATATAAGTGAGATTACTCACAGGGCAATTAATATGGATCTAAGCAGATCATAACAATTTGCAGAGATGTGTACACTGAAGAACCAGCCCCTTCGCCCACCCTTCTGTGTAGCTGCCACAATTGGAAACTGGAGCTAGCTGATTTTCATTCTTTTAGCAGAATATCTAGAGCCTTAAATCCCCAGAGAAATGCCTTTTTTCTTTTTTTATAATCAAGCCTAGACAGCAGCCTGCACAGTACATTGACAGAATTAGTGAATGCTTTAGTAATTTCCTTTGATTTGACAATATTGTTCTGACTGAATGAAGTGCTCCAGGTTGGGTTTACTTAAGAGCACAATAGTTGGCCTGAAGGTGCAGAAAATAGGAGAAAAAGAATAAAAATATTTTTAAAATAACCTTTGTGACTCGCTAATAACTGGAGGTTGACATGTATCTATCTTGCTTCCTTCTTTTACAGTGACCTAAAAAGCACCCAAACTTTTTTTCCACAGCTGAGAGCCTTTCAGCAGAGGTAACTAACATGCAGAAGCTGCTTCAATTTAGGAGCAATTTACTTCCATTTTATAGGAGGTAAGCTAGACAAAATAGTTTTATCAGACAGGGGTATACAATGGTATACACTGCCTCTAAGAAAGTCCTCATTAAGGAGGGACATGTCAGTTTCACAATTATGGTTTCACATCTGATAACCTACTCCCATCAAAGCAGCTCAACTGATTTGATGCAAACGTGTAGCTGAAGAGAGACTCAAAGGGATTCAAGATACTCCTTTGTTCAGGGCTTTTGTTACAGGTATTTCAAATCCTGCAGCAACATGGTCATTCCCCCTTAGAGTTCTCTGTAAATTGCATCACCAGGGAGCTGCTTTTGCAGAAGCAGCACTCTAGTTTATCAATATTAACCACTGCCAAGGCTCCACAGTCTGAAGTTGTAAGCATTTTATGAACACAGCCTGGAAATCTGCACATCCTGATTCCTAGGTCTGGCAACCTGCTGCAGTTCATGGGTTATGAACTCTGCCACAGAAAAAGCTCTTCTCAGGATACCACTTACTCATGCTTTAAGTTAATAAAGTTTCCCACCATCTGCTCATTTTTTAACACAGGTTTTTCAAGCGGCAGACTAGGAGAGGAAAACATGACTAGAGTTCTAGGACTTGCCAGAAAAATCCTCAGCTGATTAGGATCAGATAACTGAAGCTGTAGCTATCTCTCCACAAAAACATGTATACCAGAGTTATTTTGGTCAGGGGCAAGACACGCATGACCTCATCATTCACTAATCAACCACCAAATGACCACAGTTCTTAGGCTGATCTAGTAAGCAACACAAGACTGCCAATTTACCTTCACAGATCAGAGCAGGAACATTTTAACAGCTGTTCACAGAACAATCAGCCAGCCCTGCCCTTGGATTGAGTCAGCAACCTCTAACCAATTGCAGTACAGCAGGCAGAGGCCTTGGCTGTATTGCCTGAGCTAACCTGATGGAGTTTCAAGTTAGTATCTCCAGGCAGGATACACCATCAGAAGCAGCTCAGGTGCTAAAGCAGATTGGAAGTGAAATGCCTTTCTCTCCTCACTTACCTTCTGTATAAAGTTCTCAACTTTATTCTGCAGACCCCACCACTTGAACTTGACCGTTACCAGTTTGTAAGCACACATGTACGGACAATCTGTCTGCTTCCCCAGGTCCTTCTACAAAGACACAAGGATATTCCTGTCAGGTCTCAGTATCTATGCTTCACTCATGTAAGCTGATACAGCTCCTGAACTCATGCAATACACACCTTCCAGTTGGGACCCAGAGGTCCACGTCCAGTCTTGACAGATTTAAATTTTGCTGGATCTTCTTCTGCCTTGTAATCCTATTGGACAGACACACCAGATTAAACACAAATTATCCTACTGTTACCCAGCTGCTCCCTGTCACAAAGGATTTATTTTTCTGGTGGGCAAAGACTAACCTCTAACTGCCTTCTCAAGAGCTACTGTTTTCAGACTTCAACATAAGGTCAGGCACTCTTAAAGGAAACATTTCTCCTTCCTGTGCTGTGTCCTAGACCTATGTGAAGAAGTGGTAACAAATTGATATGACCTTTGTAAGGACTGCTTTGGGGTAAGACTATCAGGAGATGCGTAAACCCTCAGGATAATTTTTTCATAGCCAATTCTTCTTTGGGATCTAAACACTTCTGCTGTGCTCTCTGGAGCTGTGGAATGTAGTATAAAGAAACAGGCACCAGTTATGCCTCTTATTGCACAGGATTTGCAGCATTCCCTTCCTACATCTTGGATTAAACTGGGGTATGTACTCTACTCCTACCCCCAATTCAATTAAAATGAAAACAAACTCAAATCATCATCAGTTTAGTACCAAAAGTGACCAGTTGGAAACATCATCTTCAGGAGTCTTCTGCCCCAGGTGAATTCTCCTTGCTCTTAGAGAGCATTTAATTCAGAGTAGTTTGTATTTGCAGATACAGCTCAGTACCTGCCTAACCTGTCAGAACCAGATGCTACTCTTGTTCTATCAATTCATCTTTACTGGAAAGAAAAGCTAAAATAAGTACTAGTTCTGGTTTAACCCTCTAGGCCAAGATTGAGAAAGGTCAATTAGTCATACTTGAATGGTATCAGAAACACTAAGTGGGAAAATTCAAACAACATTCCATTTTTATGTAGTTGGGCTTTTTTCCAGTACGGTACAGTAACATCCCCCTCTTTCTTCAAGTAACTGCAGTGATTCTTAGAACAAAGTATTAGCTGCATGGTTTCAAAATACATTGCAAATCCATGGGTCAGTTTCAAAAAGGAGGCAGTTTAAGAAAGGTCCTGTATGGAAAGAGCAGTGCCATTTCTTGCTATTCAAGCATTAGGATCAGCTGCAGTGCTGCAGACCTACATATTCAGACTGTTATATGCACTGTACAGCCAGACAACGTTTCACAGATAGCACTGGCACAGCTTAATGAATGCCCTTCCTCCTCTTCCCATCCTCTCATTTGCTCTGTTACCTGCAACCATCCCTGGGAACACAGTTTGTACATTAGCCCTGTTTTAGCACAAGGCCTCCCACACCAGGGAGCTCTTACCCACCTACCATACCTTGGGAAGTACTTGACTCCGATCAGCAATGTCTATATAAATAGCTTCTACATTCTTCCATACATCTGGCTCCAGTTTATGGACCTGCAGTGAAAGTACCAGGCTAATATAAATGACTCAACTACAGAACACACCCATTCTAAGATAGTAAAAACCAGGCAGAGATGGAGACATCCGGTGTTCCCCTTCCATGTATAGAGAGGACACCATGGTAAACGCATATGAGAGCTTCTAAAGAAGCAAAGGTACTTATACAGAACAAGGGTTTGGGGGACAATTTTGTTCAGCATAAGAAGCCCACAGGAGGGAGTCACTGCCCTGCTACTGCAATGAGCATTTCAAACCCAGGAACACAGCAAAGAGCCAGTTCACAGCACATCTAGCACGGAAAGCAGCACTGTGACATTAAAGGATGAATAAAATACACAAGTACTTACATTCTCTTGTGTTCCAAGATCTGATTTATGCCAGGTTTCAATTTTGATCAGGAAGTCATCCTTCATATACTCATTCTGTAATCAAAATAAAGCTACTTGTTATTCTTTGCATATATAACTTGTCATCTTAGCATTAGAAAAGTCAACCCAAAGAATTACAACTTGATTGGGGTTTGACTTGGGGAACTTCAGAATTATCTGTAAACACATCATTGCTTTTAGCAAAACTGTTTCATCACTAAATAGGTAAGATCAGACAAACCACAAATCACTTTTGGAAAAAAATATAAGTGCCATTGTTTTAGTGAAATATTTGCTTATAAATAGCTTTCTCTTTAAAAGGCAATATCTGCCACTCCATTTAGAGTTTGGAAGGAGCAGCATAAGTTAACTAGACAGAATTAATTTTTTTTCAAAGAGATTACTATCTAGCACTGAGTACATATTTGGATGCAACTCTTCAAATGACAATATTCAACTTTTGAGAGCTTTTGACACTGGAAAGGGAAGGGACAAGCAGCACAGTTCTGCTAAGTAAGCAAAAAAAAATTTCCATTTCTCCTTATTAGTGTGAGTAGAAAAGGACTTCCAAAGGTAACCCTATCTTCCCTCAAGGGAGTAGAAACAAAAGCACGAGCCAGTGAAACATGTAGCAGAGAAAAAGGAAATACCAAATTCAGAAGACAAATTACTCCGAAAGGACATCATGCTACAAGCTAACTTTCTTTTACTGAGTTTATGTAGGCACTAGTAAAGCTGAGCATTGGTGCAGTAGAGAAAGATCCCTGTCCCTGGTTACAAATTGTTTCTGGATATGCCACAGTTGGCACAGGGGTTTAAGCTACAAGATCTTACAGTGACAAAAGCTAAAGTACATTTAGCTCAGACTAAAGAGCTGCTTGTACCCAGAGCACTTCATTTCAGACATTACACATGCTTCCATAGATCATCAGTAAAATCAATACTTACTGTAATAACTGCTCCAAGAAATCAACACATGAAAAGAAAGAGATACAGTACTTTAGTGAAAAAAGAATATACAGCAACCATTGCCCTCCTCCCACGATCAGCAAAACTTGTCAACTTCAGCTACCCATGGGGGCTGATGATACTACTGAGGAAAAAAACACTAAAAGTCTATAAAAATCAGCTTCTCCTCCAGAAATTCTCAGAGGTGGAGAGATCCAGAAGAGCAGCAATTAATTATGTATTGCCACTTCTGCTCTCTGGACCTGGGCCAGCTGGATGAGAAGAGGGAATAAGTATGTTCAGCTGACAGCATTTTACCAATCCTTTCTCAGCTTGCAGTTGAGAAACATCTGTGTAGTTCTGAAGCAAACACATGCTGGATTTCAGGCCAGTGCAGACCTCATCACTCCTGCATGCAGTAACCAGACCCTTTGCACCTCCACTGCTCATGGTAACTAAATTCCCTGGACAGTAAGGCTCAATTATTCAACACAGAAAAGCAATTAAAGATCCTGTAACAGTCAGCATCTGCTCTACCTGAGCCATCAGAGGATGTTAGCAATTTGACTCAGGAATAAGGATGTCTGAAGCTAGAGCTGAACTTCACTGGTTCGTTCTGAAGTTTAACACGAGGGGTTTTATTAAGGAACAATTTTGTTTTAAAGGTACTATTACATTTTCCTGAGTTTCCAGCCCAACATCCTGTAGACAGTATCATCCCATATCACCTATCACACACATCCAGCTGCCTTAATTGCCTCCTGCTTGGTCTTGGACTCTTGTGAACCCTGACAATTTGAAAAGTGCTTTTTTTACAACTCACAGAAGGCTAATTATTTAGACTGACATGTTGGGGTGGAGGGAGAGAACAAGCAAATCAGAGCTGAGACCAATTTTTAAAAGGCTGAACTTCACCTCAAAGAACAAAATGCTGAAACCAGAGCCTTTCAGCCTTCCCATGACTATGTGCTGTGACTATGCAGCTGCCATAAAACAGGTTCCTTCAGCTTCCTAAATTCTTCTCTGTGAGGAAGACTCCTCTTTTGTAAACAAATTAATCTCTTTAGAAATGTCCATTAGAACTTAGATAGTCAGCTTGCTACAAATTAGGACCTACACTTGAGGTGTTACAGCAGCAACTCCTACATGTTTCAGCTGCAGTTATGACTTCTCAATTTCTTGACATTTGGCCACAGGCCATGCTGACATTTAGAAGAGTAGAACACACATCAAATTGCTTTTCTAAAAACATTTAAGGAACATTAATATTTAAGTCAGACTGCAGAAAACACTGTTCTCCTTGGCACCAGCCTACAGTCCTAACTGCTAGGCAATCCTCACTTCATTTTTACTGTAGAAGTTGTAAGTGCATAGGACAACCTTATTTACAGCTCATACTCTCAAAGGAGCAAAGTGAGGCTTTCACTCAAAGTACACAAGCCAAACATATTACAGCATAAACAAGTATGCAGAACTCCAGAAAATTATCAGCTAGGCATTTAAATTCCCTCAATCTGTAGCACTTGTTTGATAATGGTATATAATATGCATTATCAAAGTAACAGTGAAGTTTTTCAGGAGATACAGGGAAATACAAGAAGAATGATCTTGTATAATTAAAAATAATTCCACAAGGCACAATTAACTAAAAGTATGGCTTTATTCACATTTAAAAGGCTCTATGTAATAGCTGATGTGCATGTAAGCCACGCTCCAGAGAGCAGCATGCTAATACTACTTTGGACAGGGAGGCAGAGGCATAAGTACCACTAACTCCTACTCAGTCAAATCAAGTTTAGTTCTTACTGTGTCACTGGCTCACAGGTTTCAAACTCTAGTGAGAGGGCCAAGAGCCATTTGCTGTTAACCAGCATGGCTTTTCATGTTGCACAACGATTCACAAGATTCCAAGTCTTGTCACCCAAGACCAAAATACTCCAAGCATACCTCAAAGTAAAATGATAATGCACAAGGCAGCCTACACCACACACATGGGTTCTCCCCTCCTGCCCAGCACTAGCAAGTGAAGGTTTCAGCAACTTCTCTGAGTTTTTACTTGATCCACGTCAGGCTGGCAGATTCTCTTAAACAGATTTGTCAGCCTCCGCATAAAAACTGCCTTCTGCTCCAACCCCCACAACAAAGCACTTTCTATCTCAGATTATTTTGGTGTTTATTACAGCTGAGGATTTTTTGTTTTTATGTTAGCATTTCTAGCATAAGAAAATCTGAAATTTCTTTGATTGTGTTCGAAAGTCTTCTACTTGATTTAGTATCACATTTTTTCTGGGAAAGCAGAATTTTAGCAGTGTGTAACAGAAGGATAAGGAGCTAAGAGTGATGCTAATGCCATACCTTTGCTTCACAAATTGGTGGAGAAGCAAAAGAGGAGGAGGAGGAGTATATGGGCATTATGTCTAACAAAACCTGCTGGAGCCAAGTTAGTCAGATCCGTTTCCACAATTTAAAGAACTCTTTCTGTACTTAACATGGAAATAAACCAGACATTTAGCAGCTAATATAAGTAATATGCTGCAAGAAGACTGCATACAAATGAGAAAAGTTGTAAACAACTGTTTCAGTATCTTGAATTATGTGACACAATGAGAACTTTGCAGCTGATGAGAGTATTTAAATTTTGTGTTTGAAAACTCACTCCACTAGGACTGCTGCTAGTACTGAGGTAAAGTTACCCTCCCTCATTGCAAAGCTTTCTCCTTCTTTTAAAGCACTTCATTTCAAATTCCCTTCAGGAAATTGTTGAAAAAACACATTTCCATACTGAGTTTCAAAAACAGTTGGAATTTTAAAGTTTACAGTTCCCATAGCAACTGTACCACTACCAAACAGCAGAAAATATATCCCTCAGAGACACAAACAGCAAAAAAACAGCCAAAACCACTATGTTTGGAGGCAAAGTTAAATTTGCAGTTCCTACAGCAAAGACAACCAGAAAAACACCAGTGGTTAAACACTGCAGCTGATAACTTCATTGAGTAAATGAGATACTACACACTCCTGTAAAAAATGCACAGCTTCCACAGCCTCACCCCTTGCAGTGTTCACTTTAAGCATGTTGGATGAGATTTGGATGTCTGCATCAAGCCTCCAACCCAGAAGGCAACAGTATTTTTTTTTTCCTCTTCAACCTTCATTAACCTCAGATCCTGCAACTGAGCAATTATCAATCACATAACACTTGCTCCCATCAAACTGCACTAAGCAGGAGGCAACCAAGATATTCTCTGTTTCCCTTTCCCTCTTCCATTATTTTTCTCACCAGGCTATGCCGTGCTTGAGTACATAAAATTATCTCTCATACTCATTTCACTAGAGTTACCCATCTATTCCTTTAGCAACACTAACATCCATTTCTTGGTCTGTTCTCTTCCACTGTCATTCATTAGCAGCACCTCAGACAGGGGCATTTCTTTTAATTCCACCGCACTGTATTTTCCTTTTCCTGGCCACAGAAGGGCCTAGAGAACAGAAATCCAAGATTTAAGAGCTGAAACAGCTTTCCTTCTGGCTGCCTCCTTCCTTATCCCCTCCTAGCTACCCCTGCACCCCCACAAAAGCCAGCAGTGCACAGTCCTTCCCAACACACTCACCAGTTCTGCAGTAGGGATAGGCATTCCATGCCTTTTCATGGATATTCAGAGCTCCTTCAGGTGCCAGCATTTTCACAAATGTTGGCACTTTGCTGCAGAATTTGGAAACAGGAAGAAGGGCATTGATAAGAACTACATGTAAAAAGATCTGTGGCCCAGACACTCTGAGACAGGGTGAGCACCACCTGAAATGCAGACACTAGAGACCTCCACATGCCCACGTTGGTCCCCACCCTCAGTACAACGATTTCCTGAGGCTGCTGAATTGGACAGGTTATTCTAACTCATTACACAATGAAAGGAAAAAGAAAAAAAGATTGGGGAAAAAAAAAAAGGTGGCTGAAAATAGGTTGAATTCTAGGAGGCATTTTGCTCTTTAGCCAAATTCAAGTATGAAAATACTAGGTAACAGGATCATATTTGCTTTGAAAGGCTCAGAGCCAGACATTCTTGGGACAACAGCCATGCTTATAGAGGTGGACAGGTGCACCAGAGCTGTTCACTTCCAGCTGTGCTGTTACATTTCTCTTACCTCTATATGTCTTTCAGCCTTTACATAATCTTTGATTTATGCAGTTGCTGCAACCCTGCTGCATCTTCCTCCATCCCTCTTACCCAAGGAGCCTTGCCCAACTCTGGGAACAAAAAGTTTCACATACCTCTGTAAGTGGTAGATCTTGTGTGTGTACTGCCCACGCTCTCCATCTCTTTCATAGGGTTCATTCACCAGGACCTCCACTCCTTCACCTCCACCAGTTTCATTTTTGCTGGCTTCTGCCACAGAATACAGCTGTCCCACTTGATACTGAAGAAGTTGAAGACATATTATTGTGATAGGTGTAATTTAGCAGAAGTAATAACCTTACCAGAAGTAAGGGACACATTTCTTATCTGGGAAGGAGGCAGAGAAAAGTACATCCACTTCCATATCCAGATAAGCACCTCATTTAATTTCATTTTGATACAGAAAGTTTGCATGGTTAGTTAGGAGGAAAGCACTGCCAAATGGCTAGTCAGAGAATCCCAGCATGGCAGAGATTGGAAGGGATCTCTGAAGATCATCTGGTCCAACCTTCCTGGTAAAGCAGGGTTATACAGACCAGGTTGCCCAGGATCATGTCCAGGAGGGTTTGGAATCTCTCCAGAGATGACTACATAACTTCTCTGTGTAGCCTGGTCCAGGGCTCTAGCACCCTCACAATAAACAAGTTTCTCCTCCTGTTCAGATGGAACCTCCTAGGTTTCAGTTTGTGCCCACTGGCCCTTCTGCTGTTGCTAGGCACCACTGAAAAGAGCACCTTTAACCCTAAAATCTTAAAATCCAACACAAGTTAAGGAGAAAGTAGAACAGAGTATAGGAGCGTTGGAACAACATTTACAGAACACACAGATGACCTCAGGCAAACTGCAGCAAAATCCATTGTTTTTCCACTCTTTTTGGCACACAGGTGTCCCAACTGTTTAGGTCAAGTGGAGAACAACTCACTGCCTGTCCCAGATTAACAAACACACAGTACTTCAGGAGAGTCCCAGAGAACTTCACATGAAGTTTTTTGACAAAATGGGGGTAGGAGGGAAGGGAGTGAAGAACTGCAGAAGGGAGACAGAAGATAAAAGGTACTTGCACCATCTGAGTGCTCTGAGAAACATACTTGTTAGATGTGCTCTGCTGAGATGCCCAAAGATGAGCATCCCCTAAGTGCAGTTCAAATAAAACTAAATAAGCTTGAAGTAAAGAAGGTATCTGCACTAGACGGCTTTCCAGTGAAACACTGCTGCCTCTTAAGGCTAAATATACTGAAATTACCCTTCTTGGCCCTTATGACAAAGTCTACTGACATACTAACATGTTTAAATTTGTCTTGTCAAAACTGACACCATGATCACATTAGGTCATTTCTCTTCAGTGAAAATCCATTTTCCTTCTGAACCTACTTCAAATCCTGTCTATCAGGTCTTCTACAACCAAGCCTTTTCTTCCTCCTCAACTGTCTTTATCCAATCCCAAATGACATTTTATTTCCACATAACTAAATCCATCCTGAAAACTTTAATGCAATAACTGAACCAACTAGTGTCCCAAATGACCAGCTGATCCATGCTGTCACTGTTCCCCTGTTAGCTTTGTTTTGGGTTGGGCTTTTTTTTTTTTTTGTATCACACTTCCTCTTGGCCACGATCTTAAATTGCTAACAGGGAGAACACAAAATTTCTACATGCAGTGAAATTCTTACCATAAGATCATTTCCCAGCAGCCTGAAACTCAAGCTACTTGATACTAAACAAACTCTTTCAAAAGAAGCATGCCCAAATGTTTCACAGGGAAGAGCAGAAATAAAAATCAAGAATGTGAGCAAAAGAGAACATTCTCTGCAGAAAACGTAAAGATTAATACACTTGTCTCTGTGAGATAAAAGAGTGCTCACAAGAAACGTGATCAAATGAGGAAAATTCAAACAGGTCTCTCAAGTGAAGTCTGGTGAGCAGATAAAGTTTGAGGATGAAAAAGCTAAAGCAGTAAGTCAAAAGAAAGAATTCAACCTTAACAGAGTTAAGTTTTCAGAACTAAAGCTTAACAGCAACTGTTGCCAAAGGCAGTAGAGAGAAGCAGTCTGAAAAGATAATCCACAAAGTGTCGGGCTTCAGAAGTACAGTATCAAATCCCCAAAACCTGCAAAACACAACTATAAAGCAATGGAACACTGTTCAGGCCTTCTTCCTGATCCCCAGCATAGGGTACATGCATCAGAATCAGGAATAGCTCTTACCACTCCCTGCACTGAAACGCAGAGTGGAAAAGTAGAATAGTGGACTGAGCTGACCACCCAGAAACACTGCACTGGGCTGAGACACCTTCAGCAACGAAGGAAAATTCCTACAGTAGTTAAATTTCATTGCTAGAGCATGTGAAATAAAAACAGTACCCAAGCTACATGGTGTTTTGTACCATCTGGTGCTAACAACGACCGAGAAAATATTTATTCCTGTTGGAAGAGTAGTAGATGGCAAGCCCGAGTAATAAGGGCAGATATCCTAGCCTCAGTTAATCAGGGGCAGGGCAAAAAGCATACCAGACTGCTTCTGAGATAAGAGCAACAGCTCTGCTGGATCTCCCCAGCAGGTACTGGCCCCTGTTACACAAGCCCCTTCATTTGGCTCCACAGCTTCTGTACTGGCACCAGCAGGTTGGGTTTCAAGTCTGGATTTTGGGCTGCAATACAACTCTCTGCCTTCTGACATTTCATACACTACGTTGTTTTCCTTACAACTCCCCAGAGATGACCCATAGAAAGTAGAATACTCACCTCCCTCTAGAAGAGCAAAACAAGAGTTGTGAAATCTTAGAAGCAAGTTGATTTAGTGGAGCCAGAGCCACACGTACACTCACAGAGAAGAAAGCTTATCATGAGTTTGGCAACTGCAGTATTAGAGGGGAGAACTGAACGGCTTTGCTCTGCAGCAAGTCTCAGGACAGGTCTCCAGGGACACAAACTAATTCATCTTAGTAACAGTGTCTCATTCATTCCTTCTCCCTTTTCAAATACATGGGTCAAAGTGCAGACACTAAGAGGATAAGCCCTTTGGTTTGGCATCTTCACCATTTAATCTCCCCTGTAATTTCTGATCCTTTAATCGCATTGATAAAAGAGGAAAAGGTCCAAATAAAACTGTCCCAATGAACAAATCCTACAGCATCTGCCTGCAAAAGTTAATAGGAAAACAGACTCTGGCTCCATGAAGCCCCAAGTGTCAGACAGACCTATCCTTGCAGACCTGAGAGCTCAAAAAAACCCTTTTTCTTCAAGAAGTCATTCCTCTGGATCTGTGTCACCACACCTGACATCTTATCTTCATTACACCAAACTTCTTTCAGAAGGCCTGATCTCAGTGTAGCCATCTTCAAGAAGTTACTTTCCTGAAAGCAGCTTTGAACACAACTAATAAATAAAAGTCCTTTGTGTTTGGCAAGCTCCTTCCCATGTGAGAGGCACAAAGAGGCAGCACAGAACGTGTACACACAGCTCTAATCCATACCAGCATTTTAAAGTAGCAGCTGGCAAGACACCCACACGGCTGCTCAAGTCCACACTCAGAAAGCTGGCCCTGTGCAACTTGACATTGGTCGGAGTGCAAGAGCAGAGGTTAGCACCCAAGATACAATCACATTTTTTTCTTTCTGCTCCCAGCACTGCAACAACATCTAAAACAACGCAGGAGTGCAGCTTGCAGCCTGCATTTGAGCAGGACCACATTTTGGCAGAGTTTCCTAGTAGAAGACAGTCTGCTACAGTCTAACTCCTACATCTCAGCCTTCAAGTTTTAGTCATCACCAAGGCTCCTCTTCCACTGTTTTGTTCCCATCTTAGCAGTTACTATTCAGCACTAATCTCTTTATTCATTAAGTCACGTCTCCCTGACCACTACTTTTCTCTTTAATTCCTCATTACTGGTTAAGCTCCGTATGCTAGGGGTGAAGGGACAGAACACAGAATCTCAGGCATATCACAGAACAACACAGAAGACTCCCTCAGCTCTATTACAATGCCTCAAAGTCATAATTAATTTCATTCCCTATCTTACACATTAACATCAGACTTTTGGCAACAATTTGCATGCAGAAGGTATAAACTCTTAAGTCTTTCAAGCAAAAATTGCCTATATTCAAGTGAAATCAGAAGTCCTCTTGCTAGCCAAAGACACTTAGTGAGCAGCTACATGGTCAAGAGCCACAATGAGTCTCCAGAGCCCTGTTGAAGAGTTTAATGCACAACAAAATCCTTGAAAGCAATGATGGTTTAACAGCTGTTTTGTAGTACAGACAGCAATGCAGTGACCAAGTGATGCACAGATGTGTCAGCATCTTTCCACACAGGAAGAAAGATGAAGCAATACACAAACCCAAAGCAGTAGTCATCCTCTGAGTCAGTGCTGGAAATAACCTTTCTTCTTAAGCATACCTTGAGAACCACCATATCACGGAAGTATATATGCAAACCTAAGCAAACTTCAGCACTCCTGCTGAGGGAACTGGCTCCTACCACTTGAGAACCACCATACCCTGAAATGGGGCATCACTGAGGGGACATGGTGACAACAAGCAAGTTTGGGGAGAAACCAAGTTTAGCCAAGTTGGTGGTCTACCTGCAATCCAAGCACTTTAAGGTGTTCTTTCTCCCTAGTGTTTTCATTCCTTCTCTTCTAATGATTTTTTATCTGCTCTTCACTTTACAGACTTTTCAGTAGACTACTCAACTCTCTGGAACTCCTGTGATCCAGAGGAGTGGAACACCTTCTGAAACAGATGACCCCAGGGCATCCTCAGACAAGGAGGTTGTGAGAGAGCAACAGATTTACATACTGCCTGAAACCTCAGCTTTCCACACAGGCAGCCTACACACAAGGCTCAAATGCCTAGCACTGAACAGCCAGCCAGGGAGGGAGAAGAGCATAGCGAGGACTCACTTTAACTGGATGAAGGTTAATCCTAGTATCATAGAACTCAGAAAAACCCTCTCCTGGGCTCTATCCAGTCTAACCCACTCAAAGAAACAATCTGTATACTGATGCTTTGACTTTCTCTTCATGTGGCTTGATACCTAAAAGGCATAGGACTATGAGGCACAGCTCCTGTTATTCAGGCTTAGGTCTTTTGTTTATTGAGCTCTGGAGTACCTGACCATTTGCCCCCAACTTTCTCTAACTTCCAAATTTGCACCCTTTGCTTACTTGACAAAGCTTATACTGTTAGTCCATTCTTTGTCAAGGATTTCCCTTCACAAGTAGTAGTTAGGCACAATAAAAGATCCAAACATACCTCCTCTAACACTTCAGTCAGACTTTGGTTAAACTGCTTGAAACAGACTCAAGCATAGAAACTACAGGTAAGCAATAAGCAACAGACAGACTTTGAGCATTAAAAGTCTCATTCTTGCACCAACATAGACCTAAAACCACTTTCCATCAGCATGTGATGCCTGTCACAGCAGACTGATCCACAGGAGAAGAACTCAGCTTAGACATCACTTTTCTTTTACTAGCCAGCCTCAAGCTGCAGGAATGCACCACATCAAGTTCCAAGCTGTGTTCTGTCAAAAGAGAAAGAGTTATAAACAGATATGCTTAAGGCTGTGCTGCCATGATCTGGCTCAGCGCAGTCTCTGCCACGGTAGCTGTTACGTTCACTTTTCTTTCCCTTGAAAGAGAGTGCTGTTATCACAGCTCTCCCTTAGAGCAGGCCCTTGATCAGAGCTCACAGACTGAAGGCTTACAGCCGTGGATCATAAGAAAAAAAAGAAACAAAACTGAAACAAAACACCCAGAAGAAATAGCTTACTACAGAAATGCCATAGACTCAGTCACTCAAATTTCTCATGTACCTTGCTAGTATGAACACGTTTATATGGTCAGATTGTCTGCAAGAGTGGTGGGAGGAAGGAAGGGCAAGCTGCAACTCCCAGAGAAAACAGCAGGGAACCAGACAGAGACTTTGCACAGCTATTGATGGGCAGTTTGGCAATCTAAAGGACTGTCGCCATTAAAAACTACACTTCATCTCTCAATTAAAGCTTTACTGAAACAAAAAAAAAACTTCTTCCTGCAAAACTTAGAGAAGACAAGTCTTAAAGAGCCCTAAGTAAAATATACACAAATGCTGCTTTTGCTATACCAGCCTCACAAATCAGAGGAAATTGTGGCTCTTTGTCCAAGAGTTTAAAACAAAAGAGTTCCAGCAAAACACAGTTCACAGTTTAAAGGGTAATTTAAATTTGTACTAAAGCTTCCTCTTCATCTTAAGAAAAACAAAACCAGAAAAGAACAACAGTATTAACCAAAAGGAAACTGCACTTGAGAACAGTGTGACAAGTCAAGATTTGTAATCAACACATCTGAAAGTACTTTATAGGACAGACAATCAGTACCTTCAGGCTTAAATAAATTCAATTATTTGGTCAAAATGATGGTGAATGAGTAACAGCTCACAGGAGCCCTGAAGACAGCTATATCCTTCCTTTGCATTTTCCAGTTTTTGCTCCTACAGACTCCTTTGATCACAAGCTTATTTACAGTCCTAAAGAAAGAAAGAAGAAAAGGACTTACCTCCTCCACAGACACAGGCAGGATAACACGGCTGTAAGGGAATACAGAAACAGAAGGTTAACAACTGTCCCTGCAGCTGCAAAATCGACATGACGCATTCCTCACAGCAGTGGTTACCCTGCTCTCCTCTCCCTCCAGCATGCCCAGCATCCACCTAATGCTGTCATCCCTAGTGCCTACCCTTTAGTCCCAAGACTATTTATATAATAGCCTCAAAGCGAATCAATACGTGATAGAGCATAATTGCAATCCTATACTAAACCAGTACCACTCTCATAGACCCTTACTGGCAACACTTCACCAGCCTGCAAATCCACACATTCAAAGAGTTGCATGTTTCTTCTCACTCCATCCTTTCAACAGTCACATCTGATTTCTCAGCAAGCTGTTGTTAGAGCATCACTCTGTGCTTCAGCAGCTTTGCAGAGGTTTCTGCTAGTCACAAAGCCACTGCATGATCTGCTCAGATGCCCTGTCCTGTAGGAAACAGCACTAAAGAGGGCTACACAGGAGGTTTTTTCTGAGCTGGCTGCAGGGGAAGGTGTTGCCATTTCTATATGAGTCACTTTTTTTTCATGTTGTGGTTTCCTGAATACCTAAGTCAACCAACTGGACGCCAGAGCAAGAAGTGCCACAAGTCACAGTGAGATTTTTTTTTTTAAGACAAGAATCAAGCCTAACTTAAAGAATTTAAAACTGATAAAAATGCAGGTATGTTAAGGCCTTTCAAAATATTGTATCTATCTCCAAAATTAGATCAGTATTTGACCTCTGCTTTCAGTAAGGATGATGTTGAAACAAGGAACCAAAGCAAGATACAGACATGGAAAGGATATGGCTAAGAAATTCTCAATTCTTTGCAGATTAGTCTCAAAGAAATCAGGATGTAATGGGATCAGGAAAAAAAATATCTTTATTAATAAACTGATCTTTAAAAAGCAATACTGGTGAAAATCTTTTCTACACTAGAGGAGTGTTACCAGCAAGATATAAGAACAAACTGTAAGAGGGGAAAAAGTTTGCAGATTATGCAAGATTATTTATGACAGCAACGCTTTATGCTGGCTGCAGAGTACTGCAGAAAGAGCTATTGAGAACTGCAGATAAAGTTCAGTGTCAACAAAAGCGGAATAAGGCACTGTAAGCACTCTTTTCCCCCAAACACATTGGGTTAATGAGCCTTAAATTAGCAACAGCCAACAAATATCTTTGGTGTCTTTACGGAAAAGCATCTGGAAACACCAGCCCAGCAGCAGTTCAAAAGTAAGCACAACATCAGAAGTTAAAACACCATATACACACACACACGAAAGGACAGTCACATGCCACTATAACCTCTCATTTATCAACATCTTGAATATTCCATATAGTTCTGGTTACTTCACCTCGAAGAGGATACAGAACAAATGAAGGAAGGCAAAAAAAGATGGTAGGACTTCTCTGTGAGAAGTAGCTAGGCTTGGCTTTTCATCTTGGAAGACAAGACAGCTAAAAGGTTAAAGTATGAAGCATTGGGAGTCATGAATGGTGTGAAAGTGAACAGAGATGGAACAATGACTGTGTCTTACAACAGAACATCTCCAGACAGAATAAAAACCATTAGGCAGCAGATTTAAGACCTCAAATGTACTTTACATCATGCATGCTTAAGTTATGGGATTTCTTGCCAATCACAAGCAGTGTAACCAATTTTAAAATGGGATTTGATCAATTTGTGAAAGTCTATATGCCACTTACTGGTAGGATATACTGAACAACAATCATTCTACTCACCACTATATATTGTTTCCTAAAAAGTATCTGCTAGAAGGCAAGATGGAAGAGCACCTTTGGTCCAGCTGAGTATGGTATTTCTTACATATGGGAGAGCAAAAAACAGAATACAGATTTCCATGATAAGAACAGAAAGAAGAACAAAGTAAAGGCAAAACACCAAGAAAGAGGGAAAAAACAAGTGCTTTGGAGAAGAGTTCAAATAATATTCTTTAGAAAATCTGGTGTAAAAAGACTGATGTAAGCAACTGAAATTCCGTTTAGGAAACTAGAAGACACTAGATTTGAATATTATCTTAAGGGTTCAATGTTCAGGAACTGAGAGACGTAAACATGATGAAGTTAAACAGTTTACAACTCATTTAGCCTCACAAACCAAGAATGTGGGGGATGACTAACACTTGTAGGTAGTTAGGTGATAAAGAAGGAGGACAGAAGACTACTTGAGAGGATCCATGGAAAAGCTTCACAGCAGCAGCAATGGAAACAAAGACTCCTAAGACAGAACTTGATCAACTTATGAGACCTTATACAATGTGGTTGGCCTGAAAATAATGAGGAACACTTAAGATCCCTCCTAAATTAAAATCTGCCTCAAATGACAGCAAAGGGAAGTACAGCAGCAGAGGAGGTCAGTGTCATTATTGTCACTTCACAGGAAAGGGAAGTGAGTGTCTACACTCTGATTCTCCTCAAGGTCTTCTGATGCAGTTTAAATCCAAATAAAGAGAGCAATCCAAATAAAGAGACCTTAACCTGCATTGATAAACCCTGAAACCAAAGACATATAATCAACAAACTCACACAGTTTATCTGTAACACGGATAGGCAGAACTGAAAGGTAAGTCTCAAAGACTGATAGGACATCAGATGGAAATGTTAGAGCTGTCACTGCATAACCATCAGCACAAGAAGCTGTACAGAAAAGATGAGACAGACTGTCTGACAATAAAAGATGTGACATCAGGTTTTTGTTATATTGCTCTATTTCTGTAACATCTCCTGAAATACCTATGGAGCACACAATGACACTCGTTGGATTTAGTATGGAGTACGTGACAAGAGGTCACAGAGATGGAAGAATAGTCTGCTCAGATGACCTGCAGTTACAGCTCACTTATATTTTTACCACATACCCTAGGTAGGTAGGTAGGAAGGTACCTGTATGCAGTGGTGGGGCAACCTGAACTAACCAAACAATAATAGCAAAGTACTTCAAGTATCCGGGTCACATCAAAACAAGTCATAGAATCAACCAGGTTGGAAGAGACTTCCAAGATCATCCAGTCCAACCTATCACCCAGCCCTAAGCAATCAACCAGACCATGGCACTAAGTGCCTCATCCAGTCTCCTCTTGAACATCTCCAGCGATGGCGACTCCACCACCTCCCTGGGCAGCACATTCCAATGGGCAATCACCCTCTCTGTGAAGTCATTTATATATGCTTTAAACAACTGCCTCCTGAACGTGAGATTTAGTTAAAAACCATCTCAGGATAGCAAGCAAAATGGGCAGCTTTCACATACAACAGTAAGGAAGATCTATACCAGAACCAGTACAGTGATACAACTCAGAATGTGCAACTGTTGGAGCTAGCTGGGAAGCCAAAAATAAATGCTCATTTCTGAATGAAATGAGTAGCAACCCTGACTGTCCTCAGAGCCACATATGTCTTAGAAAAAACACAACAATGTGGCCAGCGACAAGAGGTTTGGCAATCCTTCTGAAAACAGAAATGGAAGCCTGTAAGAAGCAAATTTTGTAATTCTGGTCTTTTAACCTTTAGTCTTAACATTTACACTTCACATTTGTTTCTGAAACAGTGTGCTGATTTGGCGAGGTAAATACTATCACATAAAATTACTTTTGGAAGTGATGCTCCACAAAATGAACTCTTCATACTCTCAGAAGTCTGAAAATCCCAAGAATATATGTTTCTGTGTTTATGAGATGCCCCATAGGTAGCACAGCTCACTAGCAAGTGAGCTTTACTGCAGTACAGGGCAATAGATTGTAAGGAGAAGCATGAGAAAGATATGTGAATGTGAATAGAAATAAACCAGAAAGGTGCTATAAAAGTTCATTAAAATTCATCGGAATATATCAACTAAACAGATGTTGTTGAAAAAGTTAATCATCTTTTCATGCACCTGAGACTAAGCATTTAGCCTAGGTTTCTATCTGCTACCCAGTTTAACACCACAGAAAGTAATGGTGTCTCTGTTACAAAGACCAGCTCTGCTGCTGCTCTTAAATTCTACACCCCTATTGTTAGATAAAAATAGCAAAGGCTTAAGGGTTGCTGGAAAAGAAAAAAAAAAAAAGTTAATCAAGTTTAAAGACAATATTTTAATCCACACCATGATCCATGATCTGGCAAAGTGATTGCTATAAAGAGGACACTATCATGTAGGTAAATGTGTCTAAGAGAAGACCTGAAAACCCACTTTATTGCAGAGATCACTACTATCTTCTACAAGGAAAAAAAACATTAAAAAAAGAGAAAAGCTTCTTTCATCAGTAAAAATAAGTTTAAAAATACAGAATGGACCTAAGTTAACCTTAAGAACTCAGGAAAGAAATATGTGCAGTCGTATGCAAAGCTCGAAGACAGCTATCCAAAGTGCGCCCGTCCAAAAGAGCATACCACGTTAAAAAGCAGAGAGCAGCTGAACGAAAGACTGCGAAGCCAGGTGACTAATAGTTACACACACACACACGACAGACGGTCCAGCCTGTTTTCCACCCCTTCTCCCCATCACAGGGCAGAACAACCGCATCAGCCTCAGGGACAGCAAAACAACTCCAATGTGAGATTTCCACAGGAAAAAAAAAATATTGTGGAGCGACCTTATTTCTGGCATATTAGCTCCTGGAAATTAGACAACTAAAGGAGAGGAAGAGGATGAAAAACAGGCTCGCTACTTCTGCCTGTTACAACGAGAAGGGGGCAAGATGCCGCTGCTTCCTCCCGTGGCACTGACCCAGCGTCTCCCAGATGGGGTACGCGCCCAGCTCCCGGCTCCGGCAAGGCCACCAAATCTCCCCCGGGCCACCGTGCACCCCCCCACACACAGTGCGGAGCCGGTGCCTAGGACAAGGCGCCGGGGAGGCCAAGAGAGGCACAAACCCAGCCGCTCGCTGTAAAGGTCCCTAAGCCGCCTGGTTAGGCACGGGAGAGCCACAGCGGCAGTGCGCTGAGGAGGCAGAGTGGGAGGCCGATGCGCGCCGGTTGTCCGAGCGGAGGGGACCGCTGACAGCTCTCGGGGCGCCCCCACCCAGCCGCCGCCGTGACCTTCACTCTCGCCCCCACCGGCGCCGCGGCCCTCACACAGCGCTCCCCCCTCCTCTGACTCCGCGGCCCGACGCCGGCCGCAGTGCAGGGCAAGGCCGGGCTGCCCTCCGCGGCTAGTCACCATGCCAGGCCTGGGCGAGCGCCACCGGGGGTGACCGGGACACAGCCAGAGGAGTGAAGGGGACCAGAGGAGCGATAAAGGGGGAAGCTCCCCACACTCACTATTCCTTGATGAGCACCATGGCGGCGGCGCCGCGCACGTCCCGCCCGGGCCGTCCCTGCTGAAGGTGACAGGCTCCTGGTGGCCGCTCGGCTGGTCCGCGCCGCACCGGGACAGGGACTGGGGGGGAGGGGGGAAGGAGCCGGGGCGGCGGGAGGAGGGGCGGGGCGTTTCTGCGGCAACGGCTGCGTCACGGCGCCACGCACGCGTCCTTACCTCAGCAGCGCGCGCGGCAGGACGCGGACCGGGGGCGGGAGGGGGTAAACGGGGGCGGGGGAGCGAGCGCGAGACCTTCCCGCCTTTTTTGCGCCGCCGGGTGAGAGTGTGTCCCTCCGCAATGCCTTCCTGCCGCTGGCTGCCCCCCGCTTCCCTCAGCGCAGCCTGGACAAGACGCACTCCCCGGCAGTAGCACCCACACCCTCCTCCTCGGGCTTTGCGGCACCTCTGAATCATAGAATCGCCTGGTTGGAGAAGACCTTAAGATCGACTCACCTATAATCTGGCACGCTCTGAAGCACCTCATGCAAACGTCTTTTAAACATCTCCAGGGATGACGACTCCACCACTTCCTTAGGCAGCCCTGTTCCAGTGCCTGAGGGCCTGTTCAGGGAAAATGTTTTTTCCTAATATCTAATCTAAGCCTCCCCTTGAGTGCAACTTGAGTCTATTTCCTCTCGTGCTACCATTTGATACACCTAGGAGGAGATGCCGACCCCCACCTGGCTACAGCCTCCTTTCAGGGAGGTGTAGAGAGCGATGAGGTCTCCCCTCAGCCTTTTCCAGGCTGAACAACCCCAGTTCCTGCAGCCACTCCTCGTAGGACTTGTGCTGAAAAACCTTCAGCAGCCTTGTTCTCTGGACACACTCCAGTACCTCAACGTTCTTGTAGTGAGGGTCTGGATCTTTAAGGTCTTTTCCAGTTAGAACAACTCTATGATTCTAGACAGAAGCACAAAACTTGTTGGGTTTTTTGGTTGGTTGGGTTTTCATGTGTTTATGTGATAGAAGAATTTGTGTTTCAAAAATATATCTAAAAGAAGGGTTTATGTTCACTAATAAGATTAGGGAACTCTTTCATGTGCTATGGATATTAGAAAAAAAAACCACTAAAAGGTTTGTCAAACACTGGAACGGGCTCACCAGGGAGGTGGCTGAATCACCATCCCTGCCACTGTTTAAAAGATGCAGAGATATGGAGCTGAGGGACAGGGTTGAGCAGCAGAGTTGGTTGGACTCAATGATCTTAAAGCTCTTTTCCAGCCAAAACCAATTCTGTGACTAGAAGCCCCACTTTGTTATGGCCATGGAGGTGTCAATAGCTAGGGGTCAAGGTTACAGTCAGACAGCTGAGTGTCTTCTGGGATTGGGGCTGCACCTTGTCATGAGGTCATGATTCATGTCTTGACAAATCCTCTTTCAGTTTCAGTACTTCTGAGCAGCACCCACCCAAACTGTACTTAAGATTAAGAATAACCTCAGATATTTATTAGAAAACAATTGCAAAAAGCCTTTCTGTGGGACTTGTACTCAAAAAAAACCCCAACAAAACCCACACCCAAACCTAAAGACTACTTTGTCACCAGACGCACAGAGCAAGGATTGTCTTTATTTGTCTGGAAAAATAAAACTCCATACATTTAGCATCACCAAAATGAGCAGCTTTCCTCTTGCCCACCTGTACCTCTTCTGTCAGATTCCCCTTTAAGGCTAGAGTTGTTTATCCTTCTTTATTTGATACTAGTTCACACTTTGTAACTGAGGTTGTTCTTTCTCAACCTTTCTATATTAAAACTGAGATATCAGAATTTTTTCATGTAGATTTTTTTTTAAATTAAAATCTGGCTGTTAGCCCCTAACCTAGAGAAGAAAGTCAAGGAAACATTCAGCGTGCAGCCAAGCAATTTGGCAGACGACACCATGTAATGCATTCATGCTTACATAGCCTCGTTAGGAACCAAGCAATACCTTTATTATGTTCAGCCTCAAAAGGATTAACTTAATACCACATTTATATTTAGACAGTACTGCAAGAATGCACATCACCTTACAAACACAGAAGAGATGACACAGGCCTGCCGCAAGGCGCTTACAGTTCAGCTTGGACAAACAAAGATCTTGTGAACAGGAGGTGGAGGGGGAGGCTAATGCCATCAGGTTAAAAAGAGAAGGCTTTCTGAAAAGGGGATTGTCCCAGGAGTAAAAAGCAAGTTACAGAGGGTCAGGCACAAAGAAGTGACAAGCAGCAGCAGGAAAGATGACAATTTGGACCACAGGACACTCAATAAGAACAGATTGTGCAGAGACAGGCTGGGAAGCACAGGTAGAAAAACAAGGACCTGTGGGGTTTATAATTAACAGGCAAGAATGCATCTACATAACACATCATTGTTTCAACCATTCCAGAGAAGATAACATTGTGAAATAAAAATCAATAGTGGTGGGGGCTTTTTTTCCCTCATTTTTTTTCATTAATAACAAAACCCAGGCCATTCACATCAAGAATCCTACTGCAATACTAATTTCCATTATGAATACTTTGCTGTTTTAAACTGGGAAGTAGGGAAACCCAAAACCTCTGCGGATGCAGAAAAGACTCAAAGGGGGAAAAAAATGACAGTAGTAACAAAACTCATAGCTTTAAAGATTTCATTCTTACCCTCCAGTATCTGCTTTCTATTTTGTGGCATATTTTCCAAGTTCTTCAGCCTGTCATGAGGGAAATCTATTTTAAAACATTTTAGTGATTTACTGACTAAGATAAAATTTCATTCTACAATTTTCCTTTATAGACAAAGCATGAAGAGGCCAAGCTTTGGTGTGGGAGTTGAGCATCTCAATTGCTGTAGCAGCATTGCAGTAAAGATGGAATCTCAGTAAGATTTGCCTTTTTTTTCCTCCCCAGACATCTGTGTCCAGTTTCAGCTCAAGGATCCACACACTGTAGCTGGCTGACAGTACCTGAATAAAGTTGTGTGTCCTATCAAGCAGAACAGCACAGATTTTTCTCTGCTACTGTTGATAGCACCATTGCATTAGTGCTATAAAGACTGTGTCGATGGTGCTTAGGTACTGACAGATTAGTGAAAGGAAAAAGCTGTCATCCCTCTCTTCCTCACTCTGTTAATTCTATTTTTTTAATACAGATGCATATTAAATACATGTGAGAGCCTGTCAAGGCCTGGGAGCCATGCTTCCAGAAGGTGGAATCACCTTCACACAGCAACACCCTTGACTGAGGGCTCCTACAAACAGCAGGTACTCATGGATCAGGTTTCTACTTCATTACATTCAGTTGGGGATGTTTCTACGGAGTAGATGAGGTCTTCTCCTATGACCACCACTTTATACTTCTCATATGGATGAGGGTAAACGGGGTACAAGGGGCATTAAAAAACAAACAAACAAACCCAAAAACCAAAAACAAATTCTATCAGTTTGGAATTATAAAGGTAGTTAAACACATTGACCTATATTTCACCTATACAGGTAAATGCATTATTGATTTAAATTGCTGTGGCTCTCTAGTCTTTGGTAGCCCATTTATATTTCTTTCCACAAGGTGGCTCATGCACATAGAGCACATCAGGAATTTTCTTGGTCCAGCATCCCTTGGCTAGAAAGCAGCAATGCTGATTTCCACTCCAAAAGTAATCCACAATTACATTTCCATAAGCATCAAAGAACAAGGCAAACTGCCAATGAGCAATCATGTATAACAGGACCATCCCAACAGCATTTGTTTCTGCACTGTGCAAGACAACATTTAGAGGACAACATTTAGAAGAGGCTGAAACCAGAATACTCTGTCCTCTGAGGGGCTCACCCCTGTTGGGTGTACGACATTAAAATAGTTATGCCACAATCAGTGGAGTATTTGCAGAGCTTGCATGCAGATACAGAGGTTTGATAAATACATTTGAGACTGCCTTTAAAATTAGTTTGGTTCACAACTGGCAGAGTAAATTAAACCCCACAAGATCAGATCAGTGTTTCACCTGTCCCAGATTCTATTTTCTCCATCTTTGACCACTTCTTAAGAGACAGAGCATGTAGAAAAGTAATCCTTCCTTGGCGTAACTTTCTTATTTACAGCAACTTAAAATCTCCCTGAGTTAGTGGATGCATCAGACCATTGTTTAACCAGCTCCTGTTTAAAAAATACAGTTATACTTCTATTCCCCACTATGTTCTGCAGCAATAAATCCCAGTTTGACTTCACACCATGAGCAAGCACTCCTGTTTGTCTGGCCAACCCTGAATAGCTAAAACTTCATTGTGTACCCACTAGTCCTGACTGCAAGCCAAAGGCACACTTTCCTGCCAGTCTGCAAACAGAGCCTGAAACTGACCCAAAGGCATGAACTCTACTCCTCACAGCTGACCAGCAGCTTCTAAACACCATGGCACACCAGCAGAGACACCAACCACATATATCCATTATCTTATCAGACAAAACTGGATTAAAGGATACTCCTAACAAAGGACAAGATCTGAGAACTGCAGCAGGGAGGTAGATGGCAGGAATAAAGGGGTGTTCTTTGTTTAGCTGCACATACTTCCAAAGCAGCAGCATCTCCAGTGCCACTTCATGAAAACATGCCACTCCGTATGCCACCATTTTGCAATGCAAAGGGATAGGAGTGATGTAAGAGTGGAAGCTATCACATTCAGTGTTCTGAAACTGAGTAATGCTGAGTTAGCACAGACACCCTCCAACAGCTGTCTCTATTTTAAGACATTGTGAGCCTGAGGACTATGGCTCAGACACTCACCTGCCTGAGCTCTAACTGAGAGCTATTTAATCTGTCATTGTCATGTCACAAATATCTCAGAGCAAGAGCAGGAATCTTCTCAAAATATTTAGAAGTAATATGAAATGCGGAAATCTGCAGAAAGCCCTCTGGAAATCTAAGCAAGTTGTACTACTGCTGGTAGATCTCTGAACATGTATTTGAGACAGGAAAATGAATCAAAACTCAGCTCACTTTAATTACTGTTCAACACAAAAAGAAAAACCTGGAGGATCACTAAATCAAAGCTAGAGCCCAACAAAAAACCCAAGAAGTCCTAGAAGAGTAGAGTGTGGACAGCAGGCAATAAGGCTGTCTTGGAACAAACACTTAATAAAAGGCAACACGTTAAAAAAATTCAACAGCCATGTAAAATGCTCAAGTGGCAAGTCATTTCCAAACGAAATGAAGTGACTGAAGACTATAAAAGGTACCATGGAGTGGAGTGGCATCTGAACTGCCCGCAGCACGCTGGCTGGAGGTGGTGACTCGAGATGGCGCTGCTGTCCCACAAAGCTGCCTCGTCATCCTGTGCTGGGAAGGCCACCAGCAAGGGACTTTGCAGGGCTTCCAGCCATCCTGCCAAGGCTCTGCGCAAGAGGTCACCAAGCTTGCTCTTTAGGGAAGATGAAGGGCTGAGCACCTGCATGCTTCAATCCATCAGGGAACACCCAGTTCCCAGGTAATTTCTCAAAGGAAGGTCCAAGTGCAGTGTTGTTTCTAATCACCATCTTAGAGCTAACAGGGCAGTGATTGAGTCTTGTACTTTGCTGACCAAAGAAGGTGAATGATGTACCCACTGCCAGGGTACTTTTTGCAGTAACGCAAGAGATGGCAGTTCAGAAAGCACCACCACTACATCTTCATAACTTTTTTCTGCCTCCAACCTTCCTGCAGCCACCAGCCCAGCCCAGGGCACAGGCTGCTGCACACCTGCCGCTGGTGGTCATCCTTAGTGCTGCACAGTCCTGCTTCCAGCAGGTTTGAATGGTGCAATGGTTAACACCAGTCACAAGGCTACAGAGGCTGAGCTACTGACCTCAACAAGAAGGTCAAGGGCAGAAAAGTCGACTTCAGACAAGACTTAGGAAAACCTCTATACAACTAAGGAGGTTAAGAATTCCCTTTTTATTCCTTCCACGGCAAACGCTTTTTCCCACATGTATTGCTCTGCACATCAGATTCACCATACAATCAATCACCATATACTCTGTCCAGACAGAGCATTAAAATCATAGAAGGCTCTTAAAACGGCCAAACCAGCAGCTTTTTGGTCAGTCACAGTTACCTGGTGTTCAGCAGCTTGGGGGCTATCATCAGAACATTGTAGATAAGCTATGGCAGGGGAAGAATGACATCAGCACATCATCCTGCTGTATGTCCACGCGATCCAGTTACCAGACACAAAGGAGTGTTCTGCACTCTTGACTCTTTTCAACAAGAAGTCAGCTCACAGCTTCTGAACACCAAGGTATTAGGAGCCCCAGAATTCAGCTTCAAGAAGCTTCTCCACTACTAAATACACGCTGCTGCTCCCCTCCCAGGGTCATGTCAGAGGGAGGAAGAGGCAAAAGGCAACAAGTCTGAAAGCACTTCATTGGTAAACAAGATCCAATTCCTATCTCAAAGGCTTCGGGACTGCAGACAGTTTAAAACACATACGGGTGGTTTGTGGGCTGGGAAGAAGCGGAATTCCAGGCCTTTGAAGGCTTGGTCTAGAACCAAGCAGTCCACTGGGCTCTTCATTTCAGTGTGGAAGGCAGATCCATTGCTCACAGTCTGTGTCATTTGCAGTAATAAAAGATTTGGGAGCTGTCAGTGCTAGCAGCCAACATTTAGCAAAACACTGAAGCTGTGCTCATACACATAGGAATAAAATCTCCTTCCCTGCCTCAGCAGCAGTCTGGGGTGTGTCTGGATAGACAATTAAAATCACTGGGTCCAGCAACATATCAAACAGAAAGACCATTATGAAGCCTCAGGGAGGGAAGAGAGTGAAGCTTGCATCTGAGACAGTGTCAGCCAAGGTTGGGGAAGGAGGAGAAGAAAACAGACTTCAGTGCACTACATTTGCAAATTCATTTATGGTCTTCCCTCTTCCCCCATCCCTCTCTTCCTTCTCTCCTGTTTCCTATGCAGATAATGCTGCTGGAGAGTGTACTCAGGGGATAATTTAAGACACAACATTTGTGTGGCCTTTATAAAAAAAAGAAAAGTGTCCTGTGTTCTGGAGTAAGGAGCGGGAAGTCTCCTGCCATATATCTGAGGAAAGCCCAGTCATGATGTCCAGCCATCCAGTGATGAGCAAAGACTGGCAGAGCCAGGAGAGGAAAAACCCTGGCTTAGACCACAGGTAGAACCCACGGATGTGGTAGGAACCTGTACAGGGGAGGTTGTATTTGAAGCACCAGTTTAAACAAAGGCTTCCTCGTTAGGAGTGCCATTGATTTTCAGGAAAAGTTTGGCATCCTCCATCTTCTGTTGTTTTTCTCTCTCTAACCTGCGTCTGTAACAGACCAGGTAGATTGGAAGGCAGAAACCCAGGAAGCTCAAACCAAGCAAGCCAACATTCACCTGCAGGAAGAAAGACAAAGCAGAATTAGGCAGGCTAGGAAGGTGACAACCCAGTCATGCATGTCAAAGTGTCAGAACCCAGCCCACGTCACTCAGCTGTGGGCAAACCAGGAGACGCCCTGCTCCGTGTATTGGCAACAGCCTCCACTGCATTTATATTTACACTGCCGTGCCCAGAGCTCCACATGTGTAAGATAAATGCTGCAGGAGTTTGTACCCCTGGATCATGGCTGCAGGAGTCTTGTTCCAGAGACTGGAACTGGGGGTTTAAGGGCTGCAGTTCTTTTACACCACTGAAGAGCAACAGGCTGCTGGGGTGGACACAGTGTAGAGAGCAGGACTCTCCCTAAGATTACCATGTCATCATTTTATTGACCTGCCCAGACAGACTCTTGTCAAGACACCACATTAGCCCTACCCTCAATAACCACTTGGCTTTTTGGATATTAGCCTCAGCAGCCCAAAATTTACTGGTAATTGGAGAAAACAGCTCCCAAGAGCACAGAGTATTTCTACTGCATTTTGAAGTCCACACAGATTCAATCGCTTCTACTTGAAAGACTTGGACTCACCACACAAACTTAACAGAAGGCATTCCTGCAGCCATCTCCCTTCCTCCCTTTCCATACACCAGCATAAGGGTTAATGGCTTTCCCTCCCCGGGAATAATTACACAGAGAAGGATCTCCTGGACAGCACCAAGGTCACAGCAGACTGAGGGACACATAAAATTCAGCTGGTTTAACCTTGGTCCATGCAGAGGAGTCCTTTTGTTGTCAAAGAAATGAATTTAAATCATCTTAACCACCAAGCTTTCACATTAAATTTGAGAAGAACTTGCCCAGAGAGGGTCTCCTTCCAAAGGTCCTGTCAATGCCATAAAAAGAGGCTGCTGCAGAAGGGCAAAAAGGGCACTGATCAGCGACTGCAACCCTGTCAAGCTGCCAAACTGAGTAGAAGGGTATCTGTCAACAGAGAAAGCAAAAGCATTATTATATGTCACCTTGATTGCTCACATCACCAGATCAGGTGACATTCCCAGTCAACTAACACAACAGAGCACAGTCCCAAAACATGCATAATAAGACCAACTTCTCTCTCCTGGATTTATGCATAAACTTCCTCTCTTTTTATAGAGCATTTAGCTCAACCCAACAGTCTGCACAGTGCTCGCTAGAGCAGGATGCAGCTGGTGACAAGGCCAGAGCCTTGCTCTCTACACCGTTCTCACCCTGAGCTCTCAAGAAGTATCAAACCCAGCACTTGTTTTGTTTTGCAGCTGCGCTGCTGGCAGGTGGAAGGGCTTATACAACTGCTGTTGCTACTAAAGGGAGAGAGGAGTGTTGATATTTACAAGTTAAAAGCATGGCCTCCTTGTCCAGATGACAGCATTTGTGGCTGAGCAATCATTTTCCTCTGGTCATAACAATTTGCTCCCTTTAGAAGTGAGTGAAACCTGCATAACAGGTTAGCAGGTGTTTTGTTTTTTTAGAGGACAAGTCTGATCCTATGTCAAACTAAACAATACTGTTGACAGGAAAGTGCTGAATATCGGATACTGCTAACGGTGTAACACATCTCGGAAGCAGTCTAACATCTTCCTCTTTCCACGTCTGAGCAGTGTTTGAAAAGGGCCAGGTTAAACTAACCTTGGAAAGAAAGAAGTGCATCAAAACCTTCAAACACTCTAAGAAGTCATATTCAAAACAAATACCTCTCTCTAGGATGTTCCAGAGAGTTGCAGTGGTCAAAGAGCATTGATGTACAAGCAATCTGATATGTACAGCAACAGGCATTTACCTTGCCTAAGACAACAATCTTATGCTTCTAGCTGCCAGGGAACCAAAAGGTTTTGCATTTTTGAAGCAGTCTTAAATGGGTTTTCTAGTCTGGATTCCTCTGACATTGGGACCAAAACCTTTGACAGAAGGAAGTCTGTGGAATTGCGGAGTCTCCATCCATGAAGATACTCAAAACCCAACAGGATGCAGTCCGGGGCAATCTGCTCTAGCTGACCCTATTTGAGCATAAGGGTTGGACTAGATGGTCTCAAGAAGTCCCTTCTCACCTCAAAGATTCTGTGATTCTCTGAAAAATAACAGCTTCTTTCTGTTCCTCTGTCCAACAGCTCAGGACAGAGGGGCAGATTTGGTTTTCAAAGATCAAAACCATTGCTTAGTAAGGAGGAGAATATTCAGATTCAGCTATTGATAAAGTTGAAAACCAGATGGATGATCTGTCCTGGGAAAGGGAGGAGGCATCGCTAATGGTATCTTGAGCAATGTTTTACCACTGTAATTTCAGAGCAGACCAGTAGCAATATACTCAATTATGTTAATATTTGACCTGGGCACATGCACATAGCTACTCATCATTAGACAAAAGCAGCCTGGAGTTTTTACTACGTAACCTTGGTGTTGATAGCCTAGCTTCACCTGAGGCTCAGAGATAGCTGTGCCTGTCTCAGGGCAGTAGCTGTGCCAGAGGGGTTAGCTGTTTCCAAACAAGGAAAACATCAAATAGGACATCAGTCCAGCTACTGTCATATCCAGTGGTGACTGAGGAAACAAGTTGCATCATTTTTCCCCTCTGACCACAAAGTCTTCACTTCCTGATCTCCCACTTGGAGACCTGGACAGCTTATCATCCCAAACCAGTTTATCTGGCCAGCCACATACTCTAGGTAAACAGAGACTTACACAGCTGCGTAGAGTCCTCCTACAGCTGAGTGGATGAATCCTCTCACGATTGTGTGCAAAATGAAGGAAAGGATCTGGAAAGAGAAGCAGAAAAATATCACATCCTAGATACTACTGAGGTATTCCAGACCCTAACACACACAGCCATTTCTAAAAGCTGTTCTTCTTTCTGGGTGGGCTTAAGGAACCCAGACCCAAAACCTGAAAGATCAGCACAAAAGAAGACATTTGTACTGCTCTCCAGAAGCCCTGGTTTTCCTTACTTTGCCAAGGTAAACATGTAGTGCCCCCTGAGGTTAACCATCTTATTTGTAAATGGCACTGCTGCAAGAAATGTCCCCAGCAGCCTGTGGCCAGGTTCACAAGGCTTTCATTGTGCTTGTGGCTCATTTAGTTAAATTTCCACAAGTTATTATGGACAATAGGCAAGTGCAAGCAAACTGTATCTGTTTGCCTACGTCATCAAGGCATGTTTAAGTATAGCATAAAATGTCTGAACAGCTCTGCCAAAAACAGGTGGTGCCATAAAACAAATATTTTAACAGGTTTATAATCCCACAGGTACTGTTGAGCATAGTATTTGACACAGGAATAACCTGCTGGATATTTCTTCTTACAGCACATTTCCTGACCATCAGCAGCTTAAAACAAGTCCGGGTTAAACATCCAGACACTGCTGAGAGGATTTTGGTGGGAAAGTATTTGTTGCTACACAGCTCAACTGCAGAAACTTCTAAGTGTGCATAAATCACGAATAAACTCTGACATTTTAACTCTAGCTGCTTCTTTAGGTTCTCTCAAGAGATGTAAGCTGCATTGGTATTATGTTTTTCCGCTTTAAGACTGAGGTTCCCAAAGCAGTACAGAAGATTCCCAGCAGTGCCAGAAATCCCTCCTACCGCTAGCTGGTTCCCCTGGCTGGCAGGACCTCCTGGCACTGCCCTGCCTGCCATGTTGCCAGGACCCACACCAACAGCCCCTCCAGCACACCCATCCACTTGACCTATTCACCTGCAACGGTAGATTAGGAATGAGACAGGTGATTCCAAATCCAACCAGCAGGACATTTGTGAATACAAAGGCATTGGTGGCATTGGCAATTTTCTGGATCTGCCGATCACGCTTTTTCTTTTTCTTGTCACTTCTGAAAGGAGAGAAAAACTTGTGTTACACGCAGCACTTTCAGCAGCTACTGGAACTCACAGCAAGATTCTCCACATATTACATCAACTCTGTCTAAACCAGTTTGGCTAGAGGACTGCCTAAGAAGGTAGTGGGATCTCCATCAGTGGAAGCTGAAGAACATCTAGGCAATTCTTTCAGTGCTGTTACTCTTACTGTTAGGCTAGAAGGGAAGTCTGAGCCTCCTCTGCTACACTTTAAATTTGCTCTTCTTGACTGATCTTAGTGGACATAGAAGACAGTTTGGTCCTTTCCTCTGCAATTATCAAGTCTTCCTTCAGGCTTTCTTTTCTATACTGAAGAACCAACATTCTTTCCAGGCTTTCATCACAAAACACATTATGCAGAGCAGAGGAGGCCTGCTAGACGGCTGCGTGTCCCGTGTGGCGCACACTACGCACTGCTCAGCGTTGTTCTCCTCATTCTCCTCTGAGCCATCATCGCATTCTTTCATTCGCCAGTCCATGATGTAGCCAATCACGGGAGCTGTCAGCAAGCACAGCAGTTGCAATACCCCAAAAATGGAAGTGTAGAGAGCCACTGACAGGAAAAAAAAAAAAAAAAAAAAAAAAAAAATTTAAAAGTCAGTCCAAGTGGTACCATAGCAGCAACAGAGAGGGAAAAAAAGAAAAAGATAAAAAAAAGAGAACAGAAACCGTTCCTCCCCACTCATTACTCTCTCACTAAAACCCCAGATCACACATGCTAACAGGCAGGGCTAAAGGAACTGGGACACCAAAGGCCCACTTCATTATTTACCCTCCCAAAGATTCAGCATTGGAGTGAACATACTGGGCACATTTGCTTCAGTTGTTCTGATTCTGCACTAGTGTTCTGAGCAGCATTAGCCTGGCAACAGGTAGGGTTCCAGAAATGGGATCCAGCGACTGCCTAGTGCCAGTGAGGTTTATTTTGACTAGAACCAGTAGGGAAACTTCTTACAAGCAATATATCCTGCACAGGCAACTCTGCCTTAGTCATCTTCTCTTCTGCATTGCTGGGAGCTCCAGCTACATCTTCTCCAGCCAGAAAGCCCCAGCAAGGACAAGCCAGGCCAAGAAGGTGAGGACCAACCCATTTTGTGGCGAGTGAACAACTTTGGAGGCCAGAGGAGGGGACATTGGCAGAAACCACACAGCATCTGAGAGCAATCATTAAAAACTCAAATTGGTAGAAATTCCCCATGGGTTAAAGACATGAGAAGTGCCTACATGGCCTGCTAAGGAACAGCTTATGCCAGCAGACTTAAGAGAACTGTCCCACCCTGCAATGCTTTTCCACTTCCTCTCTGCAGCTCGTGTGATGGGTTTGTAGGCATCACAGAGAAGGGCTGGTGAGTCATGGTGTACCACAGCTCTGAAATAAGGATGTAATTCTGAAACTGCCTGTCTCAGCACAGAATGCTTACAAGTTACAGCACTGTAAGCAAAACAACCAAGAAGAAGTTGTTTGTCCATCCTAACACATTTCTGGATGTTGCCAAAGCAATACAGCCAAGATTTACACCAAAATCAACTTGGTAATGCAGAGAAATTTCCAACAAGCCTTTCTCTTCTATATAATTGCAGCAAACCTCAGCAGGGCCACTTTGCTATGCCCAGAGATGGCATCTGATGATGCGTTCCTGGATCCAGTTGCTGGCTAGGGAATCAAGAGGAACTTCCAACTCCAACCTCCAAACTTACATTCATGCCCCCATTACCTCTGCAAAGACAAGTCCTCAAGTGGCCCCACATGCCATCTCATAGCAACTGCTGTAGCCAATAGAGACAGGTGGCATCACCCTCTACAAACACTCCTGGAGCTGATTTGCTGCTGTCTGGTTATTTTTTAATAGAGGGTAAGAAGCAAGCCACGCTGTCACATTCTCCCTCTTCATGCTATTCTGAGCTTTTAATCTTGGGCTCTAAACAGCAAGAGCAGAAGCCAGCTTGAAGCACGGAATGAAATTCATGGGGTTAGCAGAAGAGGGAAAGACAGTAGCTACTACAAAACAGAGCCTCCTCAATTTACCATCTTAAAAAAAAACCCAACAACATTCTTCCTGAGGAGAGGAAAACCAAGAAGGGAACACCACCTAGGAAATACCAGCAGATACGGCAGAAACAGAAGCCTGGATACAGCAAACAGACAAAGGGTGCACACATGGGCACAACCCCTTGTGTCCACTGTTCTGTATGCCTTTCCATCAAAACTCATACAGATGAGTTTTCCAGCCCATAGAATCATAAAAGGATTTGGTTGGATGAGACCTCTAAGATTGAGTCCAACCTTAGATTGATTCTATCCAACTTGATTTTTATCCAAGCTCTCCAAGTATTACCAGATTTGAAAGTAAGCTAAAAGTTTATGAAAGATGCAGCCAGATTCCAAGGCCTAGAAAACACAGGTCTACTCTCTCCTGCATTTAAAGAGCCACTTCTTAGTCCTTCCCCCACCTTTTAAGGGTTTTAGAAGATAAGCAGCCACAAGCTGACTGCTTTTTCCACCTGTGGGTTTCATGAGAGGTTTAAGTCACTATAATCTGTACAGGAAGCAGGGCTTTTAAGGTCACTGTACCTCACTGCAACTTAAAGACTTTATCTGAATGATTTTTCCCACATCCTTCTCCTGTTCTGCTCCCAGGAATATTTGAGATTTTTGACCACAACACTTGCAGGATTGACTCAACTCTCTTCTTCCCTTGCTGAGTGCTCCTGAAAACAGTTGCAAGCAAAAGTAACTCTCTAAACAAATAACATTGAAGTAAATAACTGCAAGAGGAAAGAGGAATCCAAGGGAGCAGCATTCCATCTTCTCCTGATCCACACAGATTACATTTCTAGAGAGTCTTGGAACTGCTCTTGTAGCCTGACACTGCTACGACTAGACAATATCCCTGTTTTCCTGATGCCATGGAAACACCAAGACAGTGGACTGCACTGTGAGCCCAGGCTACATTTAGAGGGAGGAGGTGGAAAATAGGAAGAAATCTCAGAGGTGGCACAGAAAAAAAAAATACACCCAAGAGGCAGTGTCCCTTTCTTAATACAGAGCCTGAGCTAAACAGAATTAGAATTAATTTCAGCTATATATGTTGCCAAGTACCTAGGAGGAGAGGGAAAAATGAAACAAACAACTAGAGCAAGCCAAGGTAAAAAGAAATTAAACAACATGCAGTGCAGAGGAGTTACAAAGTAAGCAAAAAAAATAAGCTGTGCTGGGAAAGGTAGGCAGTGTGAAATTTGTCCTGTTTACTGTTTAATATCTAAATTGCCTCTTGAGCCAGCAGATAAAGAGCTGAATGCTGCAGGCTGTCAAAGGCTGAAGAAAACAAAGCAATTCAGGGAATGCCAGGGCACTTGGAATCTCCCAGTTTCTTTCCCTCCCCCAGAGCTCACTCCTGTTTTCAGAGGAGTGCCTCTTGATTTATCAGCTCCATGCAATCCAGATTTAACAAGTTCAAACTGGATCTTACTACAAAGGACAAAAAAAAAAAAAAAAAAAAAAAAGGCTAAGCCTTGTTTTGCAATCCTGAGTATTCTCAACTACAGTAAACTAACGTAGTCTTTCCTGTTTGCTCCACTGACTGAACCAGAGCTATAAATACGGAGAAGTCCAGCACCCCCGAGCCTCCCCAGCGCTCACCAAGCTGCACAAAACAGCTATGACTTCACTTTTCCCACCCCCAGTTGCTGGGCTGAGAAACCCAGTCCAACCATTAGTCATGAGAGTCAGCTGCTCTCCACTTCGTGCTTGCTTAGGGTAAGTAGAGCAAATACCTGATGAACTAGGTTTGCAAATTAAAAAAAAAGAAAAAAGAAAAATAATAATGATCACAGTCCTTTCCAAGAGGCTCCTTCCAGAAACCCAGCTGGGGAAATAACATAGAATAGTATTTAACAGACACTGGGCTAAAATTAGCTTGACATTCAAGTGTCTACCTCACTGCCCCTCTGTTCCGGGCTAGTGCCAGCCCTCTGCTAGACCCTACCAGCAGCTGTCAACCGCACTCTGACACCACTAACAGCCATACAAACTGTGTCTGCTGAGTAATCAGGCTCGTTGGACTCCTGCAAGGACCAAGTCAGGGCCAGGTCTCAGTTCCAAGGATATAGATAAAAGCAGCTGGTTATCCTACCTTGATCCTCATCTCCAGACAGAAACTCAAGGATTGTATTCATGGCTCCCATGTAGAAGATGAGCCGAAGCTGAGTGACACACATGGTGATAAGGCTGAGCAACAAGATGGGACTGAAGACACTCTTCATGAAGGAGGGAGAAGCTGCAGAAGGAATAACAGAGTCTTTGAAGAAGGCAACATGTCTTCATAAACATGTTCAATTTCAGAAGAGGCTTTCACCTCTGAGTTAGCAGGTCTTCTCTTAGCTAGCTATTCCAACACTGCATGCCAGTGGCAGCTTCAAGGAGTTCACAGTTGGCAACTACCTGGTGTCTTGCAAACTTCTCCAATGAACAGCTATGGATGCTTGGAGTTTGGCTACCAGTAACTAAGGCAAGGGAACAGGAAGGAAGAGTCGCCTAATTCTGTGGAGTAGAGCAAATGGAAACTTCAAACCATTTGCTTTTGCCATGAGTCAGGAAGGCTTGGCCATGAGGGCAACAGTCTAGCTAAGAGACAGCAGTGACCAACTGCACTGACCATTGCCCATGCTGTTGTGCCCACCACTGCCAACACCATATGGTGTATTTCAGCAAGTATACAAGGACAGGATTCCTTATATAACTGAAATTGTATTTAAATAATGGTGGTTGGCACAGGGCCCTGGCAGCACATGGATCACGTATCATTATCTCTTATAAACAGGGCAGAGCAGAGAGGCTGACAGGCTTGTGCCAGCACAACCACCCCTGGGGCACTCATGCAACCACACCTGCATTGTCAGGTTGGCACTTCACTTCTAGGTCCACTGTAGACAGGCAGAGCTTGTTGTTCTCTTGCAAGGCTGCTGGCTCCTTGGGGCCTTTCATGGAGCTCCCCACACTGAGACGGCGCCCCACAGTTGTTACTTGCTTGTAAAACTGTTTCCCAGTGATTTTGTGGTCAAATCCCAGCCAGCTGAACTTGATTTTCACCCTGTTGGGAAGTGAAGAGCATGAGAGCTGCAACACAGGGTGAGGAATCAAGAGGCAGCAAAGTTGCAGGAGTCAGAAAGGCCATATGTAGATTTAAAGCACTGGTTTCCATCTACAAACTCACAAATGGTCTGGATCCAGAGTACAGCAAGACACTTCCCCCAGGCCAGTTTGGCACAGGTCAATATAGAAATACTTATGACTACTGACTGATTATTTTTCCTTTATAATTCTTATACTTCAAAAAGTTCCACTTTCCACAGATATTCCCCAGTCATGACATAATGCTAATGGCAGACATAAATCCTCAGCCTAAGAAAGAATGGCAGCAATAAACAACATACAAGGGAGTTCCTTGTCCACTCCCTTAAATTAGCCAAGACAGCACTTTCTAGAGGATTAAGAATGAGATTAGCCCTCAAGGCCAGTCTAGAGGACACTTACGAATAGTCCATGTCTTCTGGTCCTGGGAAAGGCTCCAGTGGCCAATTGAAGAAGCAGTTGAGGAAAACTAGTCCTGCACAGCTTGCCCAGACAAGGAGAATAAGGATGAAGGAGACCCCAAAGTCATATATAACCTGGAAATCACAAGGGAATATGTTTTTGGCTACAAGAGCAGAAAGATACTTCAATATTCTTTGAATGAGGTCTGAAAGGAAGCTGTGGGAAAGAAAAGCATGCTGCATTTTAAAATGGGTTTAACTCCAGTGATAAGAAAACAGTTCTGTGACATGCAGGCTGGGAAAAATATGGATATTCACATCTTTAACAGCAGTATAGCACCAAGAGGACCTCCAGCTGGAATAGCAAGCAGCTGTAGTGCAGGTGACTGCCATGAAAGGTTTGCATCTAGGATTTCCTGCTTGGAAAGCCAGCAGGAACTTCCCTGCACACCTGAGCCTGGCTTACCTTTACTATATTCCCCTTATGCTAACTCTGCAATTAAATATCTTTGGTTCAGAGAGTTAAGTGCTCTACCAAGGCAGCCCAAGTGCCCATCTCTTCTGTACTTTCAGTGCTGTTTACAAGCTCTGAACTGTGCTCAAAGCCAACCACCTGTGACAATCACACGGGTTAAATATACACATGTATATACCCCTCAGACTTTAAAAAACAAACAAACAAACAACTTCTCCTAACAAAAAAAAAAATTCAGGCCTTCACTTTTACTTAAAATCTTTGAAACTTTGCTGTCTATTAGCAGCCAGACTGTTCTCTATGCAGTATTTGTTGAGTTGAGACAGTCGCTTGGAAAGTCCAGAAGAGACAGGAACTGAATCTTGCAAAGACATCTCTAAGAATGTTTTAGCAACTAGTCTCTCTTTCTTTCCACATTATTGCTAAATGGTGCAAGACTCTAGCACAACAACACTGGTCATGAGTCATGATCCCACGTCCTCACCTTGATTCCTGGAAAAGTCACAGCAGAGGAAGCATAGGAACCAATCATCAGAGCAATGAACGTGGAACGAAGGTCACCAAACATGTTGGGCAGCTGGTGAAAGAAAAAACTTGGTTCAAACAAGCTGCTGCCAAGGGAGGGGAAGAACAGGGAAGGAGGCTTTCTTGAAAAGATAATGGCATTTAGGATTGAGAGTCCTGGATATCAGAATCTGAAGCAACCAGTTTTACTCCAGAATAACTTATCTCCAGTGTCAGAGAACATCTACAAGCCAAGACTTACATGCTCAGTGACACTGCTTCTTTCCATCCTGACAGCATACTTTGCATTGGTTACCTTCAGCACAGGAGTGTTAGCTCCAGCCTTTGTGCTTTCTTTAAGGGTTCCTTACCCAAACATATAGCCATCACCTCTTTTCCTCTCCAAAAAATGTGCCCAAGTCCTCTACACATCACTCCCCTTTTAGTCAAGGCTTGTTAGAGACAGGCTCTGATTGCTGCAGTCTTCAACACACCCTGCAACGCCTTCAACTACCAGGTTTGTTTATGCACTGTTTATGCACCAAGGGTCAGCACCCAAATCTTTTCAGTAGACCAGAAAGTTCCTGTTATAACAAGAAGGAACAGAGGAAAATGTGAGCTGTGTTGCTGTTTTCATTTCCATTTCTAGCTAAGTCCCTGGCTCCTTCTGAGAAAGCAGACTCCTTCTATGAGAGGGAATAAAGCTGATCATTTCTCTATCAGATGGGTGGCTCAGATACCCACACACACTATCTTGGAGCTAGGTGCAGGAGAGCAACCACAAACATCCAAGGCCTTATTGCCTGACCAAGTTAAAAACCTGCTGAACTCTGCAGCAAGCAGCAGACAACTGCACCTCACATTGCTATTCCTGCCACCCACTCTACTTTGCTGCCTGGGCTCCTGTCAGGTGTGATGGCATTGCTGAGAGCAGAACAAGATGGCTCTGCAAGGATCTGTTGGGAAAGCAAAGTTCCTGGTAGGGACAGCTAGAAGCAACTCACAGCAGCCAATTCTGCCACCTCAACAGCAAAAGCACTCCCAGGCTGGCTTTCCAGCCCTTGCTTCCACTCAGTACCCTAAAGCAGAGTAGAACAGGCAGAAAGAGGTGTGAGACCTTCCCGTTCTCCTGGGAAAGCAAGAACTCGCCTCTTTTCTAAACAGCCAGAAGTGGACAAGTTTCCATCCCTAACTAATGATGGCCTGAAAGCTGGATATTACAGGAAGGAGCTTTGAAGTTGTAGGCTACAGAGAGATCATCCAGAAGCTGGTCAACAGGCAGAGATTCTGCTGCAGACAGATTTCCCTCCCACCTCCTTTTTCAGGTCACTTACTCCCCAGATTCACTCTGGCATCACTACACGTCATCCTCAGAGGGCCTTAAAGCAGGACACTGCAGGTGCCTTCTGGAACTGAAAGCACAGCCAGCATTTTCTCTGGTTAAAGATGCTGCAGAGCAAAATGGTTCAGAGCATCATTAGACCAAATCTGAGCAAGCAAATGCTGTCATCACATTCCCTTTCCACTGCTGAAAAACAAATCCATCTTTCCCAGGAGCAGCATATAAGGCAAGCAAATCTGGCCGATGTCATGGCAGGAGCAGGGTGTTTACAACACAAGTATTCCTGTGCAGGAACACTCCAGGATCCATCTGGCTGTTTATCATCCCTCTGTCTCACTGCAGAGCTTCCTATGCAGTGCAGTCTCTAGGTCCTCAGATAACCCCAGCCAGGGAAGAGCAGCAGCAGCGATGTGCTGAGCCTGATGCTGCTGGTGAAGCCCAAGCAGACACTCGGCCGAGGCAGAAACGCTGCGCTGCTCTGCGGCGAGGATCCCCGCACCCATCCCCAGATCCCTGCATGCGGGAGAGCTGCCAACAGGCTGCTTTCAGGAGCTGCAGACAGGAAACGGCAAAGGATCCAAAGGTCTGTTACCAGGCACAAAAAAATCTCCTCTTGGAAGCAGTGGCCTAAATACACACCCCAGAAAACAGCATCTGCAGACTACTGTATCTGCAGGTTGCAAAAGGGCTGCTCACCGTCACCAGGCAGAGCATCCGTTTAATCTCAAATACCCCAAACCTCAAATAATCTCCAGAAATTGCCACAAGCAGCTGCTCCTGCTGGGGAGCTCAGAGCAGGGCAAGAGCTCCACAAACACAGCTGCTTCTTGGCTCGGGCTGGTTTTCCCCAGAGAACACAAAAAGCCTTTTTCATATAGCTGACAAGCAACTCCCAGGTGGATCCTCCTGCTCTGAGGGCTACTGGAGAGGTAGAGCAGGACTGAAAGCAAGCAGTCCTGGCTTCTGCTTCAATGGGGACAGAAGCCCTAGAAGGGTGAGAGATTTCCTAAAATCCTATTTGCCACCAAACAAGTAGCTAGATTAAAAAAAAAAAAATTGGCCATAGGAGATTTAAGGTCTTATCCAATCCCATAAAGGGAGAAACTGCAAACACTGAGCACTTGGGAGGAAAAGAAATCTGAGACTACATGGTAGGGCAGTGAGGAGGCAAATGAAAAAGTCCATACACAGACAGAAAACCTCTCAGACTGCAAGTGGCAGCACTGGCAATGCCTCTACAGGTCTCATCTAGAGACCAGCTACTAAAATAACACACAATATTTACCAAGTCATTTTTCATGCTGTCTTTAGAGCAGCAAGCATTGGAAAAAATGAACCAGAGAGAGGAAAAAAAAAAAGACCTAAGCCAGAGAGCAAGTGGGCTTTTTGTTTTTCTGCTACTGAAATGATCTGATCCTCATTCTGATCTTCTCCCTGCAAGCCAGAAGGGACTCCCCCACTAACTTCTGCCCACGTTGGTGTGACAGCCCAAACTCTGCAAGGCCTACAGTGACAGAAACTCCTATACCTCCTGTTTAAAGGTCAATAATATCCAATGTATTATCTCTATTCCACATTAAATTTTGCTATACCCTGTTTTTATCTCCAGATTCCTTTATTACAAGCATAAAATCCTAACCTGATAAAATAACTTCCTCTTGCAAATAATTTTCTCATCTGCCCTACAGTGAGTTTGAGACCTGGATTTTTTTCAGCTTTTTCCTGAAGATACTCCTTACACAAGAGATACCACAGCAATACAACCAAACCAAATCACCCTCCTCTTGCAAGGACTGTTTGAAGGAAGAGTGGAACAAGGCAAGGGACTGAGAACTTGACTACTGGAGAATGGTGGTTTTGTTCAAACTAAACTGTTCTCCCTATCAGGGGTATATTTGGAAGTTATACAGACACTAAAAATATGTTCTCCAGGAAAGCCTCAAACTGCCTGCTTTGTCCTCAGCATATGGCAATTCCTGTTCCCGTTCTCCAGTAAACAAAAGATCAGAGCCCCAACTTGTCTTAATATTTCCAAACAGAGATTCCCTACACAGTGATGTGTGTGTGTGTGTCCCCAGTTAAAGGGTGTTGTTTGTAGCAGAAAATCAGAGCAAAGCAGCTGTAACTCTTGAAAGGAAAACAGGACAGAAAACAATCTATAAAAGGCGCTTTGTGGTAATTTATCACACATGTTTATTTCTTTGCATGAAATAGTTTCAGAGCAGAACCAGCGCCAGATTCCTGTGTTGCTGTCAGAGCCACCAACACAGATCTGTTTCCATTTCCAATCTTCACTTATATTGGCTAAGAGCAAGTCACAAGGCAGAAATCGCCCCTCTGCATTTGAGCAACAGGCACAGCCTGACCTTGTTCCCGGAACTGGGAACAGCACCACTTACTTGCTCCTCCCCAAGCCACAACGCAAGGCACCCAGGAACAAACAGCAGCTTGCTTTGGCTCTGCAGCTTGCCATGTGCTTTCATGATACCCTGGAGACTTGTTACTGAAAAAGGCTTTGAACCCAAGAGCCAAAGCTTCATGGACTACTGTCCCAGGCTGCAGTCCTCAGAGATCCTGTTTATTCCTTGCACAGGCACTGAGCATTCATCTCCTGCCCTCCTACCAGATCACACCATGCCCATGCCTGCAGGTGTCCCAAGAGGTTTCAACACCCAATGAGGCACCCCAAGCTGCAGCACCTGGGGAGCACCCCAACCCCACACGCTGCAGATGCCTCCTTTCCTGACCACCCTGCTACAAAGCAGCAACTGTAACCTGCTTGGGGTGGCCAAGGAGCAGCTCAAGCACCAGGGGGTTTGACCCATTTCCTGGAGCGTTTCAGGTCACTTGCAGCTGGCAGAAGTCACCTTGCTTTGACTTGTGCATGCACACGCAGGCTCGGCAGCCAGCGCCCGTGGCAGCCAGCACAGGCTTGCTTGGCACCAGAAGTTGATCAGTGCTCACTGCCTCTGTGTAATGAATGTCCTCAATAAGGTCTTTGAGTCTCCCCTTTCAGCACTTCGGCCTCTCCTGAGCACACTGCAGGCAAGCCTCATTGCCCAGAGTCCACAAACCATGGATCTGTCATCCCTGTATCCTTCTCCGTCTTCATAGGCCACAGGTGGAAAAAGCCCACAAGAGAAGATGAAAAGGACTCTTGAAACACCAACTGTGAGCACCCCAGCTTGCAGGCAGAACCATGCAGGGATAAAACAGTAAGCTAGCAATGAGCAAAATACACCTGCTTTTAGCAGTCACCACCACAGCTATGCTGTGATGCAGGTGAAGAACTGCTTCCCTCCCACCCTGCACTATTTTTAATCCCATCTGTGTGCCTCAGGTACCAAAATGCCCCTGTAGCTCTGCAGGGAGACACAAGCAACTACATCTGAATCCGGATTTGAGAAGTCAAGCCTGAAGCCACCTCAGCTCTTGGCACAGCACAGTGCTGTCTGGAGGGGATGGGCTCCACCTGAGGGTTCCATATGGGACTTCACAGCATTCACTACTTGCTTCAGACCTCCTCAAGGCTTGGATCTCTTCTTGGAAGACTCGACCTTTTTCCTGCCACTGTACTTCTCTAGTGCTGCAGAACTGGCTCACTAATGAGGGCACTAAGTTGCTTTAGCTTATTACTTCTAGTGCTGGAAGCCACAGGCCAGCACATCACATCCAATAAATTTCTGCCCTACCCTTGCCCTCCTTCCTATCATCACCAGTGACTCTCAAATAATCTGTGACCCCTTAATAACCACCCAGAGAGACAATAACCAATGCAGGATGGGAGTCCTCTCCCACAGCAGTACTGATGTGCTCCTCTTTTCTTTGTTTTCATTTGAAGCGTGGCAGGATGACATTTGCCCCATAGTTCTTTGGGACTTCAGCCAAGGCTTCCAGGGAAGAACACTGGAACACATACTAAGGAGAGACTGACATCTGCATGGAGTTTTGAAAGCTTTGAATATAATGAAAGCAACAGGGGCAGCAACATCACAGCTCACAGAGTGGTCTGTAAACCCAGCCTCTGCCAAGTTTAGGTCTCACTTTGTTCAGCCAGTGTCTGAGCCACGCTAAATTAGAGGTAACCTTAAAGTTTTACTTCAACAGCCAGTTCAAGGTAATGCAGTCCAAATCAAAAAGCTTTCAAGCCACAAACTCAAGAAACATCAGTGCTTCTCCCAGCTTGTTCTGGGAGACTTGCCACCCAGCCCTGTTTCAGACACCCTGACCAGGATCAGGGTGATGAGGTAGAAAACAAAGCAGCTACTTGGAGGACTCAGGACTGCTTCTGTCTCCAGGCAAAAAGAACACCAAAATGTAGAGATTCAGCTGCCAGCTGCTGACCCACGCTTGCAATATAACCCATGGACCAAACAAATCTAAGTGAGTTGCAGAGATGAAACTGGGTGCTTCAACAAGGCAGCATTTCTAAAGGAACCTGGGAGGAGCCCTCACCCTTCTGAGAGCAAGAGCTTTTGTGCTCAGGAACAACCATTTTCCTGTGGTGAGATGCAAACTGCATTTACAGAAAGCTGCTCATACCCAGCTGCAAGGGTTTGTGTCCTGCTGATCCTTCCTGCAGTACGTCAGTGCTAAATCCAGAGCAAACACACCCAGCCTGTGCCAGGTAGCTGAGCACTGCATGTACAGGCATATGACAATTTAAGTCCCAGACAAAAGCACTTCCTTTTTCCATCTCCTCTTTCACCTGAGGTGCAAGGGGTGGGTAAAGCAAAACACAACACAAAATACGGGTAAGAAGCAGCCCTGGAATAGCATGAGCGTGGTGAGACACTGGAACAGGTTGCCCAGGAAGCCCCTTCCATCCCTGGAGGTTAAGGCCAGGTTGGATGGGGCTCTGAGCAACCTGATCTAGTGTGAGGTGTCCCTGTCCATGGCAGGGGGCTTGGAACCAGATGATCTTTGAGGTCCCTTCCAAGCCTGACAGTTCTGCGATTCTGACTCTGCCAGAACTCAGCCTTTCAGGTAAAAGGGTGACTGTCCCTTTGTACCACAGCAAAACCTGTGCTATTCAATCCACAGGCAAAAGAGCCACTTTGTTCTTTCCTGCTAGCCCAGCTCACAGCCACAATAAGGAAAGAAAGAGTGAGGTAGTAACTCTTCACTTACCGTAAGCGAGGTGAAGGTCATGCACATGCCCCCAAAGCCGTTCAGAGCCAGAGCAATGAAGATCAGCACAGACAGAGCTGCAACAACAGAACACCCACCCTTAGCTTTCACTGGGATGGAGAGGGAAAGGAGACAGAGCCCTGAAGGCTTTCGTCCTGACATATGAAAAACCTCAGTGGATCAACACCCTCAGGACATGCCATGCTGTTCCTGACCCAGCAACTATCTTTCCAGCCACACAGAGGGGAAGGGCCAGGGCTTTCCTCCAAGACACAGTTCAGGATGGGATCATTTCTCTCCAGGATGGAAGGGTTTCTTTTCTTTGATGAACAGACTTGCTGATACAGCTTGTCTGAATGGGGCTTAAAAGGAAGATTCACTTGAAGGAACTGTATTCAAAGTGTCATCTTATCTGGTCCTGAGAAGCAAACTCAGTCTATCCCTGGTGAGAAAGCTGATTAGACATCATGTGCCATTCCCCAACCCTGGAGAAGCCATTCCCCAACCCTGGAGAAGCCATTCCCCATTTCCCAACCCTGGAGAAGACCATGAACTTGTTTGAAATTGCTGCTTTACAGGACCTGGCCCTGCACAAACACAAAGCTGACAGCCTGGCTATCTCAGACATGTGGCCCTTGCTATGCTGCTCCACTTCATGTTGTGAAACACCAGCCCTTCCCAGAGCCACTTAACTCTCACAGACCAGCAGATGCTTGGCTTGTGTCCTCAGCAAGACCCCAGTAGAGCACTGGGGATGTGACAGTCTGGACATGTGGCAGTCAGAGCACACAGTGCCATGCTCACTTGGCTGCTTCACCCCCAAAGCCCTCCCAGCTCAGCAGAGAAGTTGGTACTCACAGTCTGGGTTACTGGCACCATAGGCAATCAGCACACAGGACACAGCAAAGCAGGCACTGAAAGAAAACCACAACCATGAGTGTCTTGGCCCTACACACAGTACATGACAGATGCATCCACCTCCTCAGCACCTTGTTGAGTAAGCACAGTACAGTTTCTGTAAGAGGAAGGGAAACTGGCAATTTGGAAAGAAATATCTGGGTATTTTCCTGGATTTTACAGACAAATCTTGCACAAAGGCTGAGGCAGCAACCTTTTCTCCCAGTACTGACAGCTCTTGCTGGACCCAAATTCCTTACTGATTTTCCCCACACAGAGCTTTGCCAGCCCTCACCTCAAGCTGACCAAAGCCAGCAGCAACCTTTGCTCCAAGACCCAGCTGTGGTCACAGCACTCACAGCCCTTACCTGCTCATCTCTGGCAGAATCTGAGTCAGACACTTGCCCTGTTTTTCTCATCCTGTCTGCAGGCCAGTTCAGTACATTAAAATTCAGCAGTGCTGGGGTCCACTGTGCCCAACAAATCACTAATCCCTACATGCCATGACAGAAGCAGCTAACAACCTTGCTGTCTGAGGCAGAAAGCAGCACATACCACATGGCAGAGAAGGGCCCTAGAAAAGGCAGGCAGGACGTGCTTATCCCCAAGTTAACTCCCCAGCTTGCAAATGATGATGTAACATCTTGGGTTTGTGCCTCTCAGGACATAGCTCCCAGCTCAAGGAAAAAGCTACCCATCATGACTCACAAATGACTCCACTCTTCCTCCAGGCTCCATCTGGTCAGGGAGCACAGAGCAACACTGGAGAGCTGAAGTGTGGACACAGAGTCCTAGGCCCTTCCCTTATGGCAGAATCCATTCTGCTGGCCAAAGTCATCCCAGAGCTACTCTGCTACCCTGTGTATAGCCAGCAGCTCCCAATAGGTCCCAGCCCCATCCCTCACGCAGTTCCTGAGACTGCAGGAATCCCATAACAGGCACAGCAGCAAAACAGCACCCATCTGCTCCAGACAAGCCACGAATTCAGCCCTCAGTCCACCCCAGGAGCCCAGGATACCAACCTGCCTAGCAGCCGCAGCTTGCGAGGACCATACTTGTCCATGACAATTCCCAGGGGCAGTGTGATTGCACTGAGCAGGAAGGACCCAATGGTGAAGGCCAAGTTCAGCATTTCATCCTGGGCATTGCAGGTAGGCCATTTGTGCTCTGAATCTGTGCTGTTGTCGTGCTGAGGGCTGCTGGTGAGGTTCTCTATGTGGGATGAGAGAGGACCATCGTATTAGGATGTGGCTTACAGCATTGCAGGAGGAAGAGAAAGAGCTCGACACACACAGGGTACCACAACACACTGGGCACGCATCCTCCTGCACACTCCATTTGTTATTGCAATGAGAAATGGAGAAGGGAAAGAAGAGGAGCAGGGGATCAGTCACTTCTTCCTAGTATCAGGTGATAGAACAAGAGGAAATGGCCTGAAATTGCACCAGGGGAAGTTCAGGTTGGATATTAGGAAAAATTTCTTTCCTGCGAGAGTGGTGAAGGATTGGAACAGGCTGCCCAGGGAGATGGTGGAGTCACCATCCCTGGAGGTGCTCAAGAAACGTGTGGACATGGCTCTTGGGGACATGGTTTAACAGCCACGGTGGGGTTAGGCTGATGGCTGGACTCAAATCTTTTCCAGCTGAAGCAATTCTATGACTCTGTGACAAGAGAAACCTGATGAGCTCAGCTGGGAGCAAGGAAAGGGGTACACAGACACCCAGGGGACAAGTACCCCAAGCAGAGTCACAACCTAAGGACAGAAATTCATTACTCTATGAAAACAACTACACAGCAAGGCCTTGGCTACTGCAGGGGACTAAACCCAGCAAAGCCTGAAGAAACTAATACAAAAATAAGGTCCTGCTAATCTGCAACTGGCACGTCCTCACAGCTCCTCTCTGTAACTAAACTGGGAGTGATAATTGCAGCCAAATTGGTTATTTTGGGTCCAGTCACTGGGCTGACAAGGCCTGGCACAGAGCTACAGCCTGCTCAAATGAAAAGCTTCCTACCCTCACTGCGGATACAGGGATGAGGAATGGCTTTGCAGTAGCCACTCTGCTTCCCGACTGCTCTGGTTCTGAAAAATCCTTCCTGGATTTAACTACCTTGTTCCCAGGAGGGCTGGCAGCTCACCTGCCTTCTCCATGTGTTAAAGGATTGATGCTTCTTTAACTTCTGCCCCATAATTAGCACTTTCTATTCTTTCCAAGTGGGTTTAGACCATACAGATCAATTATCATCTCCAGCTTTCTGTTCTTGCCCTTACAGAAAGAACTCTGCAAGCAAGCTCCCAGGCTGAACAGAGCCCACGTTGTGTTACAGAGACAGGACAGTTTCAAATAAATAAATAAATAAATGGAAGAAAGAAGTTCCCTTTCCTTTGCAACAGCAGTTTTATTGCCTCATCTCAACTCTGCTCCTGTCACAAGCCTATTCCAAGGTGGCTTACAACTCCTCAGTGAGCACACGTGCCTGTGCCTTTAGACTTACCAACTCAGAGCTCTAGTGCACTCCAGCTCTCCTTCTCCCAGAGCTTATCTGACTTAGAAGTAACCTTTGCTGGCATGACAAAGCACTTGCTTTCTTATTGCTGCAGGCCAGTGACATAAAATGCTCTCCTCCATATTCAACAACATTGAACTTTCCCAGGTCAATGAAAAGAGGAAGTCACCCACATACCCATCCACATGAAGCAAGAACTAGAGGTTCCCAGGGAGCTGTGCTTAGTTAATTAGCAGGAATCCCTCATGTACAAGTGACTTCACATTCACCACTTGATGCAGCTCATGGAGGAGATCTTGGCTGCTCTCTCCCTCCTGGCATCTCTGCAGTTCACAACACCCCACTTCTACCCAAGCCTCAGCACCATTACAGTTGCTGGTTTCACCCTGGTTCTATCTGGCCAAAACAACTCTCCCAGCTTTGTGTCCATTGCAAACAAATCATGCTCCACCTTCCAGACATGAGGCATTAGCAGCAATCCAGATGCTGATATCCAGGGCTTCTGAGCTGCCTGCTAACCTTGCCCTGTCCCCTGCCAGCACTCCAGGGAAGGTGCATGGCATTTCTCTCCATTTACATTGCTCCCAAGTTACTGGCCCTGGTGAGAGCTCTCACTACACACTAAGACGGTCTCAAACTGCCTGTGGGCAGTTACAATGCTTGTTCCTTCTCCTTGCCTTGTGCTCCTGATTTGATAACTTAATCTGCCCCTTCTCTTGCCCTGCTGGTCATGGATAGCCAGAGTAAGCAGCAGAGATATCCCTAAAAGGCCACATGTCCTGTCAGTAGCCCTCTGCAGGGAGGACAGCCTATAGCCAGAACATCCCAAGTTACATCCTTAGAAATCAGTCCTGGACAGACTTGGGAGCACCTCTGCAATTTTCACACTACACCTCAATCCATTTTTTCCCCTCACAATCTCCTCATAGTGTGTCCCAGGGTCTTAAACACTGACTTCTGGCAGCGTATCAATGAAGCAGGCACAGCACACAGCTTCATACACAGCATTGAGGCTTTTTGGGCTCTCCACAAAGATAAATTCATAGGAAACAGATGTGGGTGAGAGGTTAAACTTGGGAAAACAAGGTGGGGGGTGGGGGGAAAAGACAGACAAAGTAGTAGTGGTTTCCCTGTATCAGCACTCTACAGAGATAGCTCAGCTGTGGAGTGGAAGAAGGGTGGAGGGACAGGGATAGTGCAGTGACCTTATAACTCCTGGCTGCATGTGTTAAAGAGCCTGTCAACCCTCCCCAGGAAGGGATCTCAAAAGAGAAACATTCAGCATTTAAAGCTGGAGCAGAGGAATTGCTGCTGACCTATTGACGTGTACAGTTGCAACACGACCCCGAGGAGCTCCCTCAGCACATGCCTGCTAGCAGCCCCTTTGATGGCATCCACGAGGAGCAACAGCACCAGCAGGCAAAGAGCACACAGCTCAGAAACAGCAAGGAAACCTGTCCCTCTCCAAAAACTTGCTGAAGCCAGGAAGGCTGGGAACAGGGCACCAAGCTTCAGTGCCTGCTTGTACCAACTACCTTGTTTACAGCTGCTCACAGCTCCAAGGAGGGGCAGGGCAACAAGGCTGTGTGGAAATACAAATTGTTTGTGAAAACAGAAGTAACCCCTGAGCAACAAGAGAAGATCCACTGAGGCGTAATGGAAACGATTCCAGCAGCCCTTGGCACACTCTGACACCCTCTGATCCTTTGAGTCACCTCCATAAATAGAACATTTTGGAGGGGCTGCAGGTGTGTGCAGCATGCACCAAGTCCAGCCAGTAGCCATCTCATTGGGGAGCATAGGTTCATGTGCCAGATCACCAGCACAGGAGAGCGAGTGGCAGCAGATGACACACAGCTAGGAGGAGATTAGTGGGCAGAGAACCTGCCTAACTACTCACCTACCTAATGCACCTGGTTACAGCAAACAGCAGTTTCCCTCAATCACAGCTCAGATCCTGCTCCAGATCAGCTCACGCCACACAGCTGGATAAAGTCTCCTACGTGCCTGGCTCCATCTGCAGCAGCGCTTTGGGGAAGGGCTGTCTTTGTGCACCCAAATTCTCCTGCCAGGGCCACCTGCATGCAGGCATGCCAGGTCTGACACTCCAGAGTGCCACCCTGCATGCAGGCATGCCAGGTCTGACACACCAGAGTGCCACCCGGCTGAGCCAGCAGCACAGCCCCGGTCCATGTGTGCTCGCTGCTGCCTCACTGTCGAGCCAGAAGAAGCTGCAAGTCTTTTATCAGTAATTACAAGAACATGCTGCCTATTTTTACAGCACTCCCCCTACAAGCAGCAGAATTTCTACTGCCCAATTAGTAGTTCAAGTTACTATTTAAAGAATGACAGCCTAGGTGAGAGAAGGCTGCCTCAGTAATCATTTATGTCAAGCTCATTGCTGGGATTTGTTCAGGCTGTTACTGGAACATTTAAAGCCATCCTGTCTCCCAAATTAAGTGCTGCAGGTTTCATGAGAGGGTCAATCATTAACTGCTCTTTGCTGACCTCTGCAAATCCCAGGCACACACCACGTTACCAGAGGAACACTTGGCTCTTTCAGGAGTGACTGCCATCTCAGACAGCAGAGAGGTTTCCTTTCATCTTGTTTCATGGATCAGGCTGAGCCAAGCAGGCAAGACACTCACAGTCACCCTGGCAATAGCTCTCTGGGACACAGCTTGCACAGCCTCACCTTGTATCTTTTAATTTTTTTTTTCTTTTTTCTTTTTTTTTTTTAAGGTGGGGGAGAGGGGAAGAAGAAATGAGTGCCAAGGGGTCTGGGAGCATTGGTTGAAAAGAAATTCAGAGAAAAAAAAATAATCAAATCACAGTGACAGACATGTGCAAACAACTGATCTGCAGCCTGCCCACATAAGAACATGTTTTTGCTTTCAGGATGGTGTCATACTTCTGGGAACTGGGAGGAGATGTTCTTGCTTTAGACCATTGCAAACGCAATTTATTTGGGTTTCCCTCTCTGCCTGTCCACCCACTTGCACTTCCAGGACCCCCACTCTGGGCTCTCAGCTGAAAGCTGAGGCACAGTCCCCAGCTAAGCTCCTGCTCTCTCCCCAGCTGTGGTTTCATTTTGCAGCAATTCTCACCCGGGGCTGGCACCTTCCCCTGCAGCTCTCCATACCCCCGACAGCTGCTAATCAGCACACTCTGTTTCCTGTAGAAATTGAACATTTACCACGTTTACTCTTTTCCTGTTTACAGGGTCACATGTGCAGACTTTCCACAAGCCATCATCACATCTTACCAGCCTGGAACCAACCTTCAGCCTGCAAGTTCCCCACCACAGACCCCAAATAAACAAGAGCAAAGAGCTGTAAGGCAGCTCCTTCCTCCTATGCCCCTGTCAAGCCATAAATGAATTAGATTATCATCCCTTTGCTTTTCTGCAGCCATGTCTTAGAAGAAAGCCCTCTGTCCAGCTGGCTCCTTATCTCTGCTCTTTGTGAGCAGATTATCAAACTCATGATTTTTTTAAATTTCTTTTCTTAAACATTTCCCAATCCCAGGAGCATCACAGCAACGCAAGACCCTGAACAGATCGAGTTCCCCATCAGCTGATAAAGCCCAAATCCTGATAAAGAGTGTGGAATCAGCACTTGCACCAAACAAAAGATGCTGCTTCAGTTGGTTAAAGGCCAAGCAGCAGTGTAGTAAAAGTAAAATGGGAACAAAGTGCTACTACCAGACTCCTCGTCAGCAAATTTCAAACATACCTCTCAGGATGTGGCCAAACCTGCTGCCCAGAACAAGCACAACCTGCCCCCCCAACTCAAACTCTGTTGCACAAAGTATTTGTGCAATCCAAATCAAAATATTTGCCATTTTGATGTTCATTTTTTTTTCCTAGGTGCCCATCTCCACCCCTCACAAAACTGAGGTAGAGTCTAGCAGACCCCACACGTTTGCACAGTGCTCAAGTAAAATCCAATAGCAGAAGCCAAGGGCAAGCAGGGAAAAGCAAGGAATTCAACAGGAAGACAAGGAGCCCTTCATGAGCTAGAATCACTTTCTGGGCAGCTGCTGCTACCTTCAGAGAAGAGCCTGCAGAAGGGACAAGGTCTAGTTTTCTCTTTCACTGGAAGGCATCACAAAGTGCAAGAGCTTTTGCTGACAAATGAAAAGCCCTGCCAAGAACCTTTGGCTCATTAGGAAAAGTTGGGGGTTTATTTCTTTCTTGTTGTTGTTTTTGCAATACTTACATGCACACAGCAGCATTAGGAACAAGTGCCCAAAGGCTACCAGTTATTTGTTTGCACCAAGCTGCCGAGCCAAGCACCCGCTCAGGCTGCAGGATTCAATGGGCTGTGCTGAGGAAGGCAACCACAGGGCCATCCCAATCCCAGCAAAGGTCAAACTCAGCTTGGTCTTGGTCATTCAAGTGACCAAGCAGCTGGGAGGGAGCCTGTGAGGGAGTCTGCTCTCCCTCCACCTGGACCTAGGACTCTTCCCTACCAAATCACTGAAACTATCATCATGAGGACAAAAACCAGAGGAAGGAAAATGAATAAGCATGGATGAACCTGGAAACCAGCATAACTGGTCCCTGATGCTCATCACTGAGCCATCACCCAGTTCAGCAGCGATGGCCAGATATCTGAGGACAACGAGAACGTTTGACTACATAAATTTCTTTACAGAGGTTAAGTTCTCTTGCCTCAGGGCACAGGCTGGTCGCTGGGAGAAGAAATTGCCCCCAGGGCAGCAGTTTCACCGTGGTTCAAACATGTGCTTCTTTCCTGTGGTCTGTGGCATGGGCTCCTCCCAAGGGGGGAGCCAGACAAACGCCAGACTGGCAAACACTGGGTGAGAAGCCAAGGTCGCTCTCGCTGATCTGGCACAAAGGCAGAGGAACTGAAAACAATCAAAGCAAAGAGTAGGAGGTGGGCCCCAAGTGAAGTGGGGCTCTTGTCAAGCAGGGCACATCTCAGGAAGCAAGATAGGAAAATGGCTGCTGTCAGAGACAGTCAGCATTTGCTTATCAGCTCCTGTGGTTTATCTCAGTGGCAGAAAGCCTCCACCCGAGAGGTTTAATGAGATCTTACACAGGCCTCTGATAAAGTCACCACACCTTAGCAAGGACTGAGCAGCCTTGAGCAGAAGTCCTAAATGGTTTCCAGTCTCTGAGACCTTTCCCTCACAGTCTGGAGTGCTACTGGACACCAAGTGACATGGACACACCTGGAAGCATCACTCTATGAGCAGAGCATAGGATGGAGATCAAGCAGCTCAGCTACAGCTGGGTACAAAGTTCCAACCCATGCACGTTCCCTGAGTTCACCAGCCCAGGCTCTGCAGCCCCACACAAACACACACAAAGCAGAAAGACTGTAACAAGCTGCTGGTAAAAAAAACAGCAAAGTATTATCACAACTATTCACAGTTACTTTTTGCTTGCATTTTGTTTCCCCACACTTCAGCTTTCCCCCACTATGCTCAGCCATTTTCCACTGAGGGTCATATAATCATAGAATCATTTTGGTCCATGCCCTGATTTCCCACTCCTGTTCTTTCCCTGCTGCTTCCTCCTCCACCCCCTACTCACCAGCCCTGAATGGGCTGCTTTACCTTCTCACCTCATCCACCACACATCTCTGGGCAAAACCCAAACGCCTTCAACTCTGCTATTCCTTTTCTCTGAGCACTTGCAAGCCTTCTGTCACTACAGCAGTTTTCCAAATGCATACCCTCAGGTTCCCTTCAACTCTGCTGTCCACACTACCACACTGTGGGATTCCCCAGACCACAATTCTCTCTGAACCCAGGCTGGGGATATATGTACACCTACGTGTTGTTTTTCCCAGGGTTACCCTTCCCACACCACAAGATTGCCTCTTTCCCTGCAAGGCTGTGCCTGCAATGTGAACAACTGCTTCCTCTGGCTGGGCCAGATAAGTAGATCTCAAGCCCTCAGAGACACAGCCTGGTTTGAACACATCCTGGATGCTTGAAAGAGGAGAGGAAGAAACCACCAGTAGCATTTACCTCTGCAACCTCTCACTGGACTCCACTAATCTTATTGTCACCCACGCTCTTCTGTTTTCTCCTGCTAAGGAGAGAGAGCCTGTCATTTCCTTCTACAACCTCAGGACACCCTCCCTGCAAATCATCATCTTCCAGAACCCACTGGGCCTTCCCTTGCAGAGGACAGCCAGGCCACCATGCAGAGGAAGAACCCATGGCCAAGTGGAAAAGGCTGTCAAAAAGCTCCCCAACCTTTTCCTAATCTTTAAAGCTCCTTTTACAGTTTGCAAATCAACAACTATAGGCACATTTCACCATCACAAGGATGCTATCAGGTTGGGAAAGGAGCACACATCCCTTCTACCCCAGGGCTGAACTCAGCCCTGCTCTAGCCAGTTCCACACCACTCAAGGACAGGGAACCATACCAGCAACTTATTCACGCAGCATCCCTACCTGACTCATCACACAGGTAAGAATAAAACCCTTCTGCTTTCAGCATGATGAGGAGGGACCCCCAGCCCAGCAGGACAGCAGAGAAGAGCAGGTTCTCAACGATGGCTGTGGATGCCATCCACCAGCGCCGGCGATGGGCGGTAGCAAGGGTCGGTGCCATCGCTGCCTGGTTAGGTGGCCTGGTCTAGGATCTCAACCTGCAGGGGACCAGAACAACATCCAGTCAGTGCCAATCCATAGCCATGGCATGTGCTACTCAAGAGTGACAAAAACCCAATCCATAGTTTAAGAAGAGGTCTCTCTACTGGAACACAAGCAAACCTGCCTGCTGAATGTAAGGCGCTCAGGTGTAAAACTTGTTTTAGCAGGTGCCAGCTTGCTAAGTTATCTGGGGAGCACAGGTGCCCTTGGAGCAGCCCCTCCAGCACATACACCATGCAGGAGAGGAGCATTCAAGGTCTCCGTTCCACTTCCTGAGCAACAGGTATGAAAATGCAGCAAACATCAACTGCCTGGAGCCCACTCCCCCATCACCTGTATGGGGCAGGTGGCCCCTTTGTAAGGCAGCAAGGAAACACATGCCAGAGCAAGGGGCTTCAGCCAGCATTCTGATCCCCAAGTTGCTTGCAGGCAGAGGCTGGGACTGGGGACAGCCCTAACAGTGGCTTTAGTGACCCACCAGACCTGTTCTGCCCCATGCAAGAGCATGGATCTGCTCTGCAAGGTGAGCATGGATCCTATATACAGTTTATACCACAGATGGTTCATCAAGGAGCCATTTTTGCTAATTGCTAGACCATCCTGCTGGGATACAAGGTGGGCCATATCCTGCCCTGTTCTAGCTGTGCAGACAGCCAATTGCACTGTCCAGGACAGCCCACGGCACATACTGCTCCATCCTTGGACTGCACCACATATGTTGCACAGCTGGATTAACAGTCTCCAACTCCACCTGTCCCAGTCCCAGAGATCAATGAATGAGCAGCAGATTTGGGAGAAGACCTGGGTGGCCAAGGGGCTGCTCTGGGGAGCTCTGAGGTGCACAGCACCAGGGCCAACCCTGGGTCATAAGGCAGGTGGCCATTTTAGACAGGATGAGTCTTTTCCCAGACCAGAGCATGCCTCAATCAGGCCCTGTGTGGAAATCGACTGGCTACACACCTCGGCCAGGACAGTTTCTCAGGGCTTTCCTTAGGGCAGAACCCCCAGGATGCTTTGGGGAGATGAGGGTCCAGTCCATCTCCCTACAAGGAGGCCAGGGCCACCCTCCAGCCACAGTACCTGGTATAAAGACCCCCTGCCCCAGGAAGCCACCTGCAGCCCTGCCCCTCCACCCACGCATGCTCGCCCCCCGCCTCCCCCCCCCTCCACCGCGCAGGCCCACTCCCCCAGCACAGCCCACAACGCATTTCCTCCACCATCGGCTCCCCTTTCTCACGCCTGCCCCCATACACTCTCTCCCTAGCCCCACAGGTCCTTTCTCGGCACAGAACCTCTCTGTGGCAAGAAGCGCAGCCTGTTTCTCCCCTTACCAGTCACCCCCCTGTGCACCCCATTCCCCCCCAACTCACCCCGCTTCCTACCCACGCCCTCCCCACACATGCTGCACTCCCTTCATCAATTCCCCATGCACCCAGCTCTCCCCAAACAGCCCTGCTGCCTCCTGCTCTTCTCTTCCCCGACCAGTGCACCCTGCCCACAGCTCACGCACCTAGCTCTCCCACACCAACCCCTCTTCCTCCAGCGCACGCCACTCCCACGCACGAATCCCCCTACGCACCCCCTTCTCCCCCTGACCCCCCCATACACCCTGTTCCACTCCAAAGCACCTCTTCCCTCCCCACACCTCCCTTCACGCACCCTGCTACCCCCGCTCCGCTACAAACCTCACCCCACGCAAACCTCACCCCACTCTCCCCCTCACGCAGAGCCCACCCACACCCCCCCCCCCTTTCCTCCATACAAACCCGACCCTGCACACACAAGCGCATCCCCCCTCCTACACCCCATGCATTCCCCCGGCTCACCCCCGCTCTCTCCCCCACCGCTTGGAACTCACCCTGCGCCGCACCCCCCGCTCCGCGCCGCCGCCGCCGCGCTCCCACCCGGGGTTTTTATCCGTCCTCCGGAGCAAACAGCCACCGCCGCTGATTGGTCGTCGCACCGGCCAATGACAGGGCTCGCCGGTGCCACCAGGGCACGTGCCGGGCCTCTCTACCCCCCCGCCCGGTACCCCTCCCGGTATCCTCCGGTACCACTGGGTACCCCTCCCGGCATCCCTCAAGTACCTACCGGTACCTCCAACCGGATATCCCTAGGCTGCGCTACTCCAGTACCCTTCAGTACCCCTCTCCGGTATCCCCCAGGGACCTCCCAGGTACCTTCCTCCCAGTACCCCTCTGGTACTCTCCACTGGTACCCCCCCGTACCCCTCCTCGGTATCGCCCCGGTATCCCTCCTGGTGTCTCCATGTACCTCTCCCAGTATCCCCCAGGTGCCTCCCTGGTACCCCACCCGCTCCGGTATCTCTTGGGTATCCCTCCCGGTACCACTCAATACTCCTCTTTAGTATCCCGCCGGTACCCACCCTCGGTACTACCCCACCCGGTACCCCTCGCACTGGGATGCTCCCGGGCTCTCCCGGGACAGGCAGGCACAACAACGGGCGGCGCTGCGGGGCTGGGTACGGGGCACAGCGGGCAGTGCTCACAAGCAGCCTCCGCGCGCTACTGCCACCGCCGGGGCCGGCGACACCGGAGCGGGATGGGACTCGCCGCCTTCCAGGGAAAAGAGAGGAAAACGAGATGCCGGGCGCGGCGGAGCGAGATGAGGCCCCGGCGGCCCGCCCGCTCCACCTCCCGGCACGGCGCGGTTCCGCAGCGACAGCGGGAAAATCCCTGCGGGGTTTGGGGCCGGTTGCTGCCGGTCTCCACCGGCCCCGGGTAGCAACCGAGAGAGCTGCACTGCGCTGACCGCAAAACAGCGGAACGGGCCCCCGCCGGGCACACGGAGCCATTTCGATCACGGCACCCGCCCTGTGCCGGGGCACAAGATTCATCCTGCAAAGCCCTCCTGCTCCAGTGCCTGCGGAGGGAGCGGACAAGCTGCCCCGGTTAAAGGGCGGTTTGGGGAGCACGCAGCCAACGCACGGCCCGGGGCTGGCAGCTGGGCAGGGGGGAACGGGCCCTAGAGAGCCCCCAGCCCACGGTCACGGCTGGTGTTCTGGGAAATAAGAGCAAAATCGGTGCAAGCCACCAGAGCAGCTTCGCATCCCAGCTCACAGAGCTCTGCCCTCTTTTTACCCTGAATCATTTTCCTGAGTGTTCTTCTGCAGGATCTCTCATCCTGCACAAACTCACCATGCATCAACAACGCCTTGCACCATCAGAGGTGGCCCTACACCCCTGGAAACAATGATGGGGAGATTTTTCTGTGCCAAAAGAGATGAAAACTGTGCTTGCAGTAGGTAAATATATCTGAGGCCAAGGGCCTGGACAGACAGATGGACGTGCACCCACCCCTGCATCTCTGAGAAAGGGGCTGGCTGTGGTGGGTGGGGAGGAAACTCCTGGGCTCTGGACTAAGGGTCAAACGTTGCAACAGCTGGAAAGTGGATTGAAGCCCAAAGCAAACAAAACAAAAAGCCCAAAGGAAACAAGGCAGCCTAGCTCAGTGCTGTGTTGCTAGAAGAGGCAGGGGAAGGCTGAGGCAGCACAAGGCCAAAGGAGACCTCAGCACCCAGGCCTGAGCACTGTGTCCAAGAAACATGAACTGCAATGGGAAGGAGCACGAGGAGAGCTCAGAGGCTGTTTGAGGACACAGGAACCTTCTGCTACAGCCAGAACGTGGGGCAGCTCAGTTTTCCCATCCTAGAAGGAGAAAAGGAGCCATCAGGTGATCTGCTGCCATCTATAAATACATCTAGGGGCTGGGTAAACATCATGGAGAGTAAAAAAAAAAAATCAAGAAAAGCTGAAGAACAGCACTGGCACAAAGACACATTTATAGAAACTGGCCAGGAGTGAGTTTAGGCTGGAAGGGAGGTGACAGCTCCTGCCTGGCTACCCAGGGAGGTTCGTAGCAAGCTCTAACAGAGCCACTGTGATCCTTTTCAAAGGCAGAGCTCCAGAAAGTGGATGACAAGACTGTGGGAACAGGTGACACCCCTCCCTGGCTGTGGGGGCACAGCTCAAACCTCTGTTCCTACCTCCATGAGGTCAAGAGCTGCCTCAGCAGAGAGCACAGACATCCCTTTGCTTACAAAGAGGACCCGCACATGGGAACCGCTTCTCACCCCGCCACTGGAAAGGGTTTGGGAAGCCAGAGAACCAGCACAGGAAGACATCAACCTCCTCTTCTCACCCTCCAGCTCTGGCTCTTGCCTCCAGAATTAAAATCAGGGCAAAGCTGGATCGAAACATCCTTAAAGAGAAGACACCAGCGCAGCCACGCTGCAGGCATGTGCATGGGCAGCCCCCGGCTCGGGATCCACCGCCTGCTTCCCTTGCACCACCCAGACAGGGACAAGATGCTGCTTCATCTTCAAGCAGGGAAAACATCCTGCCTCATGGCTCAGCCCATGGACATGAAAGGCTTGCAGCAGCAGCAGCAGCAGTGTTGTCTGAAAGCTGGGTGCTCATTTCAGCTGAGGGAAGGCTGTCAGGTTGTTGTCAGCTCTATCCAAGCTGTACCCAGGGCAGAGCAGCTCACGTGATGTTCACTTCTGGCACAACGCTGCTCGGCTTACAGGCTGAAAATATCCAACTGATGAGGGGAAAATGGCTGCTTATATAAAACGTGGAATTGTCCCTGCCACTGGAAGAAAAAAAAAAAAAAAGTCAAAGCCACAATGAGCCTGTGGGGAGCTGAGATCTGGCCAGGCTACAGCTTAAGACTTGCCAGGATTTGTGTACCCCAATATCTGGTGGTGTGATCATGGCAATGGGTGATGCCACTGCAGGGAAGAGTGCTGCAGCTGGCTGCAAAACTGGGAGCCTCACCCATGTGGGACTGTGAGGATTCAGTGCCATGCACTGTGGAGGAGCCCCTGTGAGAAACAAAAGGGGAAAAGCCAAACCCACCCTGTCTTCTGAAACACCTCGAACCCTAAACCCCAACTCAGCAGTGCCAGACCAGAAGAATAATTCACACAGAGCTCCACACATGACAAGATGCAGCCTGTGGTGTAGACACTCCAGGTGCTCACAGCCCATCCACATTCGCTCTGCTCTCTGGTCTCCAGCACTGCTCTGGACTCAGCTCCATAAGTGAGAGCTTAGAATTCAACAGAGCCAGAAAAAAATTTAAAAAAAAATTAAAAAAAACCCAAAGCAAAACAAACCCCAACAAAACCAAACCACAAAACCAAGCCCCCCAAAAACCCCAACCCCCAACAAAGATGAAAGCCTATGGGTGCCAACAATTTCCACACTTTGGAGAGCATTTCTGGCCATGTCTTTGATTCAGAGAGCAGCTGGGAAACCCAGCTCCTGAAGGACTTTAGTAACATTTAATTTTCATTCAGAGGCTTTCATGCCACATGAAATAACAGAAAAAAAAAAAAAAACCAACAAAAAGCATACAAGAAACTTATACAACTTGGGTACAGCTAAAGCCAGTCCATGCTGTGAATCCTCTTCAGCATCTCAACCATCTTCCAGAGGCAGCAGAGCCCTAATTCTCATCTCTCCATAGCTGCACAAGATCCTCTGGCTGTGCTGGAGAAGCTGCAGCATCTTCCTCACTGCTGTCCCATCCATGGTGACATGTTGCTGCAGCAGGAATGAGGTGTGGGAGGTGGCAGCAGCTTAGAGCACCTGCAGAAATGCCATTTTCTGTGCAGCTTCTGTCCTTATCGTGGCCAGCTCTGTGCACAGGTTGATAGTCACAGCCCAGCTGCCACGTTTGCTCTTGCACAACTGCAGCTTGGCATCGTGCAGAGTTTAAAAGGCTGTTGATAAGCCCCATGCTGTGCCATGAGCCTCTTCGTGTGCATAGAAAAGAAGGCAGCCAGAGCCTGCCACAAAAGCCAAAGCCACACAGACAAACCCCTGCAGACCCAGATACACTTCAAGTTAAGCAGCTAAAATTAATTTTCACTGAAGCTGCTTCTGACAGCCCATCATCATCTCACCCTGGCCCAGCTCCAAAAAATAATCCCCTCCAGCAAGAAGCACCTTGAAAGCAGAGGCTCCTCCGAGCAGCATTACCACAGCTGGGACAGGGAAGGGCGAAAGCTGATGGGGTGAAACTGGCTTTTGCCTGTGCATCTCCCAGCTAAGCCCCCAGCAGTCCCAGTCCCTTTTACAAGGATGTGTGTACCCAAGCCTGGTGCTGACAGGGACCAAAAAGTGCCACCAATGCATCCCTCCAGTCTGTGGCAGACGCAAAATAGGGCATGTAGGGCAGGGGGGTAAAAACCAGCCCTGAAGCACTGCAACCCCATGGGGCTGCCACCACTGTGGCTCTCAGTATCACCTGTCCCACCAGCTGCACAGAGGTCCACACCAGCAGTGTGGTGCAGAGGAAAGGGGAGGAAAGGGAAGGCTTCTCCAGTTCACAGCTCAGAGGGAGACCTCAGCTCCCCCCATGCTAGGGTCAGAGAAGTCTCCTGGGCTCTGGCTGCCCCAGCTCCAGCAGTGGTGGCTCAGGTGGCTGCAGGGGTGGCCGACAGCTCCTTGGTGGGGCTGGGGGAGGAGTCGGCACTGCTGCTGATCACATTCTCGTATTTAGGCTCTTCCTCTTGGGCAGTCGGCTCTGGGCTGAGGTCTAACTCAGGGCTTTTGACTCTCTCTGTGGCACCTACAGCTTCACTGGCTGCATCCTGGGGCCCAGTGCTTTTCAGTGAGGAAAATGCAAGAAGGAAAGACTGTCTCTTCCCAGGCTGCTTGCCAGGGGATGGCTCGGTGGGAGAATCCAACACACTCTCCCTCTTCTTGCAGCTGTTAACTGAGTCTCTGTTCTGTGCCAGAGACCGTCGAGGTGGTTTCTGGATGGCTTCCATGCTCCTCCTCACCTTGGGCTCCTCTTTTGTAGCCCACTTGCCCTTCTGCAAGCTGCCCAGCCGCTTGAGCACAGCCTGCACTGGTCCCTCGCCACCTCCTTCTGTCTTGGGGTCCTGCCCAGCTGTTCCCACCATCATGTAGATGGTGGTGACGTTGGGGTCCTTCCTCTTTGCCTCCCAGCTGCCAGATTTTGCAGCCGCTTCGAGTGCCTCCACTCTCTGTGCCACATGCCTGGTGCCAGAGACCACGCGCCGGCGGCCCCCGGGGGTGGCCCGGGGAGATGGTCGGTGGCTTTCTTCCCCCTTGCTGAGCGGCTCAGGGCTCTCGTAGCAATTGCTGGCTGGTCGTTCAGCAGGGGGCTCAGATGCTGCATCCCCCGCTGATGGAGACAGCTTGGATGGGCCCCACGGGTTCTTGGGCTTCCGCCCGGGGCTGGGGGTCTCTGCTGCCCCAAATTTTGTCCCCTCAGCAAAGGACACGGAGGGTCGCTTGGCCTTGGCGATGCTGGATGTACGAGGGATGGTGAAGGGCTGTGACATGTCCTCTGAGTTGAAGGCAGATGGGTCTGGGAGCACTTCGTCAGTGGGGGACACCCCCTCCTGCAGCTCGGCACCCCCCAGCAGTGGGATGCCTGAGGGGAAGAGGACCAGAGTTAAGGCTGCTAGAGACTTCCCTTGTGCCCAGAGACATGCTCAGTGAAGTTGGGCCAGGGGCTGATGCAACAGGATTGTCCCTGGGAGTGTTTCCCTGGGAGGAGGTTGTGCAATGGGGCTGCCCACACCAGGCACATCCCATCACACAAGGCCAAATGCAGTCCTGGTGTGTCCTTGCAGACAGGAGAACAAAGGCATGAAAATAAATACTGCCTGTGGCCAGCACCCCCACCGGGATGTGCAAGGTTGGCAATAGGGCAGGGTTGACACTGGGCAACCCAGAAGGGAGAGGAGGAGGAGGAGCCATGGACATCACCTTCTCTGGGAGGGACAGAGTACTCAGGTCCCTCGTTGTCGGTGTCAAAAGAGGAGAAGGAGCTGTCTGAGACCCATGCGGCTGATGGAGACTCAATGAAGCTGGGGTTGAAGGGAATTTCTGTGTCGTGGTGGGAAACTGGGGAGGGAAAAGATACTCAGCTGAGCTTGGGCATTCCAGGGTGCTCAGAGTTGGGATAGGACAACGATGCCTGCCCTGCCCAATGGGTAGAATGAGATGGGCTTCAGGTTCCCCCCCAAAATGGTGATGATGCAGAGAACATGGGGTAGGGGTGACACCCTGGAAGGGCTGTCAGCAGCTCTGCCTTCTTTACCTGTGACTTTGGGAAGTTTGTAGCCACCCAGGGCAAAACAAGGCATCATAGCACTGAGGTTGGCCAGCACCCCTTGCACGTGGTGCTTCATCCTGGCCACCACGTCGTCGTCCGCCATAGCCGCCCTGTGCAGGGGACATGGATGGCAGGGGACATGAGAGATGGGAGCGTGCACTGCAGGGTGCAGAACAGAAACAAGTACCTGTCTGTAGCATCAGCTGAGTTGGCTCCACAGCAACAACAGCAGGTGACACAGAGCAGCAGCAGCAGGAGAGGGACGACGATGGCAGCTGCAAGGGCCCCATGGTCCTTAAAACCTGTGTAGAGAGCATGGGTTGAGCCCAGCATGTCCTGGGGCTGCCAAGTCCATAAAACCATCCCACACGAGGGAGCAGGAGCTGGCAACTTATGGGGGTGCCAGGAATCACTAGGTAGGACTGGGCTGCATTGCAGCCTCCTGGCACTTTCCCCAGGGAGGATGTCACAGTCCCTTGCCCGGTGCCAAGGACTACATTTGAGGTTGCTCTTACTCAACACGCAGTCACCCTGAATGGGGTCACAGGTCCCCCGGGAACACTGGCAGGGAGAGGAACAGTTCACACCAAAATATCCCTCCGGGCAGGTGTCATTGCAGCTGGAAAAGAGAGGAAAGGAGGGAAATGCCTCTGGGGAGAGCTGGGCCTCAGTCCTGCCCCGCTCCCAGCTTTACCTGGGTCCCCAGTAGCCTGCCTGGCAGATGCACTCTCCTGACACAGGGTCGCAGCTCCCCACAACACACTCGGGGCAGAGGAGCTGGCATCCATCGCCAAAGGTGCCCAGGGGGCAGGAGATGTTGCAGCTGCCAAGACAGAGAGAAATCAGCCCACTGACCCCAGAGCGCTGACTCCATCTGGGGACTGGTGGCCTGGTCCCGGGCATACCTTGGTCCCATCCAGCCGGGCTCACAGTGTGGGCAGAACCCAGTCTCAGGGTCACAGACGTGCCCTTGCCGGCAGCGGGGACAGAGCTGGAGGCAGCCCTCGCCGTGGAAGCCAGGCTCACAGGGGTCCTTGCAGAGGGTCCCGTTCCAGCCGGGTTGGCAGGCCAGGCAGAAGCCATCCACGGGTGAGCAAGGCTGGCTGCGCTTGCAGCTCCCACAGCTGCATGGGCAGAGGGACAGTGAGGCCTCAATGCCCACCCCCAGCCCCTCCAGACACAGGTTTAACCCCACCTCAGCACTCAGCATCAGTTTGGACCATGCAGAAATTCCCTGGGGTGCCTAACACTTTGTAGTAGCAAGAGAGCAGGAGGTAAGCAGGGAGAGATGCTGCTTTGTCCTCCTGGGGGACGGGACCAAGACTTTAGGACCACATCAGCACTTCCTGCCGGCATTAGTGAGGTTTCTTCTGGAGCAACACTGTTGCTGCCTCCAACTAGGGATCTGCAAGCCCCCCCAGGAGGGGCCTCCCTGCCCAGCCAAAGGGACAGACAAAACTGCGATGACTTTCCCCCCAAGGTGTATGCCCTGGGTACCCGCTGGATCCGCCTGCCGCTCCCAGCTCACCTGTGCACGCACTGAGCTCCATATTTCCCTGCTGGGCAGGGGTCCCGGCAGCTCCTGCCCTGGTAGCCGGGGCTGCAGCTGCAGTGGCCGCTGAGAGGGCTGCAGGAACCGTGCAAGCAGTCGCAGCGCCGCTGGCAGGCCGGCCCCCAAAAGCCAGCCTTGCATTCGCACTTGCCCGTCTCCTGGGCACAGGGCGACACGTTGCAGGAGCATTTGAAGCTGCACCTCCTGCCCCACCAGCCCGGCTGGCAGCGGCAGTGGCCGGTGAGAGGGTCGCAGTGGGAGCTGGCCAGGTTGCACTGACATTGCTTCTTGCAGCTGGGTGCCCACCAGCCCGGCTCGCAGTGGCAGGCGCCGGTGAGGGGGTCACAGCGGCCATGGGGACCGCACTGGCAAGGGAACTGGCAGAGCTCTCCCCAGTGGTTGGGATCGCAGGTGCAGTGCCCGCTCACCGGGTCGCAGTGCCCGTTGGGGTGGCACGGGCAGCTCCGCTTGCAGTCGGGACCCCAGTACTGCTCAGGGCAGGCTGTGGAGGGAAGCGAATCGTGAGGAAGGGAGGTGATGAGGAAGCCTTGCAGCTCACTGAGCATCCAGGCTGGCAAAGGGGATGGCAAGGGCTGAGCCCTGGGAAAATACTCACGAGAGCTGCAGTCTGCTCCAAAGAAGCCAGGTTTGCAGAGGCAAACCCCGGGTCTCACACACACCTCGTCGGCTCCGCAGGCATCCTCCCCCTCACACAGTGCTGTCAGCAGCAGGGCAGAGGCATCAGCACACAACAGCTCCTCTGGGTTCACACCGTGCTGCCAGACCACCCACCACCTGGCCACCTCCTGCAGAGGCAGCCTTTACAGGGAAACCACCAGCCCACGTCCTGCTCCATCCCTCCAGCTGAGCCACAGCACCAGTAGTGGCTTGCTCAGAGGGTTTTTGGGGGTCCCCATGGTGCAGCACACCACCACCACCTCCTGAGGAGAGCTGTAGGGTTTCTACCCAACACCCACCCAGCTGAGTGCAGGTACCAAGCTTTGGGCTTTGTCACCATAGAATCACAGAATTGTTTTGGTTGGAAAAGACCTTTATCACCAGGTCCAAACATGCTCTAACTCTACCAAGTCTGCTGCTAAACCATGTCCCTCAGCACCACATCTCTGCATCTTTTAAGCATCTCCAGGGATTGGGATCCAACCACATCCCTAGGGAGCCTATTCCAGTGTTTGAGAAACCTTTCAGCGAAGAATTTCCCTCTAATATCCAACCTAAACCTCCTCCTCTGCAACTTCAAGCAGTTTCTTCTCATCCTATTGCTTGATAGTAGGGAGAAGAGACCAACCCCCACCTAGCTCCAGCCTCCTTTCAAGTAGTTTTAGGGAGTGAGAAGGTCTCCCCTGAACCTCCTTTTCTCCAGGCTAACCAACTCTAGTTCCCTCAGCCCCTGCTCGTAGGACCTGTTCTTCAGACCCTTCACCAGCTTCGTTGCCCTGGTCTGGACCCAGCCATCCATCACTCACCAGCTGTGCACTCCTGCCCTTCCTGCTTCCAGCCGGGGCAGCACGCTGGGCCGCTGGGGAGCCTGTGGAAGAGACCCCAGGACCATCAGCTGGAGCAGAGGGTGTCAGAGCTGGTGTGGGTCTGTGTGTGGCTCCACAGCTTCAGCTAAGGTGAAGTGACCGTGGGTGCTTGCCCCTGCCGGGCCCGACAGGCGGGGAAGCAGCGTGGCCCCAGGGGCATTGCTCCGGAAGGAAACCAGCAAAATAGAAGGAAATTTAAGAGGCTGCAGCCTGAGTGGGTGGCAGGGCCAGGCAGCAAGGCAGAGTTGCTCAGCTCTGCTGCTGTGGAGCCTGTGCCATGTCTCCAAAACTCTGGGAGCAGCTCAGAGCTTTGCTGGCAATACAGAGCAGAGGCATGGAGTGAAGGTGATGCCAAGTGCTGCTGTTGCTGGTGACCAACAGGACAGGCAATGCAGCAGCCAAGCAGAGGGGACACCAGCTCCAGAAGCCTTTGGGTTTTCTATGCCTATGTTCCCCACCTGGGGCAGATGAAAGCTTTGCCAATGCTCCTGCGCCCTGTGGGCCCATGAGAAATAACCCCTGGAGAAGGGGTCTGGGTGCCCCAAGTGCCCATCTGCATCCCAGCCAGACTCCCCAGCATCGTCCCAGCTTCTATACCCACACAATGCCAGGCCACAGATCTCTGTCCACAGCAGGACAGTTGGGCAATGATCCCCTGAGGCTGCTGAGAGGTGCCAGGAGACGGAGTGGCACAAGTAGAGACCCCCGTGGCACCTACCTGCAGACATTCTTGCCATTGAGGTCGAGCTCCTGGGCAGAGCTCTGCACCCACAGCCACAGCTGGAGGCAGAGGATGGGCCAGGCAACCCCCATCCCAGCGGGGCGTGAGGCTCCAAGCCCCAGCGGCTCCCCAGCCCTGCGCCGGTGTCTGTCTGTCCCCTCTGTCCTGTCCTGTCCCTCCTGTGGAGCAGCCTCTTCCTCCCACTAGCCTTGGGTTTCTTCCTGAGGAAATGTGGGAGGAGGCTCCCTGATCCCGACGTCAGGGGTGCAGCAGGAGGGAGAGGCAGGGAATGCCACCACAGAGGCTATTTTTGGCCCTTGCTGCTACCCCAGCAGCAGAAATGCTTATCCAGGGGCTTGGTGTGGCCATGGAGGGGCTGCTGTCTGCCTGAACAGCTCACCTGCAGTCATCCCACTCCCACTGTGCCAACCTCAAAGCTGTTTTAGCCAAGGTTGCCCCAACCCACACGAGGTGTCTGTTCTCTCCTCTTGCCCTGACCCTTGTGAGCTGCTCCATGGTGCTGCTGATCCTTAGCAGGGGCAGAAGAGGTGGGATCCCCACATTCCTCATGTGGACATGGTATGCTCCAGGCTGGCCTTTGAACCACTGCTGGCTCCCATCCCACCTCAAAGTCTCCCCAGGAGCTTTTTGTCAGCAGATGCACAGGAAACACCTTTTTCCTACCCAAGGCCAAGTCAGCTTGGGGGGGGGCGGGGCTGGGCTGGAAGTGCTGCTCCCTCCACCATGCAGGACTTAACTCCATCATGCCTAGTGGTGCATCCCTTGCAGCCTTGCTCCTCGTCGTAGCTGCCCACTGAAATGGGCTCCAGGGTCTGGCAGAGTGCAGCTGGCCACAGCCCTTGGCACAGCAATGGCTGTGCTGAAGAACTGCGACTGAAGCCCAGCAGCATCTCCCAGCCCTTCCCAAGCAAGAAGAAGTGGAGGCTACAGCAGGTACCTCGGAGAATAAAGGAGACTGATTTATTTCCAACTCCAGTTCTAGAGCTAGAAAGTACCTGACCCAAGGGGACCAACTTGCCCCTGTGAACATGAGGATTATTCCAGTCTTAAGAGTCCCCAGCAGCAGCAGGAAGAGGTCCCAGTACAAAACCAATTCACCCCACGCCTGAAAAGTGCAGGAGTGGCACTGACAGTGCTGATCCTGACTGGACACCCAGTGCAGCATGCTCAGCCCCTCCTAGATATGTGGTGACCCCAGGACAGTGCCCAGCCAGCCTGGACACCCTGACTTGATCTTCACATTGCAGGGATGGGGAAGGTATGAAGAGAAAAGAGTGAAGTGAAACAGCCCCACAGGGCAGGATAGGGCAGTGGAGTCCTGGGCTGTGAGCAGAGTGGGTGAGTGGGAAGAACCACCAGCAGACAGGAAGGTGCCTACTGGGGTGCAGCAGCAGGAAGAGGGTGCAGATTCCCACCACACTGAGCTGGAAGCAGAAGTAGGGAGTGAGGGCATGGCTGTGCAGGACTCCCATAGTTAAGCCATGGTTCAGTGAAAGGGTAGCCAACAGGTAAAGATGCCTGGAGGTGCCAAGCTGCCCCATGCCAGGGCAGCAGCCCACATCTGAATGTCCCAGCAGGTTTGGAGGAAAGCTGCCCACACTCCAGTTTTGCTGTCACTGTGGTATGGACACATGGACAAGGCTGCCATGCTGCTCCTGAGGACACCAGGAGAAAAGGACACCAGGATAAAAGCAGCTGGGAAGTGCTGCTGCGAGGCCATCTCCAGTTCCCATCCAGGTGGGGTCAGCAGTGCAGGGTGGCTCTGTCCAGGGAGCTGGCTGCTGGCTCACTCTCTCCCTCGGGCTCCAGCTGTGTGTCCAGGGAGTCAATGATTTCCCAGGCTCCGGCACAGCTGGATGTGGGGGGGTCTTTGCTGCTGCCCTGATACCACAGCCCAAAACTGCGGAGAGAGCAGATAACAGCTGTGGGGGAGAGGAGCTGTCCCAGGAAGCAGCCAGATCCCAACCCCGCTCTGTGTTTGGTGGCAGCAGTGGGCCTGGCTGCGAGTGCCCAGGGACATGTGGCACCCCAGGGGCAGCAGCAGCTTCTGCCCAGGACAAGGCAGATCCCCCCTGAACCCAGCAACCCCCATTTGGCAGAGCCCTGCCAGACCCACGCAGGCAGCCTGGCTCTCTCTGTCACATCCAGTGGTGTAGGCACCAAACTCAGCAGCTGTCAGCAACACAGTCCAGCTCCAACCTCCTCTGCCAGCAGATCCACCCATCCCCAGCAGCAGCTGAGCTTGGGAGAGAACTTACAAGCTCCTAATTTTGGATTCAGGAGGCTGAGCATCCACAGAGTCTGTGCCATGAGCTGGGAGCCAGGAGCCCTCTTCTTCATCGCTGCAGCATGAAGGAGCCAGGAAAAACCTGTGCTGAGTTACAGGCTCACCACCAGCAAGTGCCAAAGCCACCCTGGGGTTCCTTCTCCAGCTGAACATTGTGCCCCATGGAGCCAAGAGTCTTGGGGGATCTCACCCCACACAGCAAGCACTTGCTTCCCTAGGGCAACAGCCTGACAACTGGCAGCACCAGCTGCAGCTTAGGGCTGAGGTGGGTGACATCCTGGCACCAAGGCAGGTGACAGACCTTGCAGGGGAGCAGGGTGACACACAGGAGGTGGCTGCAGGGTAGCATTCATATGGCAGCATCTATTACCAAGCTGGGAGGTGAGCAGGCAGGACACAACAGCCCGCAGCAACCCCCTCAGTGCCAGCAGAGGCCCCAGTGTAAGCAAGCAGCAGGTTTCAGCAGCACAGAAGAGCTCAGTCCCCTCCAGACCTTTATTAAAGCCCCAAAAGCCAGTGAGATCCAGCTCCCCCCATGCCATACAGCAGCTTCAGCACAGGCCTTGCCCCCTACCACCAGCAGACATGCAGAGGCCAGGACTGGTGCTTGCAGGGTCCTCCCCTCCCCATGATGAGAAGCCTGTTGGAGCCAAGGCTGCCCACGAATGTCTTGCAGAGCTTCCAGGGAACATCTCTACTGTCATCTTCAAAGGCTCTCTGCTGGCCAGACTCCAGCTGCACAGCACAGGGACCAGGCTGCCTTGTCCAGTGGTCCCGGTGCCACCACCTTGCTTCCCTTTTCCCACATCAGTGCAGGAACAAGTGGCATTTGGCCAGGCCATGTGTGACTGCTGACAGGGACACACCAGCTGCAAAGGGCCCTGCCTCTGTGGCTCACCCAAGGCTAAGCCAGGCCAAGACAACAACTACAGACATGAAACCTTTGATCTGTGGAGGGAGGCAGGGAGCAGGCAGCTCTTGACCTGGGGGAGTTGCCTTCCAGGGCATCACAGCACAAGGAGCCTGCCAGCCAGCATCCACCCTGCACGGGAGGCTCCCTGTCCTCCATGGCCAGCAGGACTCACCTGCTCGCCGGCTCCTCCACCGTTCCCAGCATTTTGGCTCTGATTTTTTTTCTCTGTCTTTTGATGGTTGACTTCATTGCATCCAAGAAGAAGCTGGGAACTCTCTCTTCGTTCAGCAGCTCCCTGGCAAAAAAAAAAAAAAAAAAAAAAAAAGCGCCACCAGCTGATTAAATGAAAACCTGGCAAAGAAATCTGCCCTGACTGTGCCAGGAGCAGCCTCTGAAGGACCAAGGGTGGCTGCAGGGACAAGAGGGACCCAGCCCACAACTAGGACTAGGGGCAGGACTCACCGTTGGTAATAGGCCAGCTCCTCCTGCACCAGGAACAGGTTGGTCTTGAGCTCGTTCCGCTCCTGCAGGATCTGCTGCAGGTCTTCCTTGGAGAAGCAGCAGTGAGCAGGGTCCTTGCCCACATCCCCATCCCGGTGCTGCGGCTCCTCTGCGGGTGACGGTGCTCCTTCCTGGGGGGCAGAAAGAGTCAGTAAGCTAGTGGAGACCCCAAAGTCCCCACCCAAAGGCTGGCAGCTGCATACAGACAAGAGATGGAAGTCTCCGAAAAATTTGCTAGCCTGGAGCTGTTGCTACAGCCCTCCAGGGGCTATGTTGCTCTCCAGCTCAGCCAGCACATGGCAAAACCTCAGAATCATAGAAACATTCAGGTTGAAAAAAATCCTCAGGATCACCAAGTCCAACCCAGAACCCTACTCTGCAAGGTTCACCCCTAAAGCATATCCCCAAGCACCACATCCAAGCCAGAATCACAGAATCCTCGGAGTCCCACCCAGTTCTTCCTCCCATCACCAACTGTCAGGGACGAGCTGCTACTGTTCGATTTTCAGCAGTGGGGCTGACTCAAGCAGCCAGTGAGGGTCAGCATTAGCCATGTCCTACAGCAGCAGGGCCATGGGCTCTGCCTTACCAGGCTGGGCTTTGGGCACTGGCTCTCAGAGGTAGCCCTGCTCCTCTTGCTCATTTCCTTCTGGGTTTGCAGCATTGCAGCTTCCAGGTCTGACTTCTTCTCCAGGGCACTCTTGAGCTGAGCCTGCACCACGGCCACCTTGTGACGCAGATCCTCATTCATGGCCATGAAGCGATGCAGTTGCTCCTGCAGCTGGAGGGCCAGGGGCAGTTGGGAGTGAGGCAGAGCAGCAGCTCTGGGTCCCCATCCAGGGACATCAGCACATGCAAAGCCACGGGGAAAGCATCTGCCCCAGCAGGCTCACCAGCCGTTGGGACAACCCCAGGGGAGGTGACATGAAAGCAGGTCCCCAGGCCTTTCACACACCACACCCACAAGCTCCCACACACTCACTGCCTCTGTGTCTCTGCTCTTGCAAACGATCTCATGGGCCTGGGCACGAAGCTCATCCCTCTGCTTGTCCACCACCTCCTTCAGCCGCAGCATCACCTCCCGCTCCTTGCGCGCTGTGCTGTCTGAGCCCAGACATGGGGGGAATAGGCATGAGTGTGGCCCCTGGGACAGAAGGACTCTCCCAGACTCACCACGGTATTGGGGTTTCTTGATGCTTCAGTATCCTTTCTGGTAGGCAGCAGTTCAAAGAGGTGAGCTGGGAGCTTTAGGCTGTGTCTGATGCATCCTTGTGCTACAAACAGCAGCCTGCACCAAGTGTCTGCCTCCATCACCCTCCTGGGGGGTGCTCTGGTGGTTTGGGGTCTCTGTGGTTTGCAGACCAAGAGGGCCTTTGTGCTCCCCAGTAAGACAAGTCTTCAGGGTTAGGCAGCACAAAAAGCAGGTTCAGACCTGCACCCAGCCCACCGTCCGTCCCCCATGAGAACGCCTCATGGTAGCAGGGGACTCCAAACTTGCTGGAACCCCCACTTTACTGGGACCCCCACCTTCCTGGGACACCCACCTTCCTGGGACTGGCTCTCTGCAAGCTGCCCCAGGAGCTGCTGGTTCTGCTCTTCCAGGCAAGCCAGGCGGCCCTGCAGGGATCGCTCCCGGCGCTCAGCCTCCCACAGCCTCTGCTCTGGGTCCTGGGGGGTAGGAACAGCCGGGTCAGAGCTGTCCCAGGTGGACGGCTACAGCCAAGTCAGAGCTGTCCTGAGGGCACAGGGACGGCCAGGGGAGAGCCATCCCAGGGGATGGGGATAGCTGGGTCAGAGGCATCCCTGGGGATTTGGGACGGCTGGATTAGAGCCACTGCAAGGGAGACAGGGAGATCAGAGCTGCCTCAGGGGACGGCGACAGCCAGTTCAGAGCCACCCCCGGGGAACCATCAGAGCCATCCTAGGAGGTGACAGCCAGGTCAGGGCCATCCCAGGTGAAGGATACAGCCGGGTCAGTGCTGTCCCCACGGAAACTCCGGCGAGTACAACTCCATAGGCGACCCCGAAGGAAGAGGGGCCGGATGAACCCCGCCCCGCTCACCTCCGCCTCCTGACGGCCGGCCGGCGCTGCCGGTGTCGCCGCCTCCCCCTCGGCGCTTGCCACCGGAGCCACCAGCGCCTCCAGCAGCTCCAGCAGACGCAGCACGGGCGGCACCAGGCCGGCCACGGCCTCAGGCCCGAAGCGGGCGGAGAGGCGACGGAGCTCGGCGCCCAGCGCCCCCGCCATGCGGTAGACGTGCGGCGGGGCCAGGCGGCCGGGCGGCGTCCGCCACAGCGGCTCCGCTCCGCGCCACGGATCCGCCATCAGCCGCCGCCGCCGCCGCCACCCGGCGGCCCGCACACGCTCCGCCCTGTCCCGGCTCTGGCCCGCCCCGTCCGGGCCCGCCTCCCCCCACCTCCCCGAGGCGGGACCTACACCGGCAGCGTTCCCGTTCGTACAAAATTTATTGAGGCTAAAGACACAACAACAACCTTGACACCGCACCGAGGGGCTACGGGGGCGAGCAGGGGGCCAGGGCAGCGGCACGCACATGCTGTTGAATATCAACAGTACTAAGAGTGGGGGGCAAGAGCAGGACACTGTGAAGGACCAGGACTAGGTCTGCAGAGGGTCCCAGCACTAAGCGTAGAGATCCTCCCGGTCGGCAGAGTAGACCTCCCCCTCCTGCAGCAGGGCGAAGTTGAGGAAGTGAGAAGGGCGATGGACCTCGTGGTAGAACTCCTTGGGGTTGGCGAGCTGCAGCTCATACTTCATGTTAGGGTCGTGGCGAACACCTGGAAGAGAGAGAGTCCATGACACACCTGAGAGCCACTCCTGCCTCCACCACTCATCAGGAGCTTGGTGAAACCTTCTAACCCTGACAAGGTGAGTCTTAAGCAGATCATGAAGGAACAGAGTTCTAAACCCACAGAATCATCACCCTTTGGATTCTCTCCAGTAGGGACTTACAGAGTAATGCCCCCATAGTCCTCTTCTGCTAGTCAAGTGTTTTATCTGCCACTCTCCCCAGCTCCTGACCCCTCCTGCAGCTATCTGGGGTCCACCACACCAGGGCCTCCTGTTACTCCCATACTAGACACAGCTCTTCTCTTCCCTATTCCATTGTCACCTCTCCTGCCTGACAGGGATTACTATCCAGTGCCAATAGACTGACACTACAACCCAGAAAGACAAGATGACTGTTTCTGCTCTCTACCAGTTTGCTCTCTTGCAAACAAACAAAAAAATTGAGAACTGACATCCCAGTGCTGGTACCAGGGAAAGGTCAGACTGCAATGCTGCAATCCCTGCCAGCCACTCGGAGGAAGCTCAGCCTTTGGAACAGGCAAGAAACGCTCCCATGAGGAGCCATTTCCTTCTCCTCCCCAAGCCATTCACATTCCCTCCCATCCTGTCCTGCTCACCCATGAAGTTGTAGTTCCAGGACCCCTGTGCTGGGACCATGAAGAAGCCAAGGAAGCGATCTGAGAGCAGCATCTGCACCCTCTCATAGTGGGAGGGGAGGTAGCCCTTGGGGTTGTTCCCCTTGTCCGTGTTCTGCCTGCCCCACTCATAGCCGCTCGGGGTCAGCTTGTAGGCTGTCAGTGTGCAAGAGCCTGGTGTGAAACTGAAGGAAAAGAGAGATGGCGCAAGTCAGACTCATCTGGGGTGGAGGAGGAAAACCAGAGATGAGCAAATGCTCCCTTTCTGCCACATTTTTAGTTTGAGACCTCAACATGTCCCCAGGCATTGCAGCCACAGGCTCCCTCAGCAGCAAGGGCACACAGGCTTCTCACCTGCAGGTGATGATGATAGTCTTCTCCCCATCCCAGGAGGGGTTGTCAGCCATGACCTTGGCATGGGTGGTGACATCCTGTGGTGAGAGCTGAGGGGACTCATTTGGTTGGGTGTGAATCCACCCCAAAGGTTCCATTTCCTGACAAAAGAGAAACGCAAGATATTTAAAACAAGACCATCTCAAGCAAGGCTTCCCTTCCCCCTGACCCCAGACCAGGCTGGCTTTGGGCCGAGCTCTTTAAGACCAACATCTTCAACAGACCAAAGGAAGCTGCTCCACCACCTTAAGTCCCCATTACTGCAGATGGTGATCATCCACCTACACCAGGAGCAGAAATCCAACTCACCTTGAGATACTCATGCTGTGGCAGCTGCCCAGGGAGATGCACAGTCTGGTGTGTTCCCCACTGAGGCACCATCACAATGCACCTGATCTCCTTCACTTGGGGGTTATCAGGGGGGCTCACTCCATACAGGTACCCTGCAATCTAAGAACACAGATACCTTCCTTAGAAGCCCAGAAGAGACCTCCCTGTAACTGTGTGAGAGTGTGTGGGCCCTGCCCTTAGCTCCCAAGAGGAGGATCTCTTGGCCAGCAAGTTCTCACCAGAGGAGAACATCGTAATTTCATTCATTGAGGAGTTTCCCCCAAGGACAGACCTCAAGGAGACATCAGGATGTAGTCAGAACTTGTGTGCTCAGCCACATTACCAGTGTGACTCAAGCATAGAGGGCTTCACATGGATGGCAGCCAACTCCCAGCCCTTTACCACTACTTCCTGACTGCTCTGCTCAGGACTGGTGTGAGCCCCAGCAGAGAGGGGTTCAGCTGTGGCAGGTTCACCTGGGCCCGCAGGTCTGAGATGCAGATGAACTTCTTCAGGACGTTCTTGGGCAGGATGTAGGTGTAGCCTGTCTCCTTGATGTCGTCTGAGGAGACGTAGATGTGGTTTGTTCGCAGGTGGAGGTTGGCAGCAGAAATGGCTCTGTGAAGAGGAAGCCATTCTCAGAAGGTGCACACAGAAGGACAGTTTCACAGAATCAGCCAGATTGGAAGAGACCTCCAAGATTATCAAGTCAGACCAATCACCCAACCCGATCTAATCAACTAGACCACGCCACTAAGTGCCTCATCCAGTCACTTCTTAAACACCTCTAGGGACACTGACCCCACCACCTCCCTGGGCAGCCCACTCCCATGGGCAATCTCTCTTTCTGTGAAGAACTTCTAAGATCAAGCCTAAACTTCCTCCTGCACAGCTTGAGACTGTTGTCCTCTTGTTCTGGTGCTGCTTACCTGGGAGAAGAGGCCAGCCTCCACCTGTCTAGAGCCACCCATCCCTTCCTGAGCACTCTGACCTGTTCCACCCCCTGCCAGCCCTGCCTGCTCTCCTACCTGACTCGCCACTCGGTCTTGGAGGAGAAGGTCTGGGTTTCATAGTTGCTGGTTGTAGAGGTGATGATCTCATCCCCATGCTTGTTGACGGTGCGGGTCTGCGTGGCTGTCAGCTGGGACTGCTCCTTGGTTTGCTTCTCAATTTCTGCAATCTGCTGTCTCTGCTGAGAGGGGGCAGAGATCTCCATGCCCAGGATAATGTCTCGGATCTCTGACTGGGTCAGGGATGCAACGTTCACACTGAAAGAGAAAATCCACCCGAGTCAGGGATTTCAAAATACATCCTGGACCTTCTCACCAAGGCATAAGCTCAGGACACTCAGAAAAATGAAACCACATCCACTCAGGACACTAAGAAAAAGAAAACCATACTTTTTAGACAAGAGGAAGGACTAAATCATGATGTGCAGATCAGAGGAGGTCTGGCACAGGTATTTTTATCTGCCTTACTAGAAAGCAATCAATAGTAACATTTTCCTCTCGAAGCTGACAGCCTGTGGCCAAAGGTCCTTGGAAGTCTTCTACTCTCCACAAGGAGCACTCTGGTCACAGTGTCTTCAGAGGGGGAAGGAAAAACAGCAGCTGGGCAGTGGCTTACTTGTTCTTCTTGCCATAGTCAGCAAGGATGAGATCCTTCAGCTGCACCTCCACCTTGATCCACTCCTCATCTGTCAGGGTTGGCCAGATGTGGTGAGGCTCTGTTATGGTTGTCTTGTCTGGCTTCAGAATAACTTTGGCTCGGTCGTTATTCACATGCAGCGCCCGGAGAATCAGAATCAGACGAGAGAATGCCTTGGAGAAGGAAAAAAGATGTGGTTAGAAAGAAGGAAACCCAATCAACAAGGCCCTGGGTACAGTGACATTGATTCTACTGGCATCTCCCATGCAATGTGAAAGAAAATCCAGGTAGACTCAGAGCCAGGTGATCCCAAGCAACTAACTGTGAGGGATCTCTGATGCCTTGGCTCCTGCCCAATCCATCGGTGGCAAAGCAAACTGCAGCTGGGTGTGCTGTGCTCACCGTGTAGGAGGAGATGGTTTTCAGCCAGTCATCATAGAGATTGAAGAGAACCATCTGGGGTTCAGTAGCCTTCAGGATGAGATCACCAAACTTTTCCACTTTCAGACAGGCCTGGAAGGGCAGCTGCAGCTCTGAGCCTTTGATCACAATATTAGGGAAATCCAGCAAGTGCACCTGGAGTTTATCAAGAAGCAGAATTAGCTCACAACTACTGCACAACATTAGTCTAGATCGAGTCCTTCACAGAATCCAGGACCTGTTCTGCAATCTCCCAAAGATTTTACAATGTCTCCATGGAGCAGTATCTGCATTATTACCTCAAGTGGGTCCAACATGCCCTTCCGTGTCACTATGATCTGCTTAGGCTGTTCCTCCACAGGAAGAGACCGAATCAAAGCAGCCACTTCTTCAGCTGTCTTCCACTTGGCCAGCTACAAAATGACAGCAGGGTTAAAGAAATCTCTCAGCTAACAGCAGCTTCCCCATGCCTTTGGGAGTCAAAAGAGACTCAAACCAAATCCTAAAAATACGACTGGAACTCATGGCTTGTTTCAGAGCAGTGGCAAGACCCAGGACTTCCTTCTTACTGATCAGAGGGCAGCCTCCATTCCTGGAGATGAGTGGCTCCTGACTGGCTCAGAAAAAGCAGCTGACTGCACCATCTCTCTGGCTCTGCCATCTGAGAGTCCTCCTCCCACAGCCAAGCATGATTGCTCTAACTGCAACTGCTCCTCAAGCCCTGCTTGAAGATCTGAGCTATTTACACTTCAGAGACACCAAAACCTCACACTGCCTGCACCCCTTCACTTTCATACCCAATGCTCATGCTTGCCTGAGCACAAGTTAGGCACGGGAACGTGGAGCTCCAAACTTGTTAAGAGGAAGGAAGATGAAGACCTTCATGATGTTTTCTGCTCAAATGAATGTCCCAAGCAGTCAAAGCCCACCCTCAGCTCACAGCCCAAAGCACAGCACGTAGCCAGATCCCACCTGTCCTAGACGCTTCTGTCCTGCCCACACAGAGGTATGGATGATCTTCAGGAAGAGCTGGCCAGTTCTGGGATTGAAGATGAAAATGGCTCCATTGATGGGCTTTGTGGTCAAATTCCCTTCAAAAGTCTAAAAAAACCCAAAACAAACAAAAAAAAACCCAATCAGAAGTGGAAAGTACAGGGAGATACACAGAGCCTGCCCACACCCTGACAACAGCCACCTCGCAGTGTGACCAAGATGCCTAGATTTCCATCACACAGCCACCCCGAGCACAGGGCACCTCCAGTCCCTGCCCTTTCCCCCTGCAGATACACCTGTGGCCTCACCTTGTGAATAGTCACTCTGTACACATTGGTGTCATCCACAAACCAGATGATCTGGTTGGAGAAGAGCTCTCCATAGTTCTGGGAGGAGAGGTATGGTTCTGTGGGCTCAGACGAGTACAGCTGCAGGCCCTTGCGGATTCGTTCTCTCAACACATACAGCGCAGGGTTTGCCTTCATGATTTTGGCCATAGCCTGCTGGATCAGAGGTTTGCTCCCTGGGAACCAGTTCCCATAAGCACTGAAGAAGAAAACAAGCACAATACTTGGTTGTCACCATCAGCTCTGAGATGAGGTGACAACAGCCATGCACAAGTTGTAGCAGGTGCCTTTCTGCCTGCTGCTGCCTACGCTGTGATTTTTCTTGTGATGCCATTGGGAGCTGTTCACCCTACACTACCTCTCAGTAGCAACCCACAGCACACACACACTGCAGCCCCAGAAAAGCTCCATCCTCTCCAGTAAGCACACTGGAGCAAAACTTTGCTTGCTAGGACTTTCCCTCTAGTTTTTCAGTGAAGAGCAGTTGTCTTCACTTGTAGGGGACCTTGAAACAAGGCCTGTCCTTCAGCTCCAAGAACAGTCTGACAGAAATGATTAGTGAGCTGGGAGAACTGAACCATTAATTATTGAATGAGCAGACACCAGGCAACCCCAAAGGACTGCCAAGCTGCCTCATCCTATTCACTGCCTACCTGCAGCTTCTGCCTTCTCCCCTCATCCCCTTGGCCTGCAACACAACCCCATTTGGAAATGCACCAAGACACAGCCATGAACTCCCAACCGGAGAGCTGAAGTGCAGAAGGTGCAGCTCTCACCTGTGCAAGTTGTAGGCCAGATCAATGGCAATGAGCACACCAGTGGGGGAAGGGTAGATGCTCATGTTGTCCGTGGTGTAGTCCAGGAACTTGGCTCTGGCATAGCGCTCGATGTCGTGGGAGTCGTAATCTCCCCAGCGCAGCTGGATGTCTATCCAGTACTTCTGAGTGGTGGTGCTGTCCATCACATCTCTGAGGAGAAAGCAAGCCAGAACAACTTCATCTTCAACTAAACCCTCCTGCAGCTGTTGCATGTCTTTGACAGAGTTACTGCCACCCAGTGTGAATGCTGAAGCCGGTTACTGTTTATGCATCATCCTGAGAAGGGCCTCTGCTGCTCTCTTGACACAGCAGCTGAGTGCAGAAGCTGTGAAGAGAAGCCCTCAGCCATTGGGGCTCAGCTGCAGGTTTAAACAAAGCAGCACAGTTACTGCTCTGCTGTGGAGTCATGAGTGTCATCTCCCCTAGGGACTGTCTGGTGAGGATTCAGTTGAACTGAACACAGCACCAGTGCAGAGTGTCCAATTCACTCCACATTCTGGTCCTAGATAGCAGCAGAGCTTTGTGGGGCTTCCTGAAGAACCTTTTGGAGCTCCTGAGCTCTGGCTCAGGGGAAAAGTCAATTGGAGGGGAGAACAGGAGCAAAGGCAGTCCTCATGTTCTGCAGAAGGCAGGAGGTGCTGCAACCATCTCCGGAACAAGCCCTGTGTTGTGTGACACCAAAGAAAACCAGCCCCAAGAGCCCAAGAGCCCAGGCTTTGGCCTGGGATGACAAACTGAGCAGCTCTGCTCTGGAGCAAGACTAAGGAGGGGAAAAGAGAAAGACTCACTTGGAATCTGCAAGCAGTGATGGACGTGACACATTCCACTTGTAGGAAGCAAAGAGGAGGATATCTGCACAGGAGGAATTCATCTTATATGACTTCCTGGGATGGATTGTCTCCTTCTGCACTGTCTCAATCTCCAAAGCATCCAGCTCTTGATCAAACACCTGGATAAAAGGCAAAGACAAGCTGTATCCAACCAACCCAGCTAAAGACTCTATCCTCAACACAGAGCTACAACAGGCAGCCAGGAAAATCCCATCTCCTTCCCTCCTCTGTCAAACTGCAGCTCTGCTACAATCCCTGGGACAATCTCTGCTGCCACCAGGAGACGGTGCACGGGGAGCATGTGTGCACTGCACAGACACAAACCTGACACAAATCCATCACAATGCTCTCGTGGATCTTTTGCCACAAGTGAGCTCGGAAAATCTGAATGAGAGAAATCTTCAGCGTGGGGATCTTGCCGTGCATAAAGATGCCTGTCAAATCCAGCTGCACCTGAAACCCAACATACACCTGCAAAGGAAAAGCAGCTGTGAGAACAGGCAGCAGCAGCAGCACAACTGACCCAGGTCAGAAAAAAGAACAGCTACTGCTAAGGAGGTTTAGTTCATGAGAGGTTCTGAAGAACCAGGCTGATCAACTGCTCTCATTTTGTGGAAGGTACAAACTTGAGGTACTTACATTGGCTCTGTTAATGGTAGGAGACCACCACAGGGTGAATCTTCTGTTTGGAATTTGGTTCAAACCCGATCTCTGGGCATTTGTCAGCTTCTTCCACTTCATGGACTCCTCAAAACCACTGGCCTTCTCCCTAGAAAGGGGCAGACAGCCAATCGTTTAAGATGTCCCTCATCTCTACTGACTGCCGTGTGGCACATGGAATAGAGGCAGGGAGCACACACAGGGTGTTGCATTCGTGCAAAGGTTGTTTCATGCAAAGAAACTTCCATGGATCTGCATGCTGAACTTCAGCTACAGCCCAATCCCAGGTGCCCTCACAACTGATCCCCACAGGGTGCTCAAGTAATGACTGCAAAACAGCAAAGCCTCAACAAGATCAGGGCAGGCTGAGCTGAGGACTCCTGGTGCACCACTAAGCTCCAGTTTGCAAGAGAAGGTAACATCAAGGCTCCTCTTACCAGAAGAGACCCTCCCATGTTGGGAAGTAAGTGCCTTTAAAGAGAGTGTGCTCCAGGATGCCTTCCACTCCCCCAAGGGCCTGGATCATATCTGTGCGGTAGTTGTTCAGGTTCCAGAGTTTCCCATCGTGGCGCTGATGTGTCCACCAGAAAGGGTTCTGTTTCAGCACCTGGAGACAACAGCACAGGAATGAGCAGCTGTGTACTCACATCATTTAACCTGGCTGCACTCATTGTAGGATGCAATGATGATGATGGTGTCAGCAAGTAAGTGAAAGAGCTTCATGCCCTCAGACTTGGAGGACACAGTTCAGGTACAACATGAGTTCAGTCATAACTCCTGTGCAAGCAGGGTAGTACTGCTGGATGGAATATAAGGAGATGTTTGTATCTTTTAGGGAGTGCCCTTCTCCAGAGCTACCATCACAGGCTTTAAATAAGACAATTTTCTACTGTTATTAAAACACAAGACTTTGAAATATTTATTTTGGGACCTTTTTTTTACCCCTGCCAGAATGTATTTCTTTCATAGCTGCACTAGGTCTGGTGTTCCCAATCTATCAAAATGCTCCAGAAATGGATAGCTACACATTTTGGAGAATTTGGTTCTCAGCAACCTCTCCTAGACTCAGCACATGGATCTAAGCTCTCCCTGCACCAGACAGACGAGGAGGAGCACCTGCAGTGATGCAAGGTGAAAGGGCATCGTCTGGAATGTGCAGGTGAACCTCACACTCAGCCAGAGAAATTCCTAGTCAGTACCTGATACTGTTTGAAGTCAGTCCTGACTCTCCATCCCTTATCATAAGCCAGGGTATGCCTGTCCTTCTGGAAAAGGGTGTTGATACGAGGAATGCCCCTGTCCCACGAGTCCTCCAGATCCTCCAGCGTCAGACGCCTGCAGAAACAGAATCCCCACACTTGCTTATCTCTCAGTTTTACAGCAGATGTTCCAGTCCCTTAGTCATCCTCACAGCCCTCCTTTGGACACTCTTGTGAAGTGGGGAGCCCAGAACTGGACACAATACTCAAGATTCGGTCTCACTAGGGCAGAGTAGAGGGGAAGGAGAACTTCCTTTGAGGTTGATATCAAACAACCAAAAGAAAAAGCCTGGCCTTGTAAGTGTGCAGAACTAACTGCAACTGGGTCTGATGTCAGCTTTTCCTGGCACCACCATTTCCCTTCAGCTGTGCCATGGCTGCCCTTTTGGCCTGCACAGCCCACACCTCCTCCAGAGGTAGGACAGTAGTCTCCAGAACCTTGAGAGAGTGCAAAACTTCACAGCACAGCCTGTGCTCACCCCGAGACAAGAACAGACCTGTTCTGGGCTATGGCCTCCTGTCGCTTCAGGGCGTACTCTGCCCACACCCTCTGCGAGTCGATGAATTCGCTCTCCCAGGGCTGGATGTAACGATACAGATTTGGGATGAGCTGGTCCTCCTCGTGACTCATGCCTGAGCGGAAGTGAGTGATGCCAACATCTGTCTGCTTGGACCACCTGGAGCAAAGAGGTGTAAGAGTGAGGTGGGGAAGACAGGATTTCATAGGTCATGCTGTCACAACCTGCCGTAGAGGCAACAAGTTGCTGTAACTCGGCAGAATTCAGCATTCTCAGCTGTTTTTATGGGAAAGAGCATCTAACAGATCACCACTGCAGCTGTCAGAGCAGCACAACTCACCTCAGGTCAGACTGTGGGATGAGAACGTGGCCCATGGAGAGCATGCCCAGGCCCCCCAGCTCTTTAGGGGTGTAAAACACCACAGGTGGGAAACGGCTGGGCATTTTGGAATTCAGACCAATCTTGATTCGAGTCTGGATTTTGTTCTCACATTTCACCAGCAGATCAAGCAGCTCCTGAGTATTCACGACAGCTTCCCTGAAGTATGTCATCAAGCCAATCAGAGCTGTATTCCATTTATTGACAATCTAGAAAGGAAAGCAAAGGATCGATTCTCAGCCTGTTCTCCAAACACCTGCAGAAAGCTCTGTCACACATCATCTTGCCACCTCACCTTAGTGAAGGTTGTGGAGCCAGATGCCATGAGGATCTGCCTAACTCTGTTGTGGAATCTCTGCATAGACTCATCATCCACACGCAGGAAGCACTGAGCTGTGCGCTCCTTGGTGACCTGCAAGAGCACAGGAACATCAGCCCCTTCCTGGGGGCCCCATCTCCAATACAGACCCAGTCAGACAAGCTCTTGCCATCAGGCATTCATGCAACACAGGAAGATAAGAGGATGAAGAGCAGCTCTACAGCTTCAGCAGCATGCCCAGACAAGGAGTTCCCACCCTCCCAGCAAGGAAAGTGTTCATACTGAGCCCATCTGAGTGACAGAGCTGGCAAATGTGCTGTTCACAGAATCACAGAATGCCAGGTTGGAAGGGGCCCTGAGGATCATCTGCTCCAACCTTTCTAGGTAACAGCCTAGTGGAAATGAGCTGGCCCAGCACCTGTCAAGCTGAGCCTTAAAACTGTCCAACATAGGGGCATCCACCACTTCCCCTGGGAGATGATTCCAATGTCTGACTGTTCTCATGGTGAAACATTTTCTTCTGGAGTCCAATTGGAACCACCCCAGGAATAACTTGTACCCACCACCCCTTCTCTTTTCCAAGTGACTCCTTAAAAAAAAGGAGTCTCCATACTCTCCGTAGCCAACCTCTAGGTACTGGTATATGGTAATAAGGTCTCCCCCTAAGCCTTCTCAAGGCTGAACAAACCCAGCTATAAGCTCTGCTGTGATGCCAGGATCTGCTCTCCCACCCTGTTAAACCCTCCTCCCACCTCATTCTGTAGGTTCCAGACACCATCCTTGTGGGTGAACTCCTCGTAGCTGGTGCGGCACTTGGGCAGGATGCGGCACTCGAAGCCACACATGTTGAACAGGAGGTTGGGGTTGTCCTTGCTGTACACCGACACGAAGCTGTTCTCCCACTGCACCGTGGTGACTGACCGGGGCAGGCGGTTCTTGATGTCCCAGAACACAGCACGACCACTGGGAAACAAGATGTGCACAGTGACAGGCTGGCTGTTAGTGAAGCAAAAATGCAGACTGAGCAAGTTCTCAGTGCTCTCCTGGCTCTGCAGCCCCTAAACCCACCACACGCTGTCAGAGTTACAGCGCAGACCCCTCATCTCTTCTTACTTATCTTCCTGAGCACCCATCAGTCACTAATGGTTATTAATTACAGCTAGTTTTCCAGGTTGCAGCACTCACAGGTTCACATCATGCTTCATGAGGCGCATCCGAGCATCCCGGGGCCAGCACTTCTTGTTGTTGTAGCCGACGATGTTCTCGTTGTTGGGATCCGGATGCTCCGTCAGGTATCGCTGAATCAAGTCTCTGGCCTCATCTGCTGTAAACCTGCAAACGCACAGAAGTGGCTCTGGAGTTACACCACCAACTTTTCAGAACACCAGTCTGTCCAGACAGGTAAGGACTTGCCCAGGGAGGTCGTGGATGCCCCCTCCCTGGAGGTGTTGGTTGAGGCCTTGAGCAACCTGGTCTAGTGCAAGGTGTCCCTGCCAATGGCATGGGCGTTACAACTAGATGATCTTTAAGTTCTCTCCCAACCCAAACTATTCTATGAATCTATGGATTCTATGAATCTATGGATGATAGCCATATAATATTTGAGGGCAACTATCCAATCCCTGCATCCTCACACTGAAGACAACTTCAGTTTCATTGGCACTGAAGTGAAAAAGCCAGAGGAGGCATGTTCTGGGAAGTCTGTCAGTTCAAACATTCCCTTTGCTGAGAAAGATCAGGAACCAAAACCTGGAATAGGAGCACACTAATTCCCACCTTCACAGTATCTGCTGCAAAATGCCAGAACTAGAGCTCACCTGAGGAAAGCAGGGCCCTAAAGGTCTCACCTGAAGAAGATGTGGATACGGTCGATGTATCTGCAGAAGAGGCGGATGGGATGGGCCACCTCGGTGGCAATGTCTTGGAAGCTCAGGAAGTCATTTGGCATCTGGGGAGGCCCAGCCATCTCACTGGCACGGTGCAGACCCAGCACCAGCAAGTCCATCACAAGCCCATAGTACTGGACAATGAAGGAAGCGAACTGCAGCCCACGAATAATCCCATATGAGTTTGTGTGATTCATGTCCTGAGGAAATGAAAGGGAAGAGTGACAACCTGGCACGGCACATCAGAGACCTCTGACCTGAGCAGGTGCTCTTTAGCAGGACCTAGAAAGGTTTTCCCCTCATCACTTCTTTCTCTGGCAAGTCTTGTGTCCCTTCCTCCTCCAGGGGTCCAAAAACCACAGCCCTTTGCTGCTAGAAATTATCACCTTGTAGTTGATCACCACGTTGTTCTTGGCTGTCATGTAGTCAGCAATGTTGTGATCAACAATAAGACGCAGCAGCCTGTTGAGCAAGGTCAGGTCAATCTTCTCATACATCTTCTCAAACCGTGACTCCAGCATCACGTTGCATTCACCTTCACTTGTTTCCCAAACATCTTGCAGATTGTTAATGCCTGAGGAGACAAACAAGCTTGTCACACTATCTGCCACATCAGAATGCAAAAGCATCCTTCTGGGCACAGGAAGTCAAGCCAAGGGCTCCTATTCCTGTAATCCCTGATTTATCAGCCTCTGGTCCTTCCACTCTACCCAGAAATGGGAAAAGAAGTATGTCACCAACCACCAATGCTGTGGAAGTTCTCCTCCTCCAGTATGTACACATGTGTACTTACCTACAAAATACAGTCTCTGATTGCAATCACTAACCTTGGCACCACTTGTACACCAACAGTGGAGGAGGTTCAGTGTCAGCAGGTTTGATCCACGGAGGGAAGAGCCTTCGCTTATCGGCTTCATACCACAAGTACTGATCCAAGTAAGCATCTGTGATTTTCTCCAAGGGCTCAACGTCATAAACAGGAACTAAGTGGCTATAGAGATCCATGAACTCAATACCCACCTGAAAAAGAAGAGGCAAAACTGAGGCTTATGGTTGACAGAGAACAGAAAGTCTTAGGGCCGTTTAGTTCCTAGTGCACCACGTGGCATTCACCAGCACACCTACCTCCTTGAAGGCTCGCTGAGTTAAAAGGTGTCGTTTGATTCTGGACAGAGCTTCATGGGGGTTATCATAAGCCTGTTCAATCAAGCCCAGCTCCTCTCTCTGCGACTGATTCAGGCGGGATTTCACACTGAAAGCCAGAAAGAACAGCTCATGCACCTAAGCATGAACAAACTAACAGCCACTGCATGAAACTACTCAAAGCCATTATTTGACCAAGCAGATCTAGATCTGTTAGATTCCTCTCAATCCACATCCCCAAGCTGAGGAGCACAGCACTGATTTTGCCCCAAGTGGCAGAGTCCATGAAGAACCCCCAGTCAATCTTGGCAGAATTATAACCTACAGCCTTTACCAGCTCACTGGGGGAAATTTAATCACTCAGTTCCATGAGTAACAGGGAATAAAGCTTCAGGAGCCTTTCCCAGTGCATGTATCTGCCCCTGCAGAACACCACTGCTTCCCATTGCTTACCTGTAAGCTTCCTTAAGCCTCTCCAGGGCTAATATGAGCAATTTGGTGTCATGCTTGTAGGACAGCGGGGGGAAAGGAATGGGTGAGAACCTCCTGCTCTCCAGCCAGTGCACTGTGGTGGTGTACACAGCAACAGCCTCTTCTGCAGTGATATAAGGCCCGTCCTGCAGAACCACACCACCACTATTAGTCAGTGAAAGCCTCCCTATGAAAACAGCACCAATTTGGGCAACTTCAGGCTGGACAGAATTACCTTCAGGTAATTATGTTGTCGTTCCTGCTCAGCTTTTAAGTAGAGTCTGGTCAGCCGGCCCAGGTTCTTCTTGCAGACAGTTTTGTCTACAGTGGCACCCCGGCGGATCCGCTCCCTGTTGTAGTGAGCTGTGTTGGTCCACCAGTCAGCTTTTGCCTTCACATACCTCAGGATCATGTTCTCGATAGGAGTTGGCAGCCCTGGCACCTGGGAAGGAACCGGAACTTGAGGAAAACAGGAGTAGGAATCTTCAACAAGAGCAGCTCCACCTGGGAGGTGTTAAAATCGAAGCAAAAGGCCGTGTGAGAGACTCACCTTCCAGGGGATGTTGGCTTTCCAGCACCGCCAAGCCTCGCTCAGATGCTGCAGGATGGTTCTGGCTTTGTTCTGTTTGATTCCTTCTGGCATCATGTCCAGGATGTCATGCATAACAGCTGCCCTCAGCTCCAGGTCAAAGTGAGACTCCACACGCTGCTTTGTGACAGTCTTTGCTACACCCTTTGAGTGGCGGCCTGGAAGAAGCAAAGTACTTCAGCAGCTCTGACGCTGTCAGAGTGTCACTGCCAGTGACCAGTGCCACTGCTCCTCTTCTTTCCACTACAGGAGTGTATGGGGGTGCAGGATGTCTGCAGAAATTACACTACCACATCAGTGATGTGCTTGGAATAGATGATTCTGTGGGGTTATGGACCCCACAGCGCTATGGGGCAGGGAATCCCACTTCCATATGGAACTTATCCTGGGGACACTGGTCTCTTAAAGAGCTCTGAATGAGTCACTAGCCCTTGGTATCGACACGGAGCATGGATACAGACCACCACACTAGGAACAGAAAACTGGATTTCCAGCTGGCAAGTAATCAGCATTAATCTTTAACACACTCTCTTCCTACAGCCAAAACTGAGAGAGTGTACTGACCTTCAAACTGCCTGGCCAGCAGATTCCCCAGCCAGCGTTCCAGCAGTGGTGTGATGCCCCTCATGAAGAACAGCCACACTCTCCATCCTGGAGCCCAGAAGCCACAGCCAGGACCTTTGCCCACAGGCCCCTGGAAGAAGAGAGACATGGTAGTATCAGGTCATTTACTGACACTCCAGAACTCCTCCTTTGTTGCTCAGTTTATGTGGGGCCACCATCACGTGAAAAGGTAGAACTTACTGTGTTAAACCTGTAGTAGATGAGATGTTTCAGGTCCTTGCACATACGAATCTGCCTCATCAGTTTGTACTTGTATCGGTACATTCCTGTCAGCTGACCCACATGGGCAAAGATGTACTGCAAGCCATCTGCCAACTTGGACACAGGGAGCACAGTCAGAGAGGACAATAAACACCACATACACTGCCTCAAGAAGCCAGGTTTGTTTTACAGCCAGGGGCAGAGCATATTAGGCCAGATAAAGCTCCTGACATTGACTCCTGTAATGATCGATTCTTATCAGCTAGGGTGAAAGCAGAATTTCACACCATGCTGAATGCTTCCATGGTTCTCCTTCTTCTCCACAACACTGCAGCGTTTTCATAGAATGGTTTGCATTGGAAGGGACCAAGATCATCTAGTTCCAACCTAGACACCTTCCACTACATCAGGTTGCTCTAGGCCTCATTCAGCCTGGCCTTGAACACCTCCTTGGAGCATCCTACTTTGAGCATCCCTACCCTGAAGCATCTTACATAAGCCTACCCAGATGTTTGACTCCTCCTCTCAACCTCCCCTCCTCACCTTTCAAAGAATAAGTAAAAAAAAAAAAAAAAAAAAAATGAGCCCACCTGGAAGGCATCCACATTTCCAAGTCTGTATTGGACGTGGCTGTCCACCACCAGCTTTGTCAGCCGCAGAACCTCTCGGCACAGATGGAAAGCATTACCAAAACGAGATTTTTTCCTTTCCTGGAAGGGACAAAAATCCAGAATTTAGGTAACCATGTTATACAAGAGTGAAACAGCTCCAGTCCAGCCCATCTGTACAGCAACTGACCAGTTGAGGCACTGTGGCCTGTCTAACCACAACAGCTACTTAGCAATTTGCAAGCACACTTCACTTTGGAGTGAAATAACACGTGGACCAATACCTTGGTGGTGAGGGTCTTCACAGGCTTCAGGTTGAAGTTGTAATCCAAGTGAAGGTAGTTCAGGTTCTTTCTGTGGATCAGCAAGTTCAGCATATTGTAGCCCTGGCGACACACCTGCAGGCCAACTTCCACCCAGTCCAGCTTCGTCGACTGGAAAAACTTTGTAGCTTTGAAGGAGCGGAAGAGGTACCTGGAGAGAGCAAAGAGCATCATCAGGTGAGTCCCTCACACAGACCAGCAGTTCCCACTGAGCAGACCCCACCTACCTCTTCTTCTGGGCCTTGGGGGGTCTGTGCTTGAGTGCATTTAGAACATAGTATTTCAGTAGCTTCTGGTAGGAGACTCTCACTTTCACTGGCTGGCCTGCTGGGCAGTGCTCACGATACCTAGGGATAAACTGGACTTCAATTTTTCAGGTTAACTCACATTCCTTAGAGAACAACCTCTCCCAAAATCTCTAGAAACCAGGGACAAGTCTCTAGAAACTGTCTTAAATCACCAGTCACCATATTATAGTAAGTGTCATGATAAAACATTCCTTCCCTTAGGAAAGAACTCACCAGTTCTTAACCAGTGGAATATCAAGAGCTCTCCGAGTCCTCCCAGACCTCAAGTTGAAGGGTCGTGGGGCCCACAGCAGAGCAATGCCATTGGCTGTGTTATCTGTGTAGAGTGGGGTATCCTTCAGGAAAGGTTCCACAAACTCTGGCAACTCAAACTCCTCATCATCATCAGGCAGCGGTTCCTGGCTCTGAAATGCAGGAACACCACACAACATTTGCTTCCTGGTTGCTTCAGCTGAGTTTTCAGATTTAACTGAGTGACAAGCAGTTCTCTGCTGTCAAGGCAGAAGCGTGAAAGCATTGAATATAAGAGAAACAAGCAGCACTTCACAAGGCCCCAGGGGGCCTAAGCCCTAACTTTGGCTGCTAGACCCTGAGCTAGGTCCTATGGAGGTAAGGGAGACAGCAGCTCCATGAAAGGAAACCAAAAAGGTAAAGAATCTATCAGAGACCGCAATGACACCATTAATTATGTACTGGGATTTATCCTAGAAACCAAAGGAGACAGCTTTGTGCAACTCTACAAGTGACAATTATGGGGTTTTTTTGTTTGTGAAAGGGCTATTGCTTTCTCTTGAAATACCTATGGGTGCCACTATCAGAGGCAAGGGCTGCAAACAAAGCCCCACCAACTCCCCGTGTAGGGCTCTCCTGGACAGTGACTCACCTTGACAGAATGTCTGTGTGAAATAGGGTTGATCAGTGGATCGAAGTAGAAAGCTGGGAGATCAGGATCCTCTGTTTTAATGAAAACGACGTTTGGGGTGTGATACCTACAAGACAAATATGCATTGGAGGATCCCAACAGCTTTCCCCTCCTCTGTCCCTGCTCCTGAGGCTGCTGCGCTTACCAGGTCAGGTGGACATGGTGTGGCAGGTTATTGTACAGGTATGGGAAAGCAATTTTGTACTCTGTCCTGATGGGTTGCCTGATGATAATCTTGTTGATGTCATTAAATTCATTCCAGTCTTCATCCCTCAAATGAGACAAGAAGAAATTGTTGTAGGAATGCTCAGGGGGACAGAAAGGCAAACATTTCTGATGCAAGACATGATATCAGGACTTTTCTTTTAGCCTTCTCTTCACACTAACAACCATTCAGTATCCAAAGCAGCAAGCACATCACAGACTTAATGCTCAAGTGAGCGAACACACAGGAACAGCTCACCCAAGACAAGACACCTGATAACATATGAACCAACCTTCCCAGCTCTTTTCCCAGATAACCACTTAACTTTTCCTCCCAAACACAACACTTACTGAAGGTTGATGTCTCTAACAAGAGGCTCAAACTTGGGACCTCCAGGAATAGCCATGTTCAGTGCCTTGGAAGTAAAGAAGGCCTTCAGGTCAAATAAATAGAAATAGTTGTCATCCACGAGGTCAGTGAGCAGCTGGTTGGCCAGTCGGTACAGCGTGGACATCATTGGCAGGGTGAACTGCCAGCGCTGGTAGGTGGAACCATTCACATACCTGCAAAAGAACAAGGCACAGGCACTCAGTACACAGCCAGAAGGCAACTGGGCCTTTACCAAAGGAGCAAAAATAATCAAACACCTTTCAGCACCCATTGTTCGTTGAAAACATCAAGGACAGCCAAACACATGTGCCCCTCTAGACAGAAAAACTATGGTCTGCATCCACCCAGAAAATTACCAATTACACCAGCTCCTCTCTTCCTCTATATGCAAACTGAAACACAACATCTGTGAACTCTTAGCAAATGTCCATTCAAATTTCAACCTGACAATCCAGGCTGTCATCTTTATAGCATAAGTAACATCAGAGTTTTAGCAGTTAGCTGGGCAACAACCTACTAGACAGGAAGGCCTTGTTTGCCCTGGCTGGATGCTGAAGACAAAAGGCAGAATTTACCATGATCAGGTTCTCCCTCTCATCCTTGAGAGAAGGTTTTTGTCCCCACTACCAACATCCCACACAGCCCAGAACAACACAACCAAGGGTTATATGCTGCTATACGTAGGTAATTTATGCAGTGCATTTATTTTTCCCCTCTCCCAGTGAGCCATCAGAGGGGCACATACTTCCTGTTGTCCTTCAGTGGCTGGTGGTCATAGAACCAGTCCAGTACAGGGGCATCCTCCTCTGGATCCAGCTCAAGCTGAATGGCTTCCAGGGGCTCCACATCCAGGATGTTATCAGCATAATCCAGAGGAGGTTCTTCATCATCAAATGGGGGGAACCTCATCCTCTTGAAGTGACGCCGATCCCTCTTCTCTCGCCTCATCATAATCCACATCGACCTGGCAGAAACGGAGACCATTAAATGCCACTTTTACTGTGGATGCACAAATGTTTGCCTACAAGTTCCCAGCAGGGTGAAGGAAGAAGGCACTTACCCCCACTGAGCAATGTACACTGGCTCTATGACCCAGGGGATCTCATTCACAAAGGAGATGGCGCCTGTGATATGGTACAAAACTGGAACATCTCTGATTTGCTCCCAGGGCATGGGCATGTTCTCCAAGAGCTTCAGAACAGCATGAGGCATGTACTTCAGAGCACTGCAATCACAAATCAAGGAAAACCAAGAGTTGGAAGGGATGTCAAGAGAACAGCCACCCACCTGACACCAGCCCAATTAGCTCTACACCTTTCACTCCTGAAAACTGCTCACCTAACCTGTTGATAAAGGCCTCCAGTGATGAATCCATGAACTTCCTATTCTACCTTTGTGCTTTATGCATCTCACCACCAAATTTTTTTCTAGTGTTTTGGTTTCTGAGAGACTGTCATGCATTAAATACTACAAATGAAACAGAAAAATTTCGAATGAGTTTGTGGAGTTTTTCTGGGTAGCTGTCAATTACTGCAATGCATCTGGAGCTGCACTGATGGCTCTCTGAAACCAAACAGCAAAGAAGCATTTGTAATATTTTTTAATCTTGCAACAAAACACATGCTGGCTCCACTTCTAAGACAAAGTGTTATCCAGAATAATTCTCATAAATTCAACACAACTTCCTTTGTTTATCCTCTTCTGCACTGCTGCCCTTGTGAAACTGGTCATCCCATCCTCAACTGAGCTACTCTGATGGTTTTTATGCACAATCGATACGGAAAGCTGTTTGGAGAAGGGGCTCTCCCTTCAACGATCAACGAGGAGCTTTGACAGGGTAGCAGAAGAGGACTCAGCTGAGCTCTCTGTCACATAGTGGGGGGCTCCCTCACCCCAGGTAGACGCGCTTGTCATGACGGAATTTCCTGTTGGTCATGTCACCGTGGTCGCGGATGATCTTCCGGACGTGTTCGGGGGGCATGTCCTCTTTCTGCGCGTCCACGAAGCCGAATTTTCTTTTCTCTGCATAGCGCTTGGCCTGCAGCTGCTGCCACTTGCGGGCTGCGGGCACAGAAAAGAGGCAGCGGCGTCAGGCCTGGACCCGCTCGGGAAGATGGGACTGTGAAAGGGACAGCCCTACCCACCTTTTTCCTGCAGCTTCTCCTCAGACATGTAGTCGGGCAACGGCGCCAGCGGGTTGGGCACCGGGGCGCAGCCGCCGCGGTACGGGAAGACGGCAGCCATGGCGACGCACCTGAAGGGGCGGAGAAGGGTTCAGGGCGCGGACAGGACCACCCCCGACCTCCCCTGCGCCGTCCCCACAGGCATTCCCCACCCGCCCCGGATCCCCATCGCCCCTCGTCCGCCCTCACCGGCTGCCACGAAGCCCCGCGCTCCCCCAACACAATGGCGGCCCAGTGCCGTTGCCTCCGCGCCTCAGAGGCCCGGATGTGAGCGAGGCGCACGGGCAGGGCGGCTGTCCAATCAGCTTTCGGGGTGCCTCGGAGACAGCAGGCGCAGCCCATCAGAACGCGGAGGAGGGGTGGAAGGCGGAACCAAAGAGGGACGACAGTGGAAGTTGTGTCCGGAATACGCTTCCGGTGGGGTGCTCGGCTTTCTCCGGTCCCGCCCTTTGCTACTTTCGATTGACAGAGAGAACCAGCGCTGACAGCTCAACTCCGGCTCTGATTGGACAAACGGGTGGCGCAGATCAGTCCACGACATCTGTAGGAGGCGCTGCGGCGCAGGGGCGCCCCGTCGGGTGTTTGGGGCGCGGGGGATGCGCCGCGAAGTGTGGATTCCCCATGGGGCGGCAGGGACCTATGGTGTCCCCTCGGTAAGGGCAGCACCCGCCTCGGTCACCCCCCTTTTGTGTCGTTCCCTCTGGGCCTTAGCTTCCCCTGCAGCCCCAAGCAGGGCAGGAGGACTCTGCAAGCCAGAGCCTCCGGGGAGCAACGCTCCCAACAACCCTTGCACTGTGCCCATGGCCGTACTATAGCCCTTAGCCATGAAATCATGGAATTGCTTCCGTTGGAAACGACCTCTAAGATCATCAGGTCCAACTGTTGACGTAACATCCCCGTGGCCATTGAACTATGTCCCGAAGTGCCACGTCTGTGTGGGTTTTTTAGACACCTCCGGGGATGATGACCTCCCTTGGAAGCCTGGTCCAATGCCTGGCCACTCTTGCGGGAAAGAAAATCTTCCTCATGACAAACCTAAACCTCCCCTGGCACAATTTCAGGTCATTTCCTCTTGTTTTATTACTTGATAAACTAGGGAGAAGAGACTGACCCCAAATTCATGCCAGCCTCCTTTCAGGTAGATGTAGCGAAAATGAGGTCTCCCCTCTGCTTGGTGCCCAATTCCCAGCCCCCAGGCACTGTGTTCTAGGCTCAGTGAGTAGCCACAGGCCACCTGGCAGCTTGTCTTAGAGCTTTGGCAGGGTGAGAGCTCCCTGGGTGTTCTCCAAGCTGTAGGGAATGTTGTCTCTCAGGATGTGGGATAGGGTTGAAGGAGGGTGCAAGCAGGTGACAGGCTGAGGTGTATCTCCCTGATGACTAATTCCCTGATGGGGATGTTCCCTTTAGCCCTGTGAACCACTGTATGGGGGGATTAGAAGCAGGTCCCTTCCCAAAGCCCTTCAAGCCAAGGCCAGGGCATTTTCCATCAGGATGGATGAGCACAGGGTACTCCCATGTCTGGACACAGGGATCTGTACAGCTGCTGCTTAACCCACCATAGCACAGCAGGAAAATCACGTCTGATAAGAGGCTCCCAAGACAGGCTTCCATGGCCCTTAAACCCATGTGATCCACGTGACAGCAGGAATGTGGTAACACAATCCAGGCCTTGAGAAACACCCCTGGTGTGGGCAGAGGCTGGAGGACAGAGCCAGCACTGCTGAGCGGGTGCAGAGGCTGCACTGAGGACAGGGATCAGCGGAGCAGCTCCTGAAAAACTGGGTGTCAATGACTCAAACCAAAGAGAAATCCCTGGCTGCCAGCTCTGCTCCGGCTAGGAGTGCTACATGTGCAGCTAAACACTGCTTGATGTGACAAACCCAAACACAGAGTAGGTATCTCCAGTACCTGCAAGCTTCCCTGCGCTCTCCACAAATAGAAACATAAGCAGCTTTGGCCACGAGTCATCTCCAGCCTCCTACTGCCCACACTTATCACTTGTCTTTCCCTGCCCAGGCAGAAATGTGTCTTGTTCCCTTGTTTTCCTCCTCGAAACAAGTGCCACCTGCTCCGAGCAGTGTGTTGTTTCATCCTGTCCCCCAGGTTTTCAAAACGAAGGAGAGATTTTTGAGTTAAAGGTTGTTTGCCACACTGAAAGCATGACAGATCCAGTGGATTTCTCAAACCATTACACATAATCCTGAGTGGGATGATCTTGCTTTTATACATGGCACATGGGCTGCTGGGGAACAGCTCAGCGTGTGGGAATTGGTGGGGAAAAGGGTATATGGAGTAAAAAAAATTAATAATAACTAACTAAATATCTGATTCGTTGTCCTAGGAAGCCTCAAGAGACAGAGTGAACCACAAGGATCCTAGCTTTGCTGTGGGCTGGCATCCAGTGTTGGGAATGAGAGCATGGTCCTGCTCTGGCAGGGGGGCTTGACTAGATGATTGCTGGAGGTCCTTTCCAACCCCTAACATCCTGTGATCCTGTGAAGCCACATGCTGGGTGCTCTGCCTGCAGCCTGCCACATTTCACAGCCAGCACCTCCCTAACCTCACAGGTCACAAGCAGCTCAATGCAGCAGGGCTAAAGGTAGAACCGTGATAGGAGCTGGCACACATCCTGCCACCATTTAGCCTCCCAGTTGCCAGCCCCAAGGAAAGCACAGCCTCCACTTGCCTGAGAGGGCAGGAAAGCATCAGCAGGAAAAGGAGAAACTTTCAACTTCCTCCACAGAAAGGAGGGGGTGGAAAAAGCCCAGGAGAGGTAGACTGTGCTGGCATACAGTGTATTTTTACTCCATGGTGGGGAGATACAGGATTGGAAGCACTGCGTTAAGCAGTGGCACCCCTGGAGCAGGCTGGGATGTTGAGTTTCTTGTCTTCCTCTAAGCCTCTTCCCCTCAGGCAGTTTCATTTGCAGCCATTTATTAAAATCTTGTGTTAGTAAGAACTCTTGCTGCTGGGCAAGAGCTTTACACTGGGCTGTGCAGCAGAACTTTCCATTCCTGATACAAGGCTAAATCCCAGCAGATCCCTGTGCCTGAAAACTCCACATCTGTGGGAAGTGACCATCGTACAGCATCATCCCAGCCAGCCACTCACACTCTCCCATACTCATTTGTGGGCACTTTATGTATCTGGGAGCAGAAGAGCACAGCTCCAGTTGTCAGGAGAAGCTGGCTGCCCATCCCTGAGCACAGCATTGCAGCAGCCACTGCCCTGTGCCCTGTCCACAGTCTGGCCCCCACAGCAGGCAGCAGCCCAACCAGATAGGTCTCAGCCTCTCCCTCCATCACCCACCTGGGACAATCTCCTTGGGGAGGACTCAGGAGTGCAGGATTTGGCTTTTATTTGCCCTGGTCTTGAGGGCAAAGCCTTGAAGAGTCTCTTTGCTTGTGGTGTTCCCATGGGAAGTGCCACAGAGAATGCAGGACTGAGCACAGCCTCCTGTGACAGATGGGATGCTGTGGGCTGCAGCAGCAAGGGGGTTAGGAACACGCTGTGGTATTTGGATGTCCAGAAGAGCAGTGGAGAATCAGTGCTCTTCAGCTCCCTTCTTAACTCAGCAGTGCCTCAGAGAGCTGCAGGAGCTGTTGAGGCTTCTCTGAGCAGCTCCCAGTCGTCCAGCCACGTCATCCAAAGGTGCAGGGGGAGCACAGCCTGCTCCATGAGCACCTTCTCTGCCAAGGATCTGCAGCCACCAGCCCACATGCTCTGTTAGTGCAGGCCCTCAGCTCAAGGTACTGAAACAGCCACGTTCACTTTCCACCCTGCTTTGCTGTCCTCCTCCACAGGCTCGGGGCTGCTCATCCCCTGGACCCTGCAGGGTAGGGAGCTATTGCTCCTTCTCCTGCTGCATGTCCCGGCTGGACTTGCAGAAGTCACTCCGCAGCAGGCGGTAGAGGAGGATGATGTTCATGGGCATCATGACTGCCATGCCCAGCGTGCCCACAGCGTAGACTGCCGGGGGCACGTTCTGCCGGTTGAGGAGAAGCCAGTGAGCCATCCAGGCCAGCGTGGCGATGCGGAACACCACGTAGGTGCCCAGGTTGATGACGCTGTTCAGCCGGTAGCAAGCGGTGTGCACCAAGTTGGCCATGAGCAGGATCTGCCGCAGGTGGAGGAAGATGGAGTTGATCTCCACCAGCAAAGCCACCAGGGCAAACCCCACGTACTGATGGAGCAGCACTGCAATACTGAAGCAGATGATCACCTGGGAATGGAGAAAGAGGACAAGGCTGAGCCCAGGGGGTAGTCACTCGCAGCTGCTGCAAGCTGGAGCCCTTCATGCTCGGGCGCAGCGTGGTGCAGAGGTGGAAATAGTTATCACACCAGTGCCAAACCACTGGTAATCACCCCACACAGAATCACAGAATCAATCAACAGGTTGGAAGAGACCTCCAAGATCATCAAGTCCAACCAATCACCCAACCCTAACTAATCACCTAGACCATGGCACTAAGTGCCTCATCCAGGCTTTTCTTAAATACCTCCAGGGATGTCGACCCCACCACCTCCCTGGGCAGCCCACTCCAATGGGCAATCTCTCTTTCTGGGAAGAACTTCTTTCTAAGATCAAGCCTAAACTTTCCCCTGCACAGCTTGAGACTGTGTCCTCTTGTTCTGGTGCTGGTTGCTTGGGAGAAGAGACCAACCCTCTCCTGGCTACAACCTCCCTTCAGGTAGTTGTAGACAGCAATGAGGTCACCCCTGAGCCTCCTCTTCTCCAGGCTAAACACCCCCCAGCTCCCTCAGTCTCTCCTCACAGGGCTGTGCTCCAGACCCCTCATCAGCTTTGTTGTCCTTCTCTGGACACGTTCAAGCAACTCAACACATATCGCTGCAGCATTGCAGCCTCCACCCTGTGCTGTGGGCTCAGGCATGAGATAAAGCCTCCCAACTGTTGCATGGTGGTTTTTTTTTTTTTTTTTCCAGTGGGAGTAGAATGAAACACTTCTATAAACTCTAGGTTGGCAGAGGAGACAGTGCAGCCAGACCTACCCCTGCTTTTGTGACCTGGGGAATGGTTGTGGCCCAGCAGGTTTTTCTGTACACAGAGAACTGCAGAGTGGGGCAGGAAGGGAGATGTGTAGCCCAGGGCTACAGTTGCTGCTGGCACAGGGATTCTCCCCAGAAGAGATATGCTGCAGGGATTAAGCAGCTTTGGTGCATCAGAGAGCCCCAGGGGGTGCCCCAAACCTGGACTGAAGCACCCTGGGGCTGCTGGATGCTGCAGCAGAGGACAGAGCTGCTGGGGGCAGAGCAGGGATGATTCCTGCCCCTCACCCTCCTTGCTGGGCAGGGGAGGCAGGCGCTGCCTGCCCACGCTTTAGTACACTCAGTCCTTTCTTCAGTTTATACCATTAATGCTGCTCTCTGTATTGGCTCTTTAATGAGATTATCTGCTCCCTGCTCGTTAAGTCACTGTCTTGGCCTGAATTAGCTCTATTGTGGAGATGAACTTTTAACTCACAAGCAGCAGTGGCAAAGCTGCAGGGCTCATTGTGCTCTGCCACACAGCAGGTCTGACCGGCACGTCCCCTGTCTCATCCCAGGTAGGTCCCAGTGCTGCTCCTGTCCCCCATCCCCAGGCCCTGTGGACCCCTGTGCCTTCCCTGTACCCTGAATCATCTTTGCTGCTCAGCTCCAGGCTCTGCCACCACTCTGCCCTGCAGCATCCACAACTTTCCAGCATTCAGACATGGGAGGTGATCAAAAAGAAACCCTCACCAGGCACAGCCAGCAGCAAGGCTGGCAAAGTGCACTGGTGTGGGGCTCCTGCACCAAATCTTCTCCAGCCACCTCAGCCCTGTGGCCATGGCTCTGACCCAGGTGAGAGGACAGCACCCTGGAGAGTGGGAGGTGAAAGAAAGTGATGTACAGCCCTTTCTGGCAGATACTCAAGTGGCTGAGAGCCATTAGGAACTGAACTGCTCACTGGTGCCAGCAGGGACACCTGTGTCACTGTCTGTCCATGCCACTGTTATGGATCAGTCCCCTAGCCCAGCCCTCTTCCCCCCTACTCCGTGCACACAAAGCATTTTCCCACCCATCTTTGGGTGCCTTTCTGCAGACCTTCAAAGAGTACACAAGTCCTGCAGGACCAAGGTGAGCTCCAAAGCTCGTTGCTTGGGCTCCTCTCCCCAAGCAGAAAAATCCAACAGACTGTTTTAACAGGGAGCAAACACCCACAAGAGCAACAGCAGGAGCCCTGCATGTGTTCCCCACCCCAGTTTCCCTGGAAGTACAAATGCCAGGGTCTCTTCATCACAGAGCAGCAGAGGGACTCACCACAGAGTGATGGAAAAGCAGCTCCCAGGACTGGTGAAGTTTCTGATTGCACAACATGTCCACAAAGTCTTCGAGGAAATAACCTGGGATCAGAGAGGCCATTAGCAAAGACGGGCAGCAGGAAGGGCTGTGCCAAGGGAAGCCCCAACCCCAACAAGCTATGCACCCAACTGAGCTGGGCAGCCCCTTCGTGGAAGTGACGGCCACAGCTCAGCCCAAGCCCTGGATGGGTGGTGAGTCACACACAGAGCAGCATCACATACAGCAGGAGAAGGAAATTGGTGTGGTTTGGGTCCCTCCTGCAATCACTCTGTAGGATGTGCTCCTAGGGACAGGCACTAACTGACTGATCACATGGATCTGTTCCCAGAGAAGGGTGAGAGTGAAGGCAACACACAGACCCTCACCCACCCTATGCAACCCTTAACAGCTGCAGGATTCTCTGCCATCAAGCCAGCCCCATGTCAGCAATTTAGATACTCAGGCCTCCCATGCTGGGAAACCTGTTAGCACTGACCACAGAGCTGGTGACACCTACAAGAGGGTGACAAGGAGGTAGGAAGGTTTCACACAGCCAGAGGACTCAAAGCTCCTGGCCTCCACCTCAGCAGGTTTAGCTTGAGGCTTTGGGAGGACATGCATCAACCTCCTATCACAGGCACTTTTGGGATGCCCCAAGCCCTGGCTGTTCCACGAGGATGGTGGCAGACAGCCTGGTGCCCAGTACCTCCTGGCTGCGGGTGCCGTGGGACAGAAAGGAGCCACTGTCCTTTGCAAAGAATAGAGCAATTGTCTGGAGTGCCTGAGCCATCGCTGCCTGCGGCGCGGCTCGAAGGAACTGCGGTCACACACTGCTGAGCCCCTGGAGACCTCCCGAAGGTGCAGAACAGAGGGCAGCCCATTCCCCCCGTCTCACCTACAGATACAGCAACCAGGCTGTGTGCCCCGGGTGGGTGAGTGCCCACCAGATCCTCGGACAGCTCAGGATGGAAGCAGAACCTGTGGGGAGAGGAGTTAGGAGTGGCAGGCAGTGCCTCTGGTTCCCACTTTCCTTCCAGTGTACACCTGGTCCTGCCGACACCCCCTGGAGCCCTCCTATCCCCTTGGTCCCCCTCTGGCCACCGCTGTTCTTCTGTTCCCCCCGGAATCACCCTATCCTCTTGGTGTCCACTGTGCCCCGATCCTCTTGGTGCCTCTCAATCCCTTCTCCATCTTCCAGTACCTCCCAGTTTCCAGGTCCACATCCCTCAGGATCCCCCAAACCCTCATTCCCTCTCCTTCCCGGGTGGGCTCAGTCTCCCTCAGTGCTCTCCTTGGCCGCAGGTTCCCGTCGGGGTCCGTCGATGCCTCCGTTTTCCCATGCCAGCCCGGTGCCCTCCCTCGGTCCCAGGTGCCCTCCGGGGTTCCCTGGCGCCCGGGCCGCTCACCCGGCCAGTGCCCCGCCGCCGCTGAGCACACTGTGGGCCAGCGACGTCCAGATGTTACGCCACTTCCAGCGGTTGCGGCGGGCCGATGGCGGCGGCGGCACCAACCGCTCCAGCTCCCGGTTCAACAGGCGGAAAGCAGCAAAGGAACCGGCCACCACCAGCAGCCCCGGGCTAAAAGCCATGGGCATCCACCTGCCCGCAGCCTCCCCCGGGCTCCCATCGGCATCGGTCGCGCTTCCCGTCGACTCCACCTCGCCCTGCCCCGAGGTCCGCCCCAGGCACCGGCACCGGCACCGCCCCGGGCACTGGCACCGCCCCGTCACCGCCCCGCCCGGCCGCCGGAGCCCGCCCTGCCGCCGCCCTGCCGACGCTCTGCCGCGGTCTCCGGCACCGGCACCGCCCTGGAACCGCCCTGCCGCGGCTAGGGTGCGCGGCCTCGGGGAAGGGGACCACGAGCATCGTCTCTTCGGGGCTGCGGGAATCTCCGGGACAGGCAGACACCCACTGAGGACACCCAGGGCTGTCTCAAATAGGGGGAAATGGGAGAAGGGCACCCTGGGGGATGTCAGCCTGACCCGAGATTCATCCGGCAGAAACGATGGCAGCCCAAAGGCCAGCGTGCCACAGAACAGGGGCCTGGGTGTCCTGTCACTCTGCTGGAGCTGGGGACACCTTCCTCTCTCCTCTGAGGTTTCTCCTCCACCTTGGTGGCACTGGGTGGGTGAACATTTCACCCTTGAAGTGCGGTGTCCAGTAGTCTTTCACCATAAAGGAACCATGAGGTGTCCCTCACCTTGGGTAGGGACCCATACAGGCACACACGGCTGGTTCTCATCACACATCAAGCATGCAAAAAGGTCCAATCACCCTGCCGAAAAAATCCCAACCACCCACAAACCAAAACACAGCACTGTTGCCCTCCATCCCTCTGTCCCATGTCTGGTCCCAAAAGGATCTCCTCGAAGTCTGGGCTACCCCAGCTCTGCTCTCCTGCAGGAATTCAGGATCCTGCACCGACGAGTCCTTTAGTTCCATCCCACAACTGTGCTGCTTTTCCATCTTCCTGTAATTTGATCGCTCCCTTGCTGCTTTTTGATGTCTCCACCAGAAGCGTGGCTGCTGCACAGACCTTGCTTCTCCTCTGTGGACAGGATGAGTCACCCTGTACACACTGATTAATGTCAAACTCTGCCTCTCCTTTGAGGTATTAATTTCAGAGGAAATCTTCTACTTTCTCTTTGTTGAAACAGAAACGTGTGGAGCCTGAGCTCCCAGGCGCTGCCCTGGCTGAGGTGATGGACACCAGAACACCATCAAGTCATAAACATGCGGATGGAAGAGATGCTGGGGAAGGGAGTGATTAAATCAGATTCTGAAGGAGAGGGGTGAGGTAGTCCCAACTGATGGAAAAGCATCTGTTCCTGATGGAGAAATGTGCCTAAAAGCTGGCCAGGACAATGTAATTTCCCAGTGGTTAAGTGGTGGAGAGACGCTGCCCAAAGTAATCAGCAGAGCTGATTGCTCAGGGGATTATAAATAATCTCATGTATTAGGACTTGAAGGATCACACAGGCTAATCTGTTACTGAGAAGGCCAAATGCAGAGACATTTCTGTTTAGCAGAAGATATGCCAAAGAAAGGGAGGCAGGCCAGGGCGCCGAGGAGAAAATCATTTCACAATTAATTGTGGTATAATATTGCAGAGAGCTGATTTCCTAAGGAGGAGCTGTCTGCAGTGTTTTAGCCTCAGAAATCTTGTCTGACCCTTTCCAAGATGACAACCCTGCTCTTCTTCTGCCTGCAGGTGAACTTCCAGAGCATGGAACAGCCCTGTTTGTCCCCAGGGCTCCTCCATCCTGGTGTTATTCTTCCAAAGATGAACATTTGGCTCCAGTTGGGGACTGGAATAGTTAAAATGTTTCTGGACACTGGAGAGCTTTTACCTACCACTTCCACATGTAAGGAATTTAAACCATGATTAATAGAGACTCTGACTCAGGGGCTTTGATCCCACTATTGGAGCACTAGTGGCAGCTACATACAAAGTGCTTTTGGGTTACCTTCGGCACAGATTTCACTTTATTTTCCTTGCCATCAGGCAGCAGTTTCTTGCAAACTCTTTTTTTTCCCCCAGACATTTCTCCTTTTCTTTTGCTTCCCTCTCAAGCAATGACATTAAGCAGGGGTGGGTTTGGAGCTGAAGACTTCCAAACCCAGTCACAAAGAAGTCCCTTGACACCCGATCAAGCCAAATATTCAGCCACGTCCCCCAGGCTGGGAGGCCAGGCTTGTCCAGAAAGCCGAAGTGGAAGGACAGGAGCCGTCGGGCACGGCTGCCACAAGAGGTCCCTGCACACTTGCCGGAGAGCTGGGGAGAGCAGACCGGTCTGAAGGGACTCTCCGTTCACACCTTATTTGGAGATACTGCCTTTTTTTTTCACCCAAATTTCGAGAAGTTTTCCAGCATACCCCCCAAAGGCCTGGTTTTATGCAAGGAGGCAGCTCAGCCTGGTGACGGGTTGCTGCTGGTGCCTGCTCCCAGCAGGGCAGGGGACTCCTGCCAGATGTCAGCAAGGATGTGTCTTGATCCATCCCATAACTCCATGGAGACAGTAAACCACAGTCAGTCCCATAGCAGGGGCTTAACAGCAGCAGTCGAGGGTACAGAACGTTTTTCAATAGCTGGGCAGTGGCTTTTTTTCTCCCTCTCACAGGTTGGAGTTTCCCTGCAGCACATCTGGGACAGATAATCCATTTTCCACGAGAAAGAATCATAGAACGGTTTGGGTTGAAAGGGACCTTTAAAGGTCAGCTAGCCCAGCCCTCTTGCAGTGAGCAGGGATACCTTTAACTACATCAGGTTGCTCAGACCCCCAAACAACCTAACCTGGAATGTTTCCAGGGATGGGGCATAAGCCACCTCTTTGGGCAACCTTGGCCAGAATTGGCAGTTTGCTGACAATTCCCCCTGTGAATTCTGTCAGATAAACTATCCTCTCCCCTAGGTGCTCCCCACTACTCCTGGGTGAGGGTTTGGGTGTGCTTTCAAAGTTCTGCCATCCTTTACATAAGGAGGAGCCTGCTCTGCTCCTGAGGACCACACACAGAGATGTGGGAGCTTCTGACATGGCAAAATCCTTCTGGCAAAAGTCTGGGTTGTGTTTTTGGAAAGCCTTGATTCCTTGAACTGCCTCTCTGCAGCCAGGGAGGCATAAACCCATCTGCTCATCTGATGCCAGACCTGGCTCACACCTGAAATAATTTGAGGAGTCCAAGATCTCAAATCAAACTGCTTGGCTTCCAACTTTAATTAGCCTTCATCTCTCATTAAGGTGTGTCATTGCTCTGCTAGACCATAGGAACTCAGATGATATAGGAATGGCTTGCTCTCTGTATCTATGTTGTCACTCACAAAGTCTGTAACTCCACACTTGTGAAAGGATCTACTGTGCAAAACTCATGCTGTGAATAGCAAATCACACCCAGGCATTGCAGAGGTAGCTGGGAAGAGAGCTGAAACCAGTGCAGACTCCAGTGTCCATCCCTTCCAGCTAGAAACACCTTCCTGAAGTGGAAGCCAGATATTCTCCAGGTGGAGCTGGGGAAATTCTTGCCATAGCCTCAGGAGAAAGGCACATCACTCTCTGTGAGCATGGTGAGCAGGGGAAGAGTTTCAGCTGGCACTGACAGTACAGGAAGGTTTTACTACCTTATTCCCCAGCCCTTAGCTTCATTTCACACACACAGCTTCACACACACAGAGGATTTAATGCAAGAAACACCAAAGTATGGGCAGGTTGCTTTGGCTGTTCTTTGTTTTGGCTTTCTTCCTTTTTTTTTTCTTCCCCTCAAGACTGGGAGTATTTTTTCTCAGGATTTAGCACAAGGGACCTGTAGGAGAAACCTGTGACAACAGCACAGCCTCCCTGAGGATGCTGCAGGTTCAGCCATCTCTCCAGGGCTTGGGCTGGACCAGCTGCTGTGATCTGGTTGTGCAGTGGATGTGCTCACTCCTTCTCACTCTGGTTGCACAGGTATGCCATGGGACTAAAAAAAATTTCCACTGACAGACACATTTCCTGGCAAAGCCCCTCCAAGCACAGCAGCGTGGGCACTTCTTTATAGTTCTCTTCTGTTTACAGTAGCTGACATGCCCCAGATTTGTCTACTTCCCCAAATTGTTTATCTGCTGCTGTTAGAAGGGTTTCAGCATCCTTCTTTCCTTGTGGTGAACAGCAAAACATGGAGCTTCTTCTGCCTCACCAACACCAGACATGAATGCTTAGGAAGACAACCTGAAACAGCACCTGTAATTGTTCTCACCCTAGAGCAAATATTTCATTTTCTATGTCATTTTCCCTTGTGGGGCAAACACTTTTCCCCCTGTTTAGTTCACTGTTCTCAAGCTTAAGTCATTTTGAACAGATATCTGTTGTGCTTTCTGGTTACACCATGACATATTTTTGACCTCATGCCTTTTTTTTTTTTGTTGTTGTTGTTGTTGTTTGTTTTTTTGCAGTTCAGACAGATTCAGAATGAGCCCTGCAAGGTGGAAGCATGTCTCAGCCCCCCTACACCCACTCTGTGCAGCATCACACCTTGCTGAGCCCACTCAGTTCCTCCTGCAGTATGAACCTGAGCACAGGAGCTTCCTAGCTGTGCCTCCTGCTGTCCCCAGCTCCACACCTCAGAACAGGTTGGGTTCCCTCCTGAATTCTTTCATTATTAATATCACAAACCAAGCTGTTCTGAGAGCTCTGTCCCATTAATCATTTTAGCTCTGCTGCAGCTTTTACCTTGCTTCCTCTTCCTGTGCCTGAACAGTCTTCAACACCATTCGACTCTGTGAGTAATGCTTGGTTAAATCAGGCAGAGCTGCTGGGGTGGGAGGGAGGGGGGAGACCCTGATCTGAACAAGCTGGGGACAAGCAAAGGTGGGACAAAGATGCACCCACACAGCCACAGCTGCATTTCAGCATGGAAAAATATGCCACCCCTGCTGACCATGGTAGGGACCTGAAGGGAAGAGAGCTATTCAACTCTAAACTTGGATTTTCTGGAGCACTGGCAGCACTGGAGAGACACAGCAGAAGTCAGAATACCTAAGGAAATACCTGGTCAGCTCAGCAGCTCCTGTGAGCCAGCACCAATGTGGGCAGAAGGTCCAGTCTGAGATTTCTGATGCTTACCTAGGCTCTGTTCGTAGGATCATAGAATGGTTTGGGTGGGAAGAGACCTTTAAAGGTCATCTAGGCCAACCCCCCTGCAGTAAACAGGGAGATCTTCAACCAGATGAGGTTGCTCAGAGTTCCATCAAGCCTGACCTTGAATGTCTCCAGGGATGACACATCTACCACCTCACCTGTTTGTGTTTGAGGGCACTGCTTCCTTTCACTCCCTCCTCATGTTTACTCCTGCTGTGTGTTACAAGCAAACTAACCACTCTGAGGATCCACCTCTGGATTACCTAACAAAGAGCCAAAAGATGCTTACAGAGCATCTTCTCAAAAGTCTAAAGCAACCCCATGCCTGAGTCCCTCAAGGGCATAGTGTGTTCCTAGGTGCTGGCTCTCAGAGAGGCAGCAACACAGCATCCCACAGCTAACCCAAACCTTCCTTCTTCCATCCAATGCCCTTTTCAGCTTTCTCTCCTTTGCCACCATCCTTTCCCACAGCAGAGATGAGCATTTTGACATAGTGAAAGTAGCAGGGAGGCTGGAACTCAAGGTTCTTCAAGGTCCCTTCCAACCCAAAGCATGATTTTGATGATTCTGTGATTTTGTTGTGCCTTTCTCCCTCTGCATTTTACAAAAGCACTTCCTCAGGAGCTTGGCTGCATCCATCAGCATCCACCAGCAGAATCAGCTGCTCTGCCCCTCAGTGTGAACACCACCCCACAGAACCAAGCTCCACCTGAGTCATCCCAAAGCCTCCCAAGCCTTCCACAGCTCCATGTCTGCCACTCTGCTGGTGTGCTGCAGCTTTCACCCATCATCAAACAAGGTTCTTCAGCAGGTTCTGCTGAGTCAGAGAATGCCTCCACGAGGGCTGCTGCTTCTCCATGTGGGAACGCGCTTCTGGGCAATAATGGCAGAGAGTTTAAAACAGGGAGGTTCAGCAGCCAAATTGCTTCACGTTCAGGATCCTGGCCAAAAAGGCAGAGCCCAAAAGCTGCTTGTTGGCACTGTGAGAAAATACCTCAGACCTGTGCCCATCATGGGCGTGCATCGCCCGTGGGCTAAGATGACTCCTTACCCAGCAGCGCCCTGGCAGCCAGCTCTGGAAGGAGGTATCTTCATGGCTTGGTGGGTCTGATGGAGTGAGCTGCTTCACAAATCAACCAGCTTGCACTTCCTCAGCATCCCTCAGCATGTCTCCTTCTCCAGGCCATGCCCACCAAAGGGCTTTTATCTGCCCCACCTCACCCCACCTTGATTTGGCACTGCCTGGTAGAAAGCTGGTCCCTGCAAAGCTCCAGCTCCGTGAGGGAGATAATGGAAGCACACTGCTAGTAACTTTCCCCACCCCCCCCTCACCCCCAAAACTTTTGAGGCACATTTTGAGGTTGTGAAGCATATTGACTGTGAAATAGAGATAAGAGCTGGAGTAGACACAAACAGCGTAGGCGTTACTCTCAGTTTTTTGCAACTCCCACTCTGTTGCAAAAATAGTACAGCAAGGAGCCTGCTGCTCTGTGCCACACTTTGGGGACCAAACCGTGATGGGACCACCTGCCTGAATGTCAGTGGATTGATCCAGAAGCAGAACTGGGATGTAAGATACATGCAGAGGTGCTGAACACATCAGATTCCTTCAAATCAACACAGAGAGTCTAAAAGAGCAAGTTAAATGTTTTTGAACATTATTGAAACAGATAAAAAAGTAGTAACACCACTCCAAAGATGTTGCACTGAGCTGCAGAGCTTTCCATCGAGACAAGGGGTGATGGGAAGCCACAGCAGAGTATCAGTGTCCACTGGAGTTTCTGTTCACACTGCCCACGACGCACCCAGCCTTTAGACCACACCTGTGCTATAATTCCTTAGTGCCCTTAATTCTTCTGCAATTCTAACCCTGAGTGCTTAATTAGGCACAGACCAGATGCAGCAATCAGATAAGTCTGGCTGGCAGGCTGCTTCCAGGAGATGTGTCTCCTGACAGTCATGGATGTTGTGCAACATGGGGAGAGCATCACCCACTCGTGGGCTGGTGGTGGGGAGAGCACTCGCAGTAGGATGCCAGGGTGTCATCTCGGTGGAGGAGAAGCTTGTGGACAGCAGTGGTGGTGCTCTTTGACTCAGGGGACGGGTGCCTGAACACCCCACGTTGGGACCAGGTGAGTACCCACCAATATTTCTCCTAAGGGACCTGGGAGTGGGGCAGCAGCGTGGTGAGGATCTGCAGGAGCAGGTCACCACCCTGCATTGAAACCTGCCACAAACAACCCTCCTTTTCTCAGTTTTCTCAGTTGCTTGCCTTTGTTTTTTTTCCTCCAAAATGGAGAGGGGGATTTCTAACCAGCATCTCAGCTCATTGCTTAGGCAGGGCCAGTGTTAAGGACCAAGATTTTTGATCTCTCTGTAGTCCAGGAGGCATTTTGGGCAGGGATTCCTGCTTTTGTGGCAATTAGTGTGAGGAACATCTCTGCACAGATGTTGGAGAGGTTTCAGAGAAACTGAAGCAGCTCTTCAGAGCCTGATTTGGAAAGCCACAGGATATAGCAGCAGCACCTCACCATAAATAATTCTATTTATTTACTACAGTCACTAATAACAATTGCTTACTCACCCTGTGCTGCAATTGAGTTTAATAGGACACAGGGCTAGAAACAGAACAGGGACTAAGTTGGAGGAGAAAAGGGCAGAAGAATGGACTAAGTTTGGACACAAAGTTAAAAAAAAGATGGGGGGGAAATGTTTGCTGCCCACCAGCTGGGGCCTTTTTCTGGCTGTACCATGAGTTTGGGACCCCTTGAGCGCATGACGTTGACTTGCTCCCAGATGGGGGGGTGGTGGCCCTGCATTGTGAGGTGGGGTTTGGCAACAGCAGCACAAGGGCGTGTGTGGAGGATCATCCATCAAGGGGTGAAAGACAATGCCCACAGGCAGCAGCATCCCTAGCAGCTGATCCTTCCCTCTGCTCGCCCACAGCCACCAGCATGGATGATGATATCATCACTGCCGAGGTCTGCAAGGAGGATGATGTTGGGGACGGAGAGTGAGTACCTGGTGGAGAGAAGGCCAGGGTCTGGTCTGCTGCCAGGAGGTCTTCAGTCAGCAGGGGTGGCACTGCCATGGCAACAGCCCCATGTTGGTGGCCATTATGTTGTTAGACTCATGGACTGGTTTTGTTTAGGAGAGACCTTTAAGATCATGGAGTCCAACCATTAACCCAGAGCTGCCAGCTCACCACTAAGCCATGTCCTTCAGCCCCACATCTACGCAGCTTTTAAATCCCTCCTGGGAGGGGGACTCCACCACTGCCCTGGGCAGTTCATTCCAGGGCTTGACAACCCTTTTGGGGAAGAAACTGTTCCTCATGTCCCTAACCCTAACTCTAACCCTAACCTTAAACCTCCCCTGGTGCAACTTGAGGCCATTTCCTCTTGTCTTGTCACTTGTTACTCGGGAGAAGGCACTGACCCCCACCATGCTCCAACCTCCTTTCAGGAAGTTGTGGAGAGCAAGAAGGTCTCCCCTCAGCCTCCTTTTCTCTCAGATTAACAACAGCAGTTCCCTCAGCTGCTCCTCACCAGACCTGTTCTCCAGACCCTTCACCAACTTCATTGCCCTTCTCTGGACAGGTGCCAGCACCTCAATGTTCTTCCTGTAGTGAGGAGCCCAAAAGTGCAATATCTGAGGTGTTACTGGTGGCTGAGAGAGCGACATGTTGGCTGCAAGGGGCCAAGCCTCAGCTCCCCAGGGTGCTCACCTCTCCACCTTTCCCACAGGCTCTTGGATGTGATGGTAGCTGGTTACCCAGTGCTGCTGGTGAGGAACAAGGAGGAGTTCAGGGCTCTGGGCAGCAAGTGCCCCCACTATGGTGCCCCACTGAGTAAAGGTGACCCTGGCTCTGGGCAGAGGGAGAAGCCATGCCAGGGAGGTCAGCTCTGACCACTCAGTTGTGTGGGGACTTTTCTGTTGCAGGATTCTTGAAAGGGGAGAGGCTGCGCTGCCCCTGGCATGGTGCCTGCTTTAACATCAAAACTGGGGACATTGAGGAATACCCTTCTCTGGACTGTCTTCCCTGCTTTAAGGTGACTTCTTGTCTCTTCTTCCTCCTCCCAGCTTGGGCCACATCCTCCATAACACTCACATTCATTCACCCTCACAAGCTCTGTGTCCCTGACATCGACTGAAAGCACCCTGCCCTGGCCACAGCTCCATTATCCAGGTCACACAGAGCTACAACACATGGGATGATTTCTTGGGATCATGCAACTCCCTGCCCTAAAGCTCCTTTCAGTCAAAGGTGATGCCATATATCCTGGTGTCCCTCACAGCCAGCACAGAGCTTTTGGAAAGCAAAAAGACTGTACACCTCTTCCTGTGTGCTCTTGGGATGAGAACAAAGCTCATGAGCTCCTCAGCATCATTTGACACCCAAGAGCCCCACAGGTTACTCTTGGTGTATCAGAGACAGACAGCCCACAGGGACAACCTCCCAGGGAAGCTCCTACCACAGCCTTGTGGATGCAGCACTGAAATGTACTTTCCTTTCATCCCTCCAGGTAACAGTGGAAAATGGAAAGGTGTTTGTTACAGCAAAAAAGAAGGTACTGACCTTACCTGCTGTCACTAAGCACAAGCAACACCTTAGGCTAAGGAAGATTTCAACATTTTTCATTTTCTTCTAGGACCTTGAAAGCAGCCAGAGAGTGAAAACCACAAGCAAGCGATGCCTCCTCAACCGGGACACTGTGCTGCTTCTGGGGGGAGGTCAGAGAAGTGCTCTGTACTCTGTCCCTCCCCATGTATGCTGTGAACTGCAACTCTTCTCTTCTTGCCTTCCTCCTACTCCATAGTGAGGTGTCAGAGGGCTGAGGTGAGCATCTCTTGCAGGTGTGGCTGCCCTGGTGTGTGCAGAGACACTTCGCCAAGAGGGCTTTACTGGCAGGATCATCATGGCCACCAAAGAGAACCATGTTCCCTATGACAAGTCCAAACTCAGCAAGGTTTGTACATGGGAAGGGCAGGACTGTGCCTGAGGACCACGTGTGACTTAGGGACAAGGCCCACACTCAATTGCAGGCTGAGGAACTGAGTGTGAGCTGTTCAGGCAAAGCAGGAGTGCTGAGACACTCATGAGGACATGATCTCCAGCCAACATCTCACTTCCTCCTCCCAGAAACTCTTTGATCAAGGTCCACATTAAGCTAATGGTTTTCTCCCTTTCTGTGAGTTCTTCCCACCAGAGCATGACTTGATGTTTTTTGGTTTTTTTTTTTTTCCTGAAGAGGAGCAAGAAGGTGATGAGGATGGGGCAGTGTGGGGAGCTGTGATTTCCTAATGCAAGATTTACCTCTCCTGCAAACTTACTGCCTGGTGAACGCTGCAGGAGCATTGCTGTCTGCAAGAAGGACTCCACTTCATAGCTCTGTTTTCTTTCCAGAAAATGAACTTGAAAGCTGAGGAGGTCTACCTGAGGAAACCTGAGTTCCTTGAGGCTCAAAACATAGAGCTCTGGACAGAAAAAGAGGTACAAGAGTAGCTGAGCTCAGTCCTCAGTGGATGGTCCTGTTCCTGCCCTGCTGGGGGTGTCCACAGCCTGCAGGTGTAGCACTACATGTATAGAAATGAGGGCTCTACCTGAATCCATCCATCAGCTCCTGGGACAGCATCCCAAGGGTATGCCTTGGGTATAACACTGGTGTGTGCTACCCATCGACATACATGCTCATCACGTGCAAAGAGGGGGACCCTTGAAATCAGCCTTCTGCACACCCCTGAGAGGAACTTAGATTTGGTAGTGCTCCTAAGATCTGTAGGGAGTGAGAGAGAGGCCCCCAGTATTCCTCAACTCTCCTGAGTGTCCAGAACTAGGGCAAGCAGAACGGATTGATGTGGCAGGTCACCAGAGGACCAGAGGTACCTGTCTGATCTGTGCCTCCTTTCTCCTGCAGGCAGTGTCAGTGGATTTCCAGAAGCAGAAGGTTCACTTTATGGATGGATCCTCTCAAAAGTACTATCAGCTCCTCATTGCAACAGGCAGCCAGTGAGTGCACAAAGCATTTGCCACACAGAATTTTAGACAGGACAAGATAAATCAACACCAGGGTGTGGAAGTCGTCTAGAGGTGTGTGAGATGGAGGTGGTAGGAGATGAGATAAAAGGACAGGATGGGCTGACACAGCCAAGAGACTGCATGGGTTTGTGCTCCCCCCTCATCCTGTCTTTCTTTCTTTATTTCTGATCCTGAGATGTATCTGGATTGTCTCTCTTTCAGCTCCAGCTTCCTCAAAGTCCCAGGTGCAGACCTGCAGAATGTGTGCCTCCTCCAAACCCCAGAAGACTCCAGCAAGATCTTGGAGCTGGCAACTGGGAAGAATGTGGTGATTGTTGGAGCTTCATTCATAGGTACCAGGCTGGAGTGGGTATCAAGTCAGCCTTGAAACCCACTTTTGTTGCATGTGCAGATTAACTAGAGGCCCTCAGGGAAGGGATGTTCATTCACAACCTGGCTGGGTTCCTCCAGGAGCCCTGTAGCTGGTGGGGGGATGTGTTACAGCATGTGCTCACTTTTTCCTCTGATAGCCAGAAACTTTGAGAGCTACAAACAGTTCCTACACATGGACAGAGAGAAACGTGCCTTGTGGAAAGGTCACTGTCCTTCAGAGGAGCTGGACTCCCCAGAAGCATTGGGAAAGTGAAGGGGGAAATGCACAGAAAGAAAGCTACTTTGTACAAACCCAGGAGCTGTTCTTTACATTTCCTAATATCCAGGAACATGAGAACAAAGAACAGGGGGGGAGGGCTAAACACCTCAGCCTAGAAATGCAGTTCAGCACTGGCAGTACATCAGATGTGTTCTCCCCACCTAGAAGGGGACAAGATTTCCAAGGAGGAGGGTGCAGGTTCATGCTTGCAGCAGGCTTACCTTGGGCATGCCTCTCCCTTGCAGGAATGGAGATAGCTGCCTTCCTCTCAGACAAGGCTGCTGCCATCTCAGTGGTGGAGAAAAAAGAGTTCCCTCTCCAGAATGCTCTAGGTCCTCAGGTTGGAGCTGTCGCCTTGAAGGTTAGGAAAACCTGGTATGAATTTCTAGGCTGGAGAACACATGCTGTCCACCAGCCCTGTGAGCTGCAACAGCCCAGGAAATCCAGCCCCTGTGCTGAGTCAGAAGCCTGCATGCTCAGCCACCCTGCTCACACAGCTCACTGCAGGAGCTCTGCACACATGGCTGGTCCCAACCTCCCTCACACGTCACACTCCTCAGTTCAGCTTCGTCCCTGAGCCTAGATCCTCCTCATGCATCAGTTCTGACCTGGACAGCAGAGCAAACCAGACTTCCAGGCACCCTGCACACAAAGGAGAGCTGCCTGCAGCAGCAGCTGAGCTGCCAGCCTGGCTGGGTACAGCTGCTTTTCCAGCAGCACAGCCTGGAATTTCCTAGTGAATCCTCAAACCAGCTTCTTTTGCCTTTTCAGATGCTGCAAAAGAAAGGGGTGAAGTTTTACATGAAAACAGAGCTCTGTGAGCTGAAAGGAAAGGATGGCAAGGTCAGTTACACCATTGTGATCCCTTGAACCACTTAATTACAGGGGAAAGAAAAAGGCAACTGAGGTATAACCCAGTGCCTGCATCTAGGCTTTGCTCTCCCCAAATCTAGACCCTCACATTTCTTTTCACTGAGCAGAACTCTGGGCTCAGAGGGCACCAGCATGTGCCTATATCTCAGGGACAGCAGTGTGATTTTTCTCTTACATTTCTGGCAACACACATTAGTTGGACAAGGTGATCTGAACCTGAAGAAGAAAAAAAGACAGGAAAGAATGAGGCAGCAGGGAGGCTGGAGGAATTAGGACAGAGTTTTTAACCCTTTGTTAACAATCTTTCTTTCTTCCTAGGTCACAGAGGCTGTTCTTGCCAGTGGAAAGAAACTACCTGCAGATGTAGTAGTGGTGGGAATAGGTAGGAGACCCCAGGCTGGGAGAGGAGGCAGCTTTAGGAATGGGGAAAACAAGCAACAAGCCCAGAGCATCACATTTCATTCTCAGGACACTGTTCCCTGCAGTCTGTCTCTCGTTCTGTTACCATCCAGCCCTTCCTCTTTGCCCCAAACACCTGAACAAAGACAGCAGCCCATGAGCAAACACTTGGTGGGAGGAGAAGAGCCACCTAGGCTCTCAGTGTGGCTTTGGCACACTTGCTGAGCTCTGTAGGTCACTGCTGTGTTCTCAGAGCGTGCTCTGGTTTTATCACCTCTGGGTTAGCTCGACACCAGCACAGGCACTGGTGACTGCTGCGAGCTGCTCTGCTCCAGGCAGCAGTTCTTGTTGTAGGGCCAAGTTCCCTCCCTGCCTTTGCAGAGCTTTGCTGCATTTGTCCTCTCCCTGCAGGGGTGTTCCCCAACTCAGCATTTCTGAAGGACACCTCCATTGCCAGAGATGACAGCGGAGCCATCCTGGTGGATCTGGTAAGTGCCAGCTGAGCATCCCTGCTCCACACTCAGTCCCTTCCCTCTCATCATTGCACTGATTGCTTTTTTTGTGCCCTTAGCACATGCAAACCAACATCCCAAACGTCTTCGCTGCGGGGGATGTGGTCTCCTTTCCTGTAGCACTGCTCAATGGGCACCAGTCCAGCATCCATCACCAACAGGTGGCTGAGGCCCATGGTAAGACCATGCAGCCACCTCACTTGCCAGCTCCACTCAGAGGCAGGCAGGGAAAGAACTGGGCAGAAAGGACAGCAGAGCAACAAGAGGTGGGGGACGCTTCTTTGAGGACCCACAAGAAAAATCTTTCTTCTGCCAATTCATCACAGGTCACATTGCTGCCTTAAACATGCTGAAGCAAAACAAGGAGCTGCACACTGTCCCCTACTTCTGGACCACAATGCTTGGGAAAAGCATCCGCTACGCAGGTAGGAGGGGAGCAGAGAGATGGAAACAGCTGAACTGGTTCCTAGCTCACCTGCTCATCCACCAGCTGGGCCTGGGGCTTGTAAACACACACTGGATGCAGACTTTACCTGAAGCAACCCAAGTGTTGGACTGGCTGCCATAATGAGTTTAGGAAGCATATTTCTGAGCTCTTGACCTGAAGGCTACAGAGTTCATGTTCCCTGGTGATTTCCAGTGACTCAGAGATCACAAGGAGGAAAAAAACCTCCCTCTCCAAGCCGAGGAGCAGCTTGGGATTGTGATGCAGTCTTGCACCTCTAGGTCAATTCTGCTTGTCCAAGGCTCCCTAGCCCTGTCCCAGGCAGTCACTGTTCCCTCTGCACCTACCTGCGGTGGCACTGAGGTGAGACAGGTGGCAGCTGCTGTGCCAGGGCTGTGATGCTCTCTCTCGCAGGCTGTGGGAAGGGATACACAGACACTGTTGTGAAGGGCAGCCTGGAGCAAGAGACTTTCCTGATCTTTTACATCAGGTGAGTGAATCTGTGGCCAGTCTGTGCCATGACACAGCAGCTCCTTGAGAACAGGGCACATTCCTCTCCCTTGTGGCTTTTGGAGCTCCCACAGAGGCTCCACATCACCTCCCAGCAGTGAGATGGTTTCAGAGAAAACCAAAGCAGGGCAGGGAAGAAGAGGACAAGCTTCAATGAAGGCACCAGCTGGGCAGGGAGCCTGGGACATATCCCTTCTCCCTCTGCCTCATTGCTCCTAGGCTCAGTGCCCAGCTCCCAGCAGTGCCAAGAGATCTGCCACATGTCCCTGTGCACCCTGCAGTACCAGCCACCCTGCCCTGAGCCCTCCAAAGCACAGCTGGCCCCCAGCCAGGGTGCCACGGGGATGCTGCCCTGATGAGTTGCATATGCTGAAGAGATCCATGTTCTTCTGCTTTCACTTTCAGGGATGGCTTCGTGACTGCAGCTGCCAGCCTGAACCGTGACCCCATGGTGTCTCTGATAGCAGAAGTTTTGTACTCAGGGAAACAAATCTCTAAGGAAGAAGCAGAGTAAGTGACACCCTGACTTGGGGGGGTGCCTCTGCACTGCGTTCCCCATGTCAGCAGAGTCCACTGAGACAGGAAATCGAGGTGAGCCACTGCAGATCCCCAACGTGCCTCTTGTCTGCAGGGCCTGTGACATCTGCAATGTACCCTCACTGGCAGAAACCTAAGCTCAGTACATGCCCTACTGCGAGGGGCACAGAGTCAGGCGAGTGTTAACAGCTCCACATCCTCCTGTACTGGCACAAGAGAAATAAAAACACGAGTAAACCAAACCCAGAGCCTCTATTTGATGTTTGCAGACAGCCCTTGGCTGCTCATTTGCATGCTGGGGCAAAGCAAAGCAGTGCTTCCCCCCCTCTCTTCTAGGTAAAGATCTGCTGGGCTGGATAAGGGGAGGATATCCATGTCCTGGAGCTCAGCTGAGGGTTTGAGCAGGCAGAAGCAGCCATACATTCACAGCTCCACCAACCCCTCCTGCTCCTCTCACTGGCTGCTGGCAGGAAGCTTTCATTCAGCACACCGGTCACGCTGACCTTCTGCTTTGCAGAAGCACGTTTTCCCAGCAAGGGAAGCTGTGACCAAGGCAAACTGTTCTCCCAGCTGGGAGGTACACAGTCTGTGTAGAGGAACTCACCCCAAATACCCTACCCCTACGGAGAGGGCTGCCATCTCACCTCTGAGTGAGCAGCACCTGCTGCTGTTGCTACAGCCCTCTTGAATATTGCATTAGCTGTCACAGGCAGCACTTCCAGCCCCGACAGCAGCAGAGAAATCCCAGCCCCAGTCAACATCCCTGTCTCCTGCTGTGTCCCTGCATGCTGGATGCTTCGAGGAGGTGGCCAGACACCTGGGTGCTAGAGGGAAGAGTTACTAGATTTTTACAAGTCAACAGCAAGCAAGGCTGTGCCTTTTACAGGAAACACTGCACTTACTCACCGGTCACATGGGGCTCTGGAGGAGGAAGGGTAAGCCCTGAGAGCCCAGCAAGTTCCCACAAGGACACTTTGTCAGCCCCAAACCCCTCTGCTTCTACATTAGGTGGGGGCGAGCCAGAGCCTGTTTGCTCAGTAGGTGAGGTACTGCAATGCCAGTTTTGTGCTGAAGGCACAAACTTGCACCCTGGCACCTCATGTAGGAACCTGACCTGAAAGATGGCATTTTACATTTTCTGACCCCAGGGGCTTGATGGTGCTGCTGGTCAGGGCAACTCTCTGCTCTAGAGCAGCCACCAAGGAAAGAGCTGATTTTCAGCAGAGCAGGTCAATCCTTCACCATGACAGGAGGAAGCAGCAGGTCTCAGCCTTACCAAGGCATGTGAGAGCAGAGACACTGGTGGCCAGAGCACACAGACCCCCTCCATGTCAAGCATCCACAGCACTGCATAGGAAGGGAGAAGCATGGCCCAGAAGCTGCTCCTGCTTGTCCTCAAGCATGCTGCAACACACACCCCCATGACTTTTTGCCCCCTCAGTGCACTCCAGGACTTGTTGAGCCCTGAGCAGGTGCCAGGTCTTTTGTATGGACTTGCAGCAAGGCATCTGCACTGGAAGAGACCAGCTCCACCTCAAGCTGGAGGTGTTCATCCTTGGTCCTTTCTGCTCAGTGAGTGATCTGAGGACATTCAGCAGCCCTACTCTCCCCAGGTGACAATGACCCCAAAACCTTGTCTTCTCACAGCTACCAGCAAGCATGCATCAAACAGAGCAGCTTTATACAAGGAAGGTCCAACACCAGGACAATGTATTTGCTGCACTTTCACTTTTTGCACATCAATGGGTGCCAAAATTTGCCAGCAGCCCTGGAGCTGGGCAGGCAGATTTAGTTGCAACAGTACAGACTTACTTCAGCACAGGATCCTTCCTCCCTGCCCGCCCTCAGAGCAGGGACAAGCTGTGCTCTTCCTGGTGTTGCTGCTTGGAGCCTGCCCAGACACTCCTCAGCTGCCCAGCCACCAAAGCAGCCTGGGAGGTGGTCGTCCTGCCAGTCCCCTGTCAGAGGCACCTCCTGGGGTGCAGAGGCTAGATCCACAGAGAGACATTTCACTCTGCACTGAGCCATAGGAGAGCTATACAGCACACAGCAGGGGCATCTCCATCCCAGGAGAGACAATTCCAAGTCCCTGTCAGGGCAGTCTTCAGCTTCTGTCCACCAGGAAGACAGAACCCAAACCAGAGAGGAGCCCAGCAAGGTTCAGCTGTGTCCCTCTCAGCACTGCCAGCTCCAAGAGTCTGGAATTCTGATGCTTCCCCATTCAGGGGTGCCCAGCTTTGTGGATGGCAATTCCTGGAACAGATGTCTGGGGCCATGCGTGAGTCGGCCCTGAGTCACCAGCTCCTGGCAGCCCAGCCCCACCACACCAGGCCCTGACCCGCAGCAGGGCAGCGTGGGTGTGGAGCCAGCCCTCTCCTCCAGCTCCTTCCTGCTGCCTGGAGTGTTGCAGGACTAATCCTGTTCCTGAGCACTGCAGCTGGTCAGTCCTGCAAGCTACACCCAGTCTCAGGTCACCTCTTCTGCTTGGGACAAACCAAAGGAAACTGAAAAAAATCAACATTCCACCTGCAGACCCTGGTGTGGCATCATTCAGAGACTAAGTTCCCAGTGCTACAGCTCCTCCCACCCAATCAAGTCCACAGCCCCCACCATACTCCCACCAGGCAGATCCACAGGTAACAAACATCCCAAAACTGAACTGATGAACAAATCAGAAAGTTTAATGCCTCTTTTGGTCTTCTCTAATCACCTCTCATGCAGCTCAGTGCAACCCCACTGGTGGGGAGAACTCTGCCAACAGCCCCACTGGCAGGACTACTTGGCAATCCCCCAGCTGAGACTGTCTGGAAGTGGTGAAGAGTCGTCTTCATCTTGGTTAGGCTCATCCTCAGCCCACAAATCCACAGGATGCTGCAGGCTGGCTCATCCTGGTCACTTGGGTCACAGGTCCAGCTGCCATCCAAGGTCCCAGTGATGAGAGTGGCTACATTCAACAGTTCTTCAACTGGCAGCTTTAGCTACTAGAGAAGGACATAAAGCTTGCCACTGAAGAACTGCTGCTGGTTAGCCAGGAGCGGGGCAGCAGGGCAGCACCTGGGAAGGGAACACACACATCAGAGCCAGGGTAGAACCACACTGAGCTGAGACACCACCCACAACAGCCACCCAGGTGGCAGAGCTGCTCCTCTCCCTCATCCCAGCACCAAGCTGTGATCCATTGCCTTGTCTTTCCCTCCTAGGAAGCTTCTTGGGGCTGAGATCCCGCAGGATCCTCACCTGTCACAGGGGCTCTAGATGCAGCTCCAACCTCAACCTCTTCCCATCCCTCCCCTCTCCCAAAGCAGTTGGGGTATATGAGCTCCAGCACCTGCTGCTGGCCCTAAAAACACATATGACAGGCAGGGACACCAAGGACATTTCTAGCAGAAAATAAGAGACAAGACAACCTGGTCTGGCAGGGACTAGCGGGGAGGCCATGGCAGGTTACAGCATTCCCTGGCTGCTCACCTCGGGCATCCGCACTGGCAGGGTCCCACCTGGCCAGAGGCCAGCAGCCGTCTGCCGGGGAAGACACTTTGGCAGGCGGCTGAGCCAGGCCAGCACCAGGGGAATTTTGGGGAGCTCAGCCTCCTTATGTGTCATTTTGTCAGAAGACAAGGAGACCAACCCCAGGGCCTGGTGTGGGTTCCCAGTTCTTCCCCCTCTGCCTGGGATAAACCCTTTTTCATTCTGCAGCACCTTGGCTGCAGGGATCGAGTTCTGGGAACCCCGCTGGGGGTCTGGTCCCACTGAGCAGGGTACACAGATGGCCCAGGGAACTCCCCAGGCTGCTCACCAGGGCAGCCGCCCTGCATCATCCTCCTGCCAGCGTCACCTCAAAGGCACTCGAGCTCCCGCATGTCCCCAGGCCTTCTCGGGAGGGGGTAGGGGGGAGGCCGAAGTCCTGGTGGGTGTCGCGGCAGGGGGCTGCGGGAAGGCTGACGGTGCGGGGCCGGTGGCGGCAGCCGGGGAGCAGCAGCAGCGGCGGGGCCTGGCGGGGATGCCGAGCATTCCTGGCGTGCCGGGTACATCTGGTCCGGATTCCAGCGAGCGGGACCCGGCCCTGCTCCACCCCCGCCGGCCCGTGAATCAGCACCCGCCGCTGAGCCACCGGCCCCGCCAACACCGGGGGCCCTGCAGACACCGAAGACTGACTAAGGGGAGAAAAATCTTGCCGGCAATACAGCTCTTTCCCACCTCTTCTATGCATCGTCAGACCCCACCGGCACTGGGAAGGGCCCCGGTGGGAGCTCGCCGCTCTAATAAAACCCGCTGAGGCCCCAGCTGGTGCTCCCCATCCGGTTTAACCGGGTCACCCCCTCCCCCTAACGTCTCCCCTCTCAGAAAAACCAATTCCTTCTTCTCCCCCTAAAGGGAACAGCTTCACTCCACCCCTCCACAGTAAAGCCGCTCTCTTTGCTGCCCCCGGGACACCCCACCGACCTCCGTGCCCCCTATGCTTCCCGGGATGCTCCGGTCCATGCCCACGACCGGGAGCGGCCTCAGGTCAAAGTCTGCCCAGCCCGGTCTTGGAGTGAAGGTCACCCTCGGGGCGGCCACCGCCCGTCGCGAGGCGGCTTTGGCCGCGGCCCCGCCCGCCCCACCGGGACCCCCTCGAACAGGGACCGCACCCCGGTCCCAACCCGGTCCCCCCACACACACACCGCCCCCACTACTCCGCCTCGACGCCACCGGGGGGGAGACCGCCTGGCTCAGGCAGCGCCCACGGAGCCCCGGAGGGTCATGCAGAGATAAGTTCTCCCCCAGCCCCATCACCACCCTATCCGGAGAAAAGGTGACCTTCTCCAGCGAGACTATAGGGCGCGGCAGGGCTGCTGAGCCCTTCGACACCCGGTGCGCCAGAGACCCCGTGCAGGGGTTCGGCTGCCCTTAATGCCCGCCCCAGCACAGCCCCATCAGACCCACCTGCGCGGCGCAGCCAAACGGCAACTGGCGGCGGCGCTGCCGCCGTCAACCACCACCACCACCGACCCAGACCCGGTGCCGCCGCCGCCGCCGCCTCCCCCCGCCGCCGCGCGCGCCGGCTCCCGTCTCGGATCAGCTGGCGGAGTCATGACGCAGCCACCCACCGGCCCCACCCCTGACCAATCACCTCCCAGCACGGGCAGTGCGCGCCCCGCCCCCGCCGCGCCCGCCCTCCGTGAGATTGCTGCACGCTCCCACCAATGGCCACCAAGCATAGCCCGCTGTTCGGCCAATGGAAAAGCAAAGCCGGCGCCTTGCCCTGCCCCCTCCCATGGAGGAGCCCAGGGCTCTTCTTCGGCCAACCGGCGGTTGCCTAGGAAACAGCTAGGCCCGCCCCACCGCGGGACGTGCCGGGAGGTGTAGTGCAGAGTGGCGCTCCCGGCATGCCTCGCGTGTTGTGAGTTGGCATTTTCAAGAGGGTGAGGAGGCGGGGGTTTCGAGGTGGGGGAAGGCGGCTCTTAACGGGGCTGGCCCTGACTGCGGGCCCACAGTGAGGCGCGGCGCCGCCCTACCCGTCCCTGCCCGCCCTCAGGCGGTTCCGCCCACGTCTTTCAGCGCCGGGGCCGGTGACACAGCCCCGATTCCGAGAAGTTGCTCCAAGTCGGCAGCCAATCAGAAGTGAGCGCTCGCTCTGCGCACCAATCGGTGGGCGTGGAGGGCGGAGTCGCGCGAACTCGGCTGACCCCGATGACTTGGCAGCGCCGCGCGATGACTGGACAACTTCATTAAAGGGGCTGCGTCCGCTGCGCTCGACCCAGGATGGAGTCCGGGGCACAGCAGGGCAGGGGCAGCCCGGCCCGGCAAACCGGGCACCTGCGGGCAGCCACGGTGCTCCCGCTGCCGTCCCAGGTCCAGCGCGGCAGGTGCCGCCCCTTCAAAGAAGTTGTCCAGAAGCCGAGTCAGTGTTTGGGGGAGGACATGGAGAGTGTCGGTTCTGTGGGGTCTCTTTAAGGACGTTTCCTGCCCTTCGCCCTAGTAACAGCTGATTGCAGCAGGCAGGGGGCGGGGAGCCAATGGGCTGCCTCCACGTCCCACCCACGTGACTCCCACGCGCTGTCGCCGCCGCCGCGCCATGCGGCGCGGCCCGGCGGGAGTCTCCTGCACCCTTAAAGGGGCCGAACGGGGTCCGACCCCAGAGGATATCTAGGCAGCCTCCTCCGGGAATAACGCCGTCGCCACCAGCGCCACGCCGGGCAGCAGAGCCCCGCCGTTACCCACGCGGTGGCCACAGGACTTGGCTCGGTTTACAAGGACCAGAGCCAGACAAAACTGGGGCTGCTCTACCTCGGCCCCCGCAAACTTGCGAGGACTGCGCTGGGTCCCACGGAGAGGAAGGCAGGAGAGCCCCGGGGCAAAAGGGGCAGCCTGGCTCTGTTGCCTTGCACCAGCTTGTCCCCCGGCACTCACCTGCTGCCGGTGGGGTCCGCCCGCCGCGGGGACCCCTTTAAGGCCGGCTGCCTCGTCAGCGCGGCTCGCCCGATTCCAGCTGACAGCCCGGAGCGCCTTTGACGTCACGGTGACCTCAGCCAGGCGCGTCATGCCCCACCGTCTGCCCATCTATAGGCACCGCGCCCCGGCCTTGCGCAACAACCTCCCCGCTCCCTTCCTCCCTCGTACGCCCCGGTGGCCGCTGGAGGGAGCCCGGCCCCGCGTACCGAGCGGGGCTCCTAGCCCTGCTCCTTGCTGCGGCATCCCCAGGGGGTACCGGTCTCAGTGGGGTCTCTGTGTTGGGTGTCGTTACTTCCACCCTCCCACCCCTTTAGCCCCGCACCCTCCGGGCACATGGCGGCGCGGCGGCCGCATGTGACCGCCGTCACCTGACCAACATGGCCGGGGCCCGCGCCGCCCCCGCCGCCGCCCGCCGCGGCTGAGCACGCTGCCGCCAGGTAACCCGGGGCCGCGGGCCGGGCGCTGCGGGGGCCCCGGGGCGGTGAGGGACTCTTCCCCCCGGGGGTTGGGGGTGAGGGCTCCCAAGACAAATCCTCGGGCCGGTGGGACTCAGCCTGGCTCTTCTCCCCGCTCCTAGCAGCCGGGCCCTGGGGCTTGGTCCCGGTGCTGGCGGCTGCCACTCCGGCCGTGACCTCTGGCTTGGTGCTAGGGAGTGATCCTGGGTGCTGGGCACGCTCCCGTGGGCCTCTCCGGGGACTGCCTGTGCCCCTGGCCCTGAGATTATAGAAGTGCCATCATATGACCCACCTTCCCCAGCACGGGGGATGCAGAGGACAGATCATATCGTGTCCCCTGCACCAGCTCTTGGGGTTTCGAAGGCTCCATTATATCCTCCATAGCTACAGAGGTCCCATTGTGTACCCCCTACTAGCCCCGGAGCTGTGGAAGTGCCATCATGTTCCTTCTCCCTGATCCTGCAAAAGTCCCATTGTGTCCCCTTCCCCAGCGTGGGTCACATCGTGTCCTGCTACCACCTGCAGCAGTGCCATCATGGCCCTCTCCTTGGCTGTGGAGATCCCCCAGCCTTGTGGCTGCAGAGGTCCCATCCTCTTCCCTTCCACAGCTCTGTGGCTGTGCAGGCCCCAGCATGTCCCTCTTCCTGGCCCTGAGGGCTGTGGAGGTTCCACTGTGGTCCCCTTCCTGGCTGCAAAGGTTCCCATCTTGTTTTCCCGAACCATAGCTGGTATCACCTTCACCCCACTCAATACAACATCTTTTGACCAAGCTCCTAAGCCCAACGTTTTTTTTTCACCCGGGGTGACAATAGAGAAGTGAAACTTTTTACTGGTGCCTGGAGAGCTGGGGAAGGGCAAGGACAGTGTCACATTCCTTTTCTCACTCATGGCCTCTCTGGGCCACTTTTCTTCCAGCAGAAATCAACATGGATGCTTTCCTCCAGAGCGTAGAGAAGGACCTGAACATTGACCACCGGCAGCTGGCTGCCGCTGCTGAGAGGACCCACGTCACCGCCTTTGTCCCGGTGAAATGGCTGGCAAGCCTCAGAGAGCGCCGGGTGCTGCCCAGCCTGTGCCCGCGCCCGGAGGGGCTGAGCGATGTGGAGGTGAGGACATTCCTGCAGCACTCTGTGCAGAAACTGCCTGCGGGCTGGACCCGGGTGGAGATCCATGGCTTACGGAAGGACCGCTTGGCATACCCGCTGCGGGCACAGCCCCCCGCCTCCGACCAGCATAACAGCAGCCTGGAGACCCTGCACGGCTTCATGCAGAGCGTCGCCTCTCAGAACTACCGAAACCTGTGGTGCCAGGCTCACCGCCTCTACGTGCGGCCGTACCAGCACGCCCATGTGCCACCCACCCTGCCCGCCCTGGATGTGCTGCGGGCTGCCCTGCAGAAAGCTTACGGCTGCCCTGTCCTTCAGGTGGGCAAGAGTGTGCCCAGTGCTTCCCCCGCCAAGGAGAGCGTGGCGGCCTCCAAGGGGGTTCCCTCCTGCCCCAACGTGCTGCAGGCAGAAGCTCTGCTGGAGTCAGCCAACATGCTATATGTCATCTACCCTTATGTGCAGTACTGTTTGCATGACATTGTGACTTTCAGCCCGGCCAAGCTCACCAACAGCCATGCCAAAATCCTCTTCCTCCTCTTCCACGTGCTGCAGGCCATGAGGGCTTGTCACCAGGCGGGTCTGGCTTGTGGTGCCTTCTCCCTTTGGGATGTGGCAGTGGATGAGAAGCTGTGCAGCCAGCTCCGTGTGAACTTCAGAGAGTATGAGGGACCAAAGAAGGAGGAAGCAAATCCGGAGGCTGGTCTGGAGCCAATGAGTGAGCAAAGCAGTGCTGGCATGCAAGGGCAGGAGGCAAGGTACACCACCTGTCAGAAGGACCTCCGAGACCTGGTGTTGCAGTGGGTGCATGGGCAGGTCAGCAATTTTGACTACCTGATGCGTCTGAACAGTTTGGCTGGGAGGAGAATGGGAGACCCCAATTATCACCCAGTTCTTCCATGGGTGGTGGATTTCACTACCAAAAACGGCAAGTTTAGGGACCTAAGGAAATCCAAGTTTCGACTCAACAAGGGAGACAAGCAGTTGGACTTCACCTATGAGATGACCAAGCAGGCATTTGTCGCTGGTGGGTCAAGTGGGGAGCAGCTCCATGTCCCCCATCACATCTCTGATGTCCTTTCAGATATCACCTACTACGTGTACACAGCTCGGAGGACACCCAAGGCAGTGCTGTGCTGCCACGTGAGGTCCCAGTGGGAGCCCAACGAGTATCCAGCCAGCATGGAGCGCATGCAGAGCTGGACCCCAGATGAGTGCATCCCGGAGTTCTATACAGATCCCTCCATCTTTCGATCCATTCATCCAGACATGCCCGACCTGGATGTGCCTTCTTGGTGCAGCTCCTACGAAGAGTTCATTGAAGTCCACCGCATGCTGCTCGAGAGCCGGGAGGTTTCTCAGGACCTCCACCACTGGATTGATCTCACTTTTGGTTACAAGCTGCTGGGGAAGGATGCTGTCAAGGAGAAGAATGTCTGCCTCCATCTAGTAGACAATCACACGCATCTGACCACTTACGGGGTGGTGCAGCTCTTCGACCAGCCGCATCCCAGGCGCATGGTGGGCCCTGCCTACACACCTGCCGAAGCTCCAGCCATTGCCCGGCCTCTTCTCCAGAACATCCGGGAGACTGTCTTCATGGAGGACATCCAAGGGCAGGTGACAGATGCAGTTAATGGTCTGGTCCTGGAGGCTATTCCCAGTGAAACCACTTGGTCTGGGGAGAAACCCATGGCTGGTGAGGATGATTTAGAGCAAGGCACAGAAGCCCTGGATTCCATTTCTGCTAGCAGTAGAGCTGCTGACCAGCCCTGTGCCGCTGTACCTTCAGCACAGCCCTCCTCCACCCTGCCTGCCTACGCTGCTGACGGCAAAATCTCAGGTGTCCGACCCCTCCGTCGGAGCAAGCCAAGTGCTGTGGATCAGGCTGACATGAAAATCACTCTTCCTGAAGGCTTCAATCCACTGCAGGCCCTGGAAGAACTGGAGAAATTGGACAATTTCTTGGTTAAGGGCCTAAGCAGTGAGATGCAGCTAATGGAGCAGCTGTGGGAAGAGTCACCCCTGGGTCTCTCGGACCTCTTCCAGAGGGACATGCAAGCTTTGGGCATTCTGATAGCTGAGATTGTATTTGCACCAAGGATTCGTCCTTCCAAGCCTGACGCATCCCTGTTGGAGCGGTTCCTGATGGTGCGCAATCTGTGTCGCTACCATCCCAAGGAGATCCCAGCCCCTCTCCAGCATGTGCTGCAGGTCCTGCTGCAGCTGAGCGTGCCAGTGGAGAAGCTTCTGAAGCCCAGGCTGGGCAAGGGCACCGTGCACTTGTTTGAATATAAACCCATCTCCCAGGGCCTCCCCCCACCCTGTCCCACACAGCTCCTCAGTCCCTTCAGCTCTATTGTCCCCTTCCCCACATACTTCCCAGCGCTGCACAAATTCATTTTTACCTATCAGGCAGAGAAGATCGAGGATGAAGGTCAGGGCCGCGAACTTGTCTTCCAGCTGTGGCAGCAGCTGGAGGAGATCCTTTCTGAAATCACTCCTGAAGGTTTGGAGATACTTCTGCCCTTCATATTGTCTCTGATGTCCGAGGAGAACACGGCTGTCTATGCAGCGTGGTATCTCTTTGAACCCATAGCTAAATCCCTAGGTCCAAAGAATGCCAATAAATACTTGCTCAAGCCATTGATTGGAGCCTATGAGACCCCCTGCTATCGCCATGGCAGGTTCTACCTCTACACAGACTGCTTTGTGGCCCAGCTGATTGTGCGCCTGGGGCTGCAGTCCTTCCTCCTGAACCTGCTGCCACACATCCTGCAGATTCTCGTTGGCATCGAGAGCTCGCGGGAGGAGAGTAAATCCCTCCTTGGCACGGCTGAAGATGATGAAAGCGGAGGGCAAAGCCCTGTGTCGTGTGTGTTTGGGGAGGAGATCAAAATGGATGTGGAGCACAGCTCTGCTGCTCTTGACCTCCTTGACTACACCTCTGGTGTCAGCTTCCATGACCAAGCCTACCTGCCTGAGAGCGAGGACTTCCAGAGCGGCCTCTATGTTGGGGAGTCCCTGCAGCCTCAGGAGCAGGAATCGCTCAGCCTTGGGCGGCTGAGTGACAAGAGCAGTGCCAGTGAAGTGTCCCTGGGAGAGGACAGACCTATGGATGGGGACTCTCAGAAGGACAAGAGCAGCTTGAAGTCGATGGACAGCAGCCAGGACCTGAAACAGAGTGAGGACTCTGAGGAGGAGGAAGAGGAGCATGATGAAGAGGAGCATGATGATGCTGCAGTTGTTGCAGAGCTGGCAGTGGCAGTGGATGCTGGTGCCTCTGTGGATGTCACCCTGGCTGACGACAGCAGCGAGCCAGAGGATGGCGAGGGAGAGGAGCTGCCAGATCACTGTGATGACAAAGAGCAGACAATACTCCTGGGTAAGACCCTGCTAGCATTGAGCCTTTCTGCTGAGCATGGCAAACACTCAGTAAAGCAATGAGTGGGAAAAGGGGAAAACGTGTCAAGAAGTGAGTCCACATGTGGGGGTGTCTATGGTCCTAGCTTGAGGACAGCAACAAGACCAGTGTGAGAGGCCAGGTCTCCACTGAAGTGTGTAGATCTGAGACCTGGGAAGCTGCTGCTGGGGCAGGCAGGGTCTGGGCAGCAGCTGGGTGATAGCTAATCTGTGCTGTGCCGGGCTCTGTCCTTGCAACTGTTTTTGTTTTGCAGACACAGCCTGTAAGATGGTGAGGTGGCTCTCAGCCAAGCTGGGCCCTACCGTCACGTCCCGCTTCATCGCCAGGAACCTGCTCCGTCTGCTCACCTCCTGCTACGTTGGTAATGTCTGCTCCTCCTTGGACCCCAGGGTCCTGGGGTGGGCTGTGCCCCACACCGCTCTGCTGGGTGCCTGGTGGCTTGGGTTTAGCCCTGCTGCTTCAGCTCATGGTGTTGTCTCTGGGCAGGCCCTACCAGGCAGCAGTTTGTACCGAGCAATGATGAGAACAGTCCCCTGAGTACAGGAAATATCTACCAGAAACGGCCAGTGCTGGGAGATCAGGTGTCCAAGCCAGTGCTGGCCTGCTTGCTGCATGTGGCATACCTGTATGGAGAGCCTGTCCTCACCTACCAGTATCTGCCCTACATCAGCTACCTGGTTTGTATTTATTGCCTTTTCTCCTGTTCTTGCATGTGCTGGGGGTGGTAGCTGTGTCCAGGCACAGGAGGAGGATCACAGAATGTTAGGGGCTGGAAGGGACCTAGAAAGATCATCTAGTCCAACCCCTCTTGCCAGAGCAGGATCACTTAGAGCAGATCACACTGGAATGCATCCAGGTGGGTCTTCAATATTCAGGTCTTTAGTATCTCCAGAGAGGTCCCCGGGGCAGCCTGTTCCAGGATGCACAGTAAATAGCTCAGCCTCACCAGGAGAGCCTCCTGCATCAAAATTTGTGCTTGGTTGAGCTCCATCTGGGCCAGTGTGGGCTGAGCAGTTTTGACTGTGTTGGTTCTCTGGAGGGGCTGTGCTGGTGCAGCCAGAAGTGGCACTGCCACAGCTCTCAGGAGCTCCAGACTGCTCCCAGCAAAGCACACAGCTGCATTTGTGGGCTTTGCTCTGTAGCAAGCCTTGGCCACCATGGATCTGCATGGGGCTGCTACAGCTCCTCCTGCCCCATTTCAGCTGGGGCTTTTCCCTGTCAGACCCACCACTGGTATGGATGAAACCAGACAAAAAGCTTTTCTTTTGCTTTGCAGGGCAAGTGTGCTGGAAGAGAGCTGGCACCAGGGTGGGATTGTGATAATGGGCAGGTGGAACAGCTTGGGCTGCTGGGGCACTGCTGGAGCGAGGGTTTTGAGAGGTCTGTGTGGGTAGATAGGAGATGAATTAGGGAGAGGCTAAAAGTTGTTCAACTGTATAAAACCTGACCAGACTTACAAACTTCTCAGCTTGAAATTCATGGCTGAATAGCAAGAAGAAAATGTGTGGTACAGCTTGGTGGAGAAAACAGTTTTTCATATACACAAAAACCCAAACAAACCAACCCATGTTTTTTAATGGTTAAAACAGACTTCTTTTTTTCATATTTCTCCTTTTTTTAGTGGTTGTAAACACTCAGGTTATGGATTTCTTGGTTAAATGGAAAACTTCAATAGTTTTTTTTTTTTTGATAATTTAGACCTAGAGGAAAAGAGGCCACAGCTGTTCATTTAAAGAAAACAAAAAGGCATTGTCAGTTTTTCCAGTGTTGAAGGGGAGATTTTTCAGGGGAAAAAAACCCATTTTTCAGCAAAACCATTCTCCACCCAGTTGTAATCATAGCTACAGCTGTTCTGCTTTGCTTTACTAAACTTACTGCTTGGGGGTGCTGGGGGATTAATACCTCTGTGACCAGCATTTGGCAGCCTGATATTAAAAGCAATGAAACTCGCAGGTCACAGATAGGATAAAGTCAATCCTTCCTGCAGGATTTGGCAGAGGGGATATTTTGTGAGAGGAAGAGCTTCTGTGATGAGCTGGAAGATGGCAGGTGTACAAGAAATATAGCAGAAACTGGGAATTGTGGGTTTTATTGGCTCTCTTTTTCTTGGGTGTCTGATTTGTCTGGGAGTTAGGAAATAGGACAATCTAGAAAGAAATCTTTTAGTGTTGCTGCTGATCTTGTTAACTCTTTGTCTTTGCTCTAACCAGCTTTGGAGTACTGTCAGGAAAAAAAAAAAGGATGTGCCTCATGCTGTTATTAGCTGCTGGATTTCTATAAGTCAGCAGCAGGTTTGCTCATCATTCGTGCTTGGGTATTTATTAAGCTGGAAGAGGGGAGATTTAAAGTGGGTATTAGGAAGAAATTCTTTACAGTGAGGGTGTTGAGACACTGGAACAGGCTGCACAGGGAGCTTGCCCCCTCCCTGGAGGTTCAAGGCCAGGTTGGATGGGGCCTTGAGCAACCTGGTCTAGTGGAAGGTGTCCTGGAAGGTGTTCCTGCCTGTAGAAGGGGTTTGGAACTGAATGATCTCTAAGGTCCCTTCCAACCCAAACCATTCTATGATTCTGTTTCATGCAAGGACTGTTCCCCTGCAGTCCGTGCATCCAGGCTCAGCATGGCATGGGATGAAGACCCTGATTCTTGCTTTTAGTGGCCTGTGCAATAGGTTTTCCCTCTTCCTGTGCTGGCAAATGATGCTTGGGGGTATGCAGGCTGGTGATGGTCTGAGCCAGTCTGAGGTTGTCTCTCTCCCCTCAGAGTCTTTCCAGCGGTGGAGCATCCTGCGGGGAGATTACCTCCAAAGGGTGCCTGTGAGCTTGGGAGTGTTGTGCCTGTGATGGCTCTCACACTGTTACAGTGCCCCATCCTCTCCAGGTTCACATCTGTCCCTCTCTTGTGGTGACATCTGTCCATCAGTTTTCAGGCATGCAAGACAGCAGTCCCTGTTGAGATTGAGTGCTCAAGTTGGTCTTGCAGGGGCTGTGACCAGCACTACCATGCTGGGTTTTGAGGCTGAGCTTGATGGTGTGCTGCTGGCGAGGTGGTGGCACTAAAGGACTTCTGTTGCAGGTGGCACCCAGCAGCGGGGCCGGTGGTGGCCGGCTGAACAGCCGGAAGGAGGCAGGGCTCCTGGCTGCTGTGACACTGACTCAGAAGATTGTGGTGTGTCTCTCTGATGCCACACTGATGGACATACTCCCCAAGATCAACCAAGAGGTGCTGCTCCCAGTGCTGGGCTTCCTCACTTCGCTGGCCATCGGGTAAGCGTCGCAGTGTGCTGTGCCTGCAGCCAGGACTGGCACGACTCAGAATCCAGGGATTTGGAAATGGTTCCGTGAGGGCCTTAATGCTCCTGGGGTTGTAGGGCTGCTCTTGCCCTCATGTGCACCTCCTTGCACTGGTACACAGCATGCACGTAGAGCTTGTGGTGTGTGAGAGCTTCCAATGACACAGACAAGGCAGGAAGCACGAAGCAGAGGAGGGGAAAAAGGGATCTGTGGAGGGCAAGCTGGTAATGGTTGTCCTCTCCAGTTTTCCCAGTGGTGCCCAGGCCCGTACTGTCCTCTGTGTTAAGACAATCAGCCTGATTGCCTTGATCTGCCTGCGGATTGGGCAGGAGATGGTGCAGCAGCATTTGAGTGACACGGTGAGGAACTTCTTCGGGGCGTTCTCACTGCTGCAGGAGCTGCAAGACCAGGTCAGTGATGTCCTCCTGCCATCCCCCAGTACCCAGCTGCAGGAATGTGGTGGGCAAACCTCCATACCCCAGTACTGGTGTCAAGAGCAGCCAGCCCAGGCTGTGTTTGTGTAAGGAATAATGTGGTGAGGGCATCTGATCTCCGGTTACCTTCCTGTTCTCTCTTGTCCAGGGCTTGACAGCAGAGTCACTGAGCACCTCTGAGGTGCCGCTGATGGAGGTGCCCCTTTCGGATGGGAAGCTGCTGGCCCTGGATCCATCTATGCTGATGGAGTTGCAGAAGGTGTTTAACCCTGAGATGGCCTACATCACCTACATCCCCTTTTCCTGCTTGCTAGGTATGGCTTGGCCACCATCTCCTAGGATTTGTGAGAGCTCCACACTTTGCACACACACCCTGGACCTGAACTCAGGAGGAGTCAGAGGGCATGCTGGGGGAAACCCACAGCTTGGTCTGCTTGTTGGGTCAGGAGCCCTTTGGGCTTCAGGCTACTTTGGCTGGCAGCAGCTTGTGAGGGACGTTGTGTTCTCAGCAATGTGCTGACCCTTCTTCTGTTGTTGATGGTTGGGGGGTGATGATGGGGAAATGCCTTGCCTTGAAGCCACCTTCTCCTCCTTCAGGTGATGTTATCCGGACGGTTGTGCCCAACCACTCGCTGGTTGAGAAGTTGGCCAGCCTCTACCTGGAGAATGTGAACCCCAAGAGCCTGCAGGCTGTTAGCCTGGAGCAGACACCAAGTTCAGCGTGCTCAGACCAAGATCTGCGAGGGACTGAACCGTTCTCTAGCCACCACGAGGACAGTCACTCTGGGACTTTTGGGAGCGTGCTGGTAGGGAACCGCATCCAGGTCCCTGTGGACACACAGCGTGAGGGCCTTGGCTTACTTCGCCTCAGTGCTGGCACTGATGGCTTTATCCCCAGCTCATCCAGTGAGGAGAACACCCTGAAGCAGGACCTTCCTCGCAGCACCCACATGTTGTGTGGGAACTGGCTGGCCTACTGGCAGTATGAGATTGGGGTGAGCCAGCACGACCCCCGCTTCCACTTCCACCAGATCAAGCTGCAGAGTTTCTCAGGGCATTCGGGGGCCATCAAGTGTGTGGCACCACTCGGCAGTGAGGACTTCTTCCTCAGTGGCAGCAAGGACAAAACCGTCCGCCTCTGGCCCTTGTACAACTACGGGGATGGCACCAGCGAGGTGCCCCCGCGCTTCACCTACGCAGAGCACAAGAAGTCTGTTTTCTATGTGAGCCAGCTGGAGGCACCGCAGCACGTGGTGAGCTGTGATGGGACTGTGCACATCTGGGACCAGTACACGGGTAAGAGGGACAAGGGTGAGGGCTGCCTCCAGTCTCTAAGGACTGAGAGAGGCCCTACTGAATTTTGATGGCCCCTGTTATAAAACCAGTGCAGAACTGGAGGTTTGCTGCCTACCTTCTCTCTACACCTCCAGCTGTAACCTCTCTGTCACGCTTCCACAGGCAAACTTCTCCGGACTTTCGATGAATTAGACAGCAAAGTCCCCATCACAGCTGTGACCACCATGCCACCTCCCTACCACAGCATCTCAGTGGCCAGTGCAGACTCTGTGCTGCGCTTCATTGATCACAGGAAGCCAGGACTACAGGTAGGGAGTCTGGAGCTCTGTGAGCCACCCTCCTCCATCCCTGTGGTCCATGCTGTGATCATGGTTGGCTCAAAGCCAGCTCTGCTGACTCCATGAAAACCAGCTGGGCCTTGTCCCCTGAACGCGGGGTCCCCCAGGCCTTTGTGCCCACGGAGCTGGTGTCTTGCAGCAGGAGTTCCGACTGGGCAGTGGGGTGAGCGCGGGGCTGATCCGCTGCCTGGCCGTCAGCCCCAGCGGGCGCAGCGTCGTCGCCGGCTTCTCCTCTGGCTTCATCGTGCTGCTGGACACCAGGACAGGACTCATCATGCGGGGGTGGCCTGCCCATGAGGGGGACATCCTGCAGATCAAGGTGAGAGGCTCAGCTGGAATCGGGCTGCTGCGTGGGCCTCGTCAAGCTTCTGAGGTTGTGCGGAGCATCCTCCCTCCTTCTGGCATGTGCTGCTTGGCAGGGTTTGTGTGCTCTGTCCTCTGGGCCTTCGTCCAGCTCTTGCTGTAGGGTGCTTAAGCTGTCCTGCCCCGTAGTTAGTGCTGTGGGTGACTGTTTTGGTCCAGCCTGTGCTGAATGGAGATCAGCCCTCCCAGATGTCAGTCCCTGCTTATGCAGCTCTGCAGCAGGGGCACGGAGGAGACACATCTGTGAAGAAGTGAACGTGTCACTTTCTCCACAGGGCTCCTAGCCCCTCTGGGAGAGTGTGACTCTAATGAGTAACTCTTGTGCATATTTACCCACCCTCAGGGAGCAGTGTGGGAGCTCCAATGTCCTTGACCCAAATGCAGGTTAAACAAAGTTCAATGGTGTGGGTTGTTTACCCTCTCACTACCTCTGCTAATAAGCAGCTCCAGACTTCTACCCTCAGCAGTGTTTTCTACTGTGAGAGCCTCCCAATTCCTCTTCCTGAGAAGGAAAATAATCTAGCAGGTGATTTGCTGGAGGGGGGGAGACTGCATGATAATCTCCTTACCCACTGCAGTAGTAACAGATGATAAATCAGTTGTGCTGAGTATCAGGATGTTGGTGAGAAGAGACACAGCACATCTCTTGGATGATAGTGCTAGAGGAGGTTGCCAGCTACCAGCGAGTCCTGTAGCTTCCAGTGTCCACCTGGATGCTTTGTTACTGCTGCTCAGTACCATCAGCTGCCTGGAAACAGCTGGGACTGTCCCAAGGCATTGGACTGGGATTGTTGGATTGTTGGCAGTTACCTGCTGATCTCATTTGCAGGGTGGGACTGGGAAGTTTTACTGCAGCAGTGTTAGTTCAGTGGCCTCTCCTCTCCTGCAGGCTGCAGAGGGCAATGTGCTAATCAGCTCCTCTTCGGATCATTCCCTGACTGTCTGGAAGGAACTGGAGCAGAAACCTTTGCACCATTACAAATCTGCATCTGAACCCATCCACACCTTCGACCTCTACGGCAATGAAGTGGTCACTGGCACTGTGGCCAACAAGATTGGTGTCTACTCCATGCTGGAGTCCTCAGCTCTGCCTGTCAGCACAACCAAACTGAGCTCAGAGAATTTTCGGGGTACGCTGACCAGCCTGGCAGTGCTGCCCACGAAATGCCATCTCCTGCTGGGCTCAGACAACGGAGTCATTCGCCTCCTAGCTTAGTGACCCCTGGCACAGGAGCCTGTGGCTGTCCCACAGTGCTGGTGGTAGAGCTGAAAGCCAGCAGCATCACTTGTGGAGGAGGCAGAGTTAGATGTTTCTGAACAGAGGATGCAGGGAGGAGGTGTACTTCATAGTGAGAACTTGGTAAAGCATCTCTAACCTCTTTCTGTATCTTTAAAAACTAAAAAGCCATAACTGAGAAACCTCCACTGCTGCTGGGAGAAGTACTGGGCATTGTAGGTCACTGTCACCCCTGCAGAGAGGCCTGGAGCTTTCCTTACCATGTGTGCCTGATCCCCAGGGGACTGTGAGCTGCCCTCCAGAGTAATGTGGACCACAGGTATCCTTCCTCCTTCAGCTGAGGGGCAAGAGGTGCCCCTTGAGAAGAACACAACAGAATAGCTACTGCCATCTGCACTTACCCTTCACTTCCACTCCTGAACCACTGAACAGTCTTAGTAGGATAGCATAGGATGGGCCAGGGAACTGCTGCCTTTGGAGCTGTGTGGTGCCAGGCATCTCCTCCTCCTGTGCTCTGTCTTCAAAGTCCAGAGAATATTCTCTGTTAGCTTTAGAGTTCTGCTGGCTGAGTGAGCCTGTATGGGAGGAGGAGAGGTTAAGCAGAGCACTTCTGCTGCATGACTGGCTCCAGGGCAAAGACTAGAATGGAAGTCAGCCAAGGCACAAACCCCATCTGTTCCACCAGTTCATTTAGGAATGGGCTACTGCAGAGGGACAGTTTGGGATGGGGATGTGATCCTCTAGAGAGCCCAGAACTAGATGCTTCCATGAGGATTTTTGACTTCTGGAGCGCTAGGGTAGGGATGGATTCTTGTTGTTGGTTCCTGCCCCAGCAGCACTGCATCCTGTGATGAAGGGGTGAGGAATACCCTTTTTTGCCATGCACTGGCAGTGTTTCTCAAGAATTCCTCCTAATCCTCTCCTTTGTGCTGGTCAGACTCCTGGGGGGAAGGCAGGACAGCAAAAAGGTTCTCAGTTTTGTCCCCTCTTACCCTTGTAGGGTGACAGTTGGGACAGCTGGGAAGCATGATCCATCATGGTCTCCTGACCTCCCCTTTGGGACAGCACCATCTGTTCCAACCCCAAAGGTGAGGATTGTGTTCTTTGACCCAGCAGTAAGAGCAGTTGCCTCACTTCTATTGCAGCCTTTTTCCCATCCATCCTGTAGCCTAATCAGAACCAGTATCAGGGGAGTGGGAAGGTCTTATCTTGGGCAGAGGAGGAGCCTTCTGTGAGTTGTCCTGGGAGGGGAATGGGCTTTCATCCAGCTCCTGGTTCATCTGAGCCACCTGCAGCTGGGAAGGCTGCCCTCTGCTTCCAGGGAGGGGGGGAGGTGAGCAGTTGGCCCTTGCTATCCTTCCCTACCCAAGGGGAGCTCTCAGTCCCTTGTTGCCTATTAACCATTTGCAATAGATGTAAATATTTAGTTCTAATAAACTCTTTGAAAGAGATGCAGAGATGAGTGTGTGTGGAAGCTCTGTGCTGGAGAGGCTCCTGAGTGGTGCAGGGCTGGGTGTGGCTCTGCATTCAGCCACCTCTTGTGTTCTTGGCTGAGCTGGAGAAGGGATGCTGGGAAGATGCCTTGGATGTACAGTAGGAGTCTGCTGCACAGGGCCTTGGATCTGCTTTCCAAGGGGAAATAGCTTCCCATGATACAGCAGCATGTCCCAGAGTAGTTCCTGGTTGCGGAGCTCAGACCTTTCTCCACTCCAGTGTCTGGGGTGAGAACCAAGAGCTGCTGCAAGGAATGGATGACTGCAAGTGCTGCAGTTCTGCTGGCACTCCCCACTGCTGTCTGGCACCTCCTCTTGCACCTAGTACATGGACAGTGCAGGGAAGGGTCACCCTTGTTTCTGCATATGACACAAACCCACACAGGACAGGACCGCTGGAGCTCTGCCCTTCCCTGAGACTCTTCCTCCATGCCACAGCAGTATCCATGCCATGGAGCCCAGCACTGGGGCCAACCCCCCCCTGCAGACCTCTGGTGCATGCTGTGCCCCCAGGGAGGTACCAGCTGCTCTTGGCTCAGCCCAGCCTGAGCATCACTGCTTCTTTCTTGGGTACATGGCCATGGGGCCTTGGCTACCAGCCATCTGTTAAAACTGGTGCCTTATGCTTGCTGCAGAAGCAGCTGGGACACTAGGAGTAAATATCTGGGGGTTTCTGCAAAGAAAATTGCTAAGGCAGACAGAGCCCCATGGCAATAAATACCCAGCCCTACGTTTTCACTGAAGGTCATGAATAAAAGATTGCATTTCCAGCACAGGGAGTACATGGAAAGCAGAACCACTGCTAGGGACAACTGACTTTTGGACGTTACTTCTGCTGCTGAGTGTTTTGGATCTGGTAAACTCACTGTTAATGTTGTCTGGAGGGTCTGGCAGCCCAAAGTCTCTCTCCATCCCCAAAATGTGCCACAAATTCATTCTTGCTCTGCAAACAAACATTTAACCGGATGCTGTAGGTCAATATTTGCCTGACTGATTCTCAGATGGGGTGGTGCTGAAGGTCACTGCTGGGGGGGGTAGGAGAGAGGGGCTGGACAAGAGGCTGTTTGCCCCATGCAGAGCCAAAGCAGATGCCAGTTCCAATGTGGACATGAACCACTCCAGGTAAGCAGCAAATAAAGGAGCTGACAGTAAATGGGGGCTCCTCCAGGAAACAGTTATTGTCTTCCTGGCAAAGCAGGGGTGAAGTTGGTAGAGGGTTAAAGGACAGGCACCACCAGGGGGAAAAAGGGTATTGAGGATTTTATGTGGCTGCAGGATTTGGGCTGAGGGAGGAAAGAGAACTGAAACTGCCTCAAGTTTTGCTTCTTTTGCTTGGCAACTGAGGTCTCAGCCCAGCAGTTTCAGGTGAAAGCAAGGACTGGCTGGAAGAGTGGAAGCAGCCCCAGGAATTAAATGCATGGCAGCTGTGCCAAGGACTGGGCTTTGGCATGGAGGTTTTTGTTAAGAAAAGGAGGTGTTATTTCTGTTTGAAGGTGGGGAAGCAGGGGCCAGGGAATGGAAGAGGTTTTATCAATGGCCTTAGAAGCCCTACTCCTGCTGCCCCATGCAGGAACTGAACTGCAGGGGTGGGACAGGCTGGGTTTGCCAGTAAAGGGGGAAGGTGAGTGCTGGGAAGGGGAGGACTCTCTATTGCAGGACATATTACTGAGAAACTACTCTGGTATTTCATCTTCTGCCTGCAAACTCCCTCCCATACAGCACTTCCTGAGTGCCTGCAGCCCCGCAGAGGCAGGTTGGTGTCCCTCCTCCCGAGAGCCCAGGGCACAGCTGAGGATACTGTGCCCATACCTTGGTGGTTTGCATGGGAGAGGAGCAGAGGCTTTTGTCTTCTTCCAGAGGCACAATGTGTGCAGGACTGATGGAGGAAATACCACTTGCAAGCCAGAGAAATGAGGGCAGTGGGGTCAGAAATGCAGGATCCAAGCAGGGGAGCGCCAAGTAGGAGCCTGGCTGTGGTTACAGCTCTGCTCTGGTGTGGGTTCCTGCTCCTCTCTGATTTCGCTGCCTTGGCATTGGACCCAGGAGCCCTGTGTTGTTTCTTTGCAGCATTGTTCATCTCCCTATTGCTTTCTGCAAGCTCCTGTGCCAACCTGTTTGGCCAGGTTGATAATTTTCTCCCTGTAGACCTGAACAGGCTCAGCTCACTGCTGTCAGGCAGCTGGAAATAACTTCTCTCTCTCGACTGGTCTTTCTGTTCCAGAAATATGGTGTCCCTCTGGGTTCTGGGGCTGCTCTGCCTATCGGCTCTGCACAGTCACCTAAGGGTAAGTTGCTTTGCTCCAGCCCTGGTGGGGACCTCTGTGGTGTGAGTACAGCCAGCAAAGGGCAAGAGGAGTGAGGGGGTCTCCTGCACCAAACCATGGGTTGGGGGACATCCTGCCTTGAGAAGCCCTGAAAGGCAGATTGGTGGAGGACACTGCTTCTCTGTGTCCCAGTACAGCAAGGTTCCTCAGCTTTTCTCCAGCTAACAGAGCTGTGGATATTCTCCTTATTCAAGTGAATTTCTGTAGAACATCTTCGGAAACTTGGCTTCAGCTGTGTGTGGTGACCATGGCCTTCAGGGGTTAACAGGAGGTTGTTCAATAACAGCTTTTTTTTTTTTTTTTTTTCTTTCCTCCATTTTAAATCTGGATCCCTGTCAGATGAGAGATTGCAAAACCACACAGCTGCCTCCCTAGAGGAAACATTATTTCATACCATTCTGGCGTGGTCCCTTTCTACACAAATCCAACACTTGGAGTCTCTCCCGGCTCCTTCTCACTTCCACCTCACCATGGTGGAAACCACTGACACTGGGTCTAGATCCTCAAGTCCTTCCTGTGCTGTAGCCACACAGGGACTGCTACAGCCAGGCTGCTGTCAGGCTCTGACATGGCCCCATGGGGATGTGTTAGGAGTGGGGGCAGAAAAGACTGACTCTGGAGATCCAGAGGAAATGATCTGGGAGCTGACTTAGTTTCTTTGTTGGTTTTCCCCCTACCTACAGCTCTCCCCAGCACATGCCATGGAGCAAAAACGTCTCTTCTTAGACAAAGATGGGAAGCTGAAGGTAAGCAACGCCTGGTTCCACCCAAGGGGACTGAAGTTATGCTGTGGTTTTCCAATTTGCCCTGAGGCAGGATGAGTCCAGCACCAGTGCAATGTGAAGGTCTGTCTCTGGGCAGGCTTCCCTCCTCACCTCACCCACGGCTGCTGCTCCTTCGTGTTGGAAGCTCCAGCCTAAATAACTGGGCAGCATATGGAGTAAACATCAGTAGCTGGTGTGTAGGGAGGCTGGCAACGGGCTTACTTAATTTCTGATTGATAAGGGAAGATAAGGAGAAGAAGCTATGAGTGGGACAGGGAGAACAACCCACTGAGCCTGGCTCTGGCAGCACAGCTCTCCTGCACTAGGGGAACGTCATCCGGATGCTGGTGGGAACAGAGAGCTCTGAGGCTAAAAGCATGTTTTTAAGACCATGCAAATGTGAGGCCAGCAGTGCTACAGGCTAAAGCTTAGAGAACTGGAAAATGGGAGAGAAAAGGGATGGGATGGAACAGACAAGTTAAGAAGAGACAGACGCCTGGAGGAGGATGAAGGCTGTGACAGCAGCAGAGGGTGCTGACCGAGGCATGAGGCAGATTGGCAGCCTTAAAATATGCCAGAGGAGGTGGTGAAACCAAGGTTGAGGATGATGGAGCTATAAACATTGAAGGCACAGGACATGTGCTGAGCAGGTGGTGATTCCTGTTGGACTCATTTGCCTGGGGCAGGCCTTGAGAGCAAGTGGAGGGTAAACCACTGCAAGACCCTCACCCAAGTCCCTTTTCCCAGGGTACAAGACCTGTTTTCCATACTCATTGAGGTGCTTTTAACCTCAGGGTTAAAAGGGCAAACTGAAGTGAACACACCACCAAAGCAGAGAAACTGGAGAGTTCCTTCAAGCCCATGTAGGTGTGCAGTAAAACCCATGGGGGAAGCTGATGCCATGTTCCTGCTTTCCCAGTGCTCTCCTTCCTGTTTCTTCCCAGGACCTGAAAGGTGCTGAAGATGGAGAGTCTGCTCTGCTGGGAGCTATTGCACCCATGCCAAATCCAGAGCTGGCCCAGGTCACCCAGGACAACTTGCAGGGGTTTGATGGACCTGTGTTACCCTTCCCTACCACCCTGCCAGGCCCAGGGAATGACTGGAACCCAGATGATAAAGTCTTAGCTGAAACTGTGGGATGTGAGGAACAGCAGCCATCTGGGGAAATTGCCTCTTCTGAAGAGGAAGGAGAGGCTGAAGATAACAGCTGTGAGATGACTTTGAAGAGGAGCTGGAGGCTAGCAGATGGCTTGATGAGATTCAGCATTGATCTCCTGAGAGAGGTCCAGCTGGAGTCCAACAGCACCAACGTGATCCTGTCACCCCTCAGCATTGCCCTCGCCCTGTCTCACCTGGCACTGGGTAACTCCTTAGCCCCAGAAGCACCACTTCCTTCCCTCCCCTTCCCTGTCCCCCTTCCTGGAGGCACTAGGAACCAACTTGCAAAAGGCAAAGATTCAATATGGCACCTTCCACCTTACTCCTGCAGCTTCCCTTAGGCACAATTGCAACCAAAGCTGCCCTCCCTGGCCCTGCTGAGTCTCCTGCTCTCAGGTTTCTCCCAGCCTCTTTGTGAGGCACAGACTGTTTCTAGCAGGAGGCAGCTACAGTAATGTCCTTGTTTTCTATTACATGGCCATGAACCTAATGGGAATTTGACTTTGCTTTTTAGGAGCAGCAAATGAGACACAGAAGCATTTGCTGGAGGTGATGCATCTGGAGTCGGTGCCCTGTCTCCACCACATGCTGGGCAGCCTTCGTAGCAGGCTCACAGAATCCACCCTCAGCCTTGCCTCACGTCTGTACCTACAGAAAGGTGAGGACTGGAACCTCTCTGGTGCCAGCTGGAGAGGGGATGTCCACACTGGTGTAGGATAAGGCTCTCAGTGACAAGGAGTGCCGGAAGCACACTGTGCCATACTGGGAGACGTCTCCTAGGGAGTGCCATGCCACTGCCTGAGCCATTGAGTAGGTATGGTTTTATTTTCATTGTCTGATGATTTCATGTAGAATTCTTCCCCTCTGCCAGGATTTGAGGTCAAAGAGAAGTTCCTGGAGGATTCAGAGAAATTCTATGGAGCAAAGCCTGTGACCCTTTCTGGGATCAGTAAGGACGACCTCATAGCCATAAACAAGTGGGTAAAGGAAGCAACTAATGGACAAATACCCACATTCCTGCAGCAGCTCCCTGCAAACACAGTGATGCTCTTGCTCAATGCAATCCATTTCCATGGTGAGCTCCACAGGCTTTACTTTTCAAGAGGAATAGTTAGAGATCTACTCATTTTTCCCCTCCAAGCAATGGCATCTCCTTTCCTCACTTCCTGCTACTCAATCTGTTTGTTCTTGTACATCTGCTGTTCCTCTTGCTTAGATTTCTTTATAGTAATGATTCCCAACTGCTTCATATGTGCTAAAATTGTTACTAAGCAAGCAGAGCCAGAACGCAGCAGGTGGAACCTGCAGTATTTTTGCCTCCTGGTTCAGGATCCCAGACAGCAGCACATCTTTGCTCATCTGAAGCAGGTCACATGCAACACACCAACCATAGAGCTCAAAGGCAGCTTACAGCACAGTGGTCAGGCACATCTTCCTCTTTTAATTCCCCAAGGGCTGTGCATCAGAACACAGATCAAACACTTCCAGTGTAAAGCTGCAGCTGTTTTAGCTAGGTCTTGGAGTGGGGTTTCACCCTACACGGCACAAAGGCAGTACTCTTCATTTTCAAAGTGCAAACATCCATTACCTTTATCTTCACAGCCTTCAGTAATCTCCCACTCTAAGGCATGAGGATTAATCCTTGTTCTTTTTGTTATTCCATAGGCCTTTTCTGGAAGATAAGAGCTTCCTGCTGTTAAGGCTTTTCCAGCCTTGATGCTGACTTCTCTATGCTGTATTTCTACTTGCCTGGTCACTATCTGCCCTGCTGGAGAACTCATGATAGGAGAAGCAGTGTTAGCTAGGCAGTTTCTGATTTCCTGCTCAAATTTAACTTTGTTGATTTCTAAAAATTTTATTTTGATAGGGTTTTGGAGGAATAAGTTTGATGCTAGCTTCACTGGGCCAGATGTATTCCACCTTGACGATGACTTTGTAGTCCCAGTTGAGATGATGAAAGCCCAGAGGTACTCCTTGAGCTGGTTTACACTGGAGTCCCAGGACATTCAGGTAGGGCTCTATTAGGAGCACTGCAAGTTTTGACTGGAATTTCCTCTTGCTATTGCATTTCACTAGCTGCAACTATTCTCTTGAAACAAAATCTTTTAACAGGAACAGAACACAAAAAATTTAATAAGCATCCTTTGCTCTTGCTTTTAGCAAGAATGTTGAATCTTTGCTCTCAATCTCTAGGAAAAAAACCCACAGAGATATTTAGCCTAAGTGGGAATTAATGGAGTTGTAAAGCCCTGAGTTTAAAGATAAGTAAAGGAATAGGGAAAGGAATTCTCTCAAGGTACTGTTGGAGCCCTTCAGAATTCAGCTACTGCCAGAGTGGGCGCAAAGCTACTGCACATGGGCTCCCATTTTGCCATGTGTTCAACTCCACCAGTCAGTGGCTAAGTACTAAAATCTAATGCTGCCATTCCAACAAACTTTCTCAGATCCCTCCTTCCCACCAGGCTGTTTTCATCCAACAGCTAGATTGGCTTTGTAGACCAATTAGAAAAAGACTAAATTAAATGCATCACTTTATAGACTTCCTTTCCTCTGCCATAAATTCTTCTGGTTGGTTTTATTTCCAGGTGGCCAAGTTTCCTTTTAAAAGTAACATGAGTTTTGTGGTCATTGTACCAAACCAGTATACTTGGAATACCCCTCATGTGCTGGAGAACTTCCCTTATAAACAGCTGTGCAGGCTTTTTCCCAGAGAGGTACCCACCACAGTGAAGATCCCCAAAATAAAATTGGACTACCAGCTGGAACTCAACAAGGTTCTCAGTCAAATGGGTAAGGCCTCTGTCAGGATTTGCACCAAGTGAAGCTGATCAATCTCTATGGCATCTGTTCACTGACTCTAAAAACTGCCATCCTTGTTTCTAAAGCTGTGCCTCACAGCTTGCTCCAGATAACAAACCCAACTTTCCTCTCTTATTTCTCTCCTCCTTACTCTTTGCCTGCCTAGCACCAAATGTTTTGCTCCAACAAATGATACTATAGAGAAGGCAGCATTCACAGCTCCTCACAGTCTTTACAAGTTCTTCCTATTCCCCCTTTTTTGAAGCCAAGACCAATTTCTTCCCATGCAGCAACCTTTATCTTTTCACTTTGCCATTTAACATAGTGTCCAGGACATAGAAATTGCCAACAGAGAGAAGGCAGATTACAAAACCTGGAGCTGACAGCTCACAGAAATAAACCACCTCACACTGCTTTTCCAGATGAGACTTTGGTTTTGCAGAATTGCTTAAGAAAAAAAAAAAAATCTCTGTAAAAGTCTTTCCAGCCTAGCAAGAAAGAACCTTCATGCTTGGTGCTGCTTCTTGAGGAAGGCTTTAAGTTCTGCTGCTGCTATTCTAAAAGGGGTAGACAAAGCTTGTGAACACTGTTCTGGTTTTGGCACCCTCAGCTCTTCATACGGAGAAGGATTAGGGAACATGGCTGGATTGCAGCTTTTGCTTATGTTGCCTGCTAGTTCTCCAATCCTCCATGATGGACAACACACATAGCAACAGATTAGGGAAGTGCTTGCTTTGGGCAGCTTTGAGGAAAAAAAAATCAGAGCTGGTGGCACCCACTGGGAAAGGTTAACTTAGTCTCATTTCTCTGTAGGCCTCCAGGAGCTCTTCACAAGCCCAGATCTTCAGAAGATCACAGATGAGCCTCTCCTTGTCTCCAGCATTCAGCATCAGTCTACCTTGGAGCTTAAGGAAGATGGGGTGGAAGCATCTGCTGCTACCAGTGTTGCAATCTCGCGCTCAGTCTCTGCCTTCAGCCTCGACCGCCCCTTTGTCTTCATTATCTTTGAAGATGAAACAGGCATCCCCCTTTTTATAGGCAGTGTCCAGAACCCTAACCCCAATGCTGCTCCCCAGATAAAGGACCCATGGGACTCACATGAAGCAGCAGATGTCAATGAGCACCCCATGCCCAAATAAGACAGGAGCAGAGCCTAAGCGTTCTGGAACTGCTACCTGACCCTTTGGACCAGCTAAGAGAGGCCTCCTGTCCTTGAGGACTTTCCTCTGAACCAGAAGAGGCAATCTCTTGCTGTTTTCCTTTGCAGATCCCTAGAGACCAGCCCTGGGATAGCCCATTCCATCCTTGATGAGCTTCTCCAGGCTGAGGTTCCCCTCTGTTGAACCTGAAAATCTTGCTCTGCCTGGATTTCTCTTCCAGGACTCTCAGTCCTGGGAGACTTCCTTGTCCCCAGACTCTTATTAGAGTCTTTATTAAGCTCTTATTAGAGTCCCCTGTAGCCTGGAATCATCATTAGCATCTGGCAGCTTGGACAACAGCCAGAGATATTAATGTGGCTCTTCCTTCCGCAGTTCCTGTGAATGTCTCCCTCAAAGTGTTCCTCTGCAAACTGTCTGTACCCACCTAGAAAATGACCTCTAGCTCATCTAGGCTGCTATCAGTTGTCTTCTCTAGGATGCATCACAGTTATTTCCAGGCACAGGCTCTTTCCAAGATTCCGTTTTCCCACTCCTTGCCTTATGGGGTCTGATGGGGGAAGGTCTGCAGTGGGAAACCCCTTTGGATGCTTATCTCCAGCCCTTTTCCAGGGAAACTAGGTTCTTGGGTAATATTAGATTTTTCAAGTCATGTTTTGTAAAGTGTTTTTTAGTAATTTTTATGTTGGCAGAATAATAAAGAGGAAAGCAGAATGTATTTGTTAAAGTGTTGCATTGAAAGACCCAACAGAGAAAAGAAAAAAGGCACAGAACTTGAATAACTGCAAAGACTGGGGAAAAAAATGCCTGGGTGTGACATGAAAAAGATGAAAAGAGAAGAGGGCCTCCTGCAAAGCTGTTTGCTACACCTCATTACCAAGGACCACAGGGGCTGAGAGATGAAATGGCTAATCTGTCAAGACTGTCCAAGGAGGGAGTCAACTAAGCTTTGGACATCCCAGCTGCAGGGTGTGCCAAGAACACTCCCTGGGTCAGAGCTGGCTTTGTGAAATGGGCACAGCTCCTTCCACTGGGGCATGAGCTTGGTGGCAGAGGGACAGGAGGGAGTTTTGCCTGTGAGCAGCAATGCCACGATAAGCAGGGATGTGACAGTCCTTAACCTTTCTCTTGGGCAAAATCTGACCACTGATGGTATCTACTAGGAGGTTCAAAAGTGCTTACCTGGCAACTCCTCCCTGCAATTTGTTCTAGTGGGGTGCTCCTGGCTCCACAACACAGTGCTATGGATGGTTGGGACAGCTTCCAGGGGAAGGAGGGGCAGATTTTGACACCTGTAGATGAATGTCTCTGTTTTGGGCCTCTTTTGGCAAAAGGCAACATCTCTTTACAGCTTCCCTTTCATCTGAGATGGGCACAGCTCCCTGGGTCAATGTTCTGAGGTAGCAATGCACATCTGAAATAAGTTATCATGAAAGATACTTAGGAACCCCTGAGCCCCACCAAGCCATCCTACCACTTAAAACTGTTAGTCTAACTCACCATAGCCTGCCACACTGCACCTATTTCTGTACAAAGCAACTGCTGCCTGTAGTGGATTCTGCTCCTGAATTCCCTCAGCTTCTGGGTAAGAAGGATGGTGCTCTGTTTTTGTGAAACAGCAGTTAGGGAGCACTGGGGCCATCCTCCTGGCAGTGTTCTCCTCACTCGGGAAGTCTGCCTTCCCTCAAAGGAAGGAGCAGAATGCTTCTGGGAGCCTCTGTCCCTGAATAGTCTGCACCATCTGCTGGAATCAGAGAAGGACTGACTCACTAACCATGAATTTTGGGGATGCAAAAGACTTTGGGGAATAGAAAGTCCTGGCTCAAACCTGCAATTACACATCTCTTACAGTCTAAAAGGGGAAGAACAGTTAAAGATAATGTCTACCCCTCTAACCAATGCAATGACACATAGCCTTCAAAAAGAGGCTGTAATTATGGGGCTGTGCAACTTTAACAAGTAAGCCCACAAGAAGTCAGCCCTGCTATGAGGGCACAGCTCTAGCCCACAGGGAACACTTTGACTTATTTATACAGATTCATTCCTAACATTCTGGAATATCATCTCCTGCCTTAGGTAAGTCTTGCTTTGGCTACTGCAACCTCAGTGCCAACCTCCCTGAGTTCCACCCTGTTGCACTGCAACCTGTGCAAAGTTTGAAGTGCCAGTCTCCTTCTTCATGCCTCTGCCCTCCAGCTCCCCCTTTATCAACAGCTCTCTTCCCTCCTTGTTTCCTGAACAGCTTGGTTCTTATTTCCTATTTCCCATCTTTCTGCCATCCCTCCTCCTCCAAGCCATTCTTGTCAAAGTATTAATTTCATTTTATTTGACAGTACAGCAGCCCTCCACAACTGTGCTTTGCTCAACAAATTACCGGGAACACCAACCTTATGACTCCTTTTCACTCCATCAGCTCTCCAGGAGAGGCAGTTTGTAAAATGAAAAGTGATAGGAAGGTCTCTGCTCAGGAATTTCCATTTTGCATTGCTAAGCTTTCATCCTGACTAAGCTCCGTTCTGAACAAAGATGACTAGCACAGGGTGTCTGCTCTACAGCTCATCTGCATCACTGCCTGAGAATATTAAACACACCTCAATATCTTTAATATTAGATGCCTTTCTTTTTTTTCTTGCTAGAGCAAATTCCCATGAACATGAGGACTTCCACAGCAGCACTGTGGAACACTGTGCAGACAGCATATTGCCTGCTGTCACACACCCAAACCTGAACAACACTGGAATGTTTGTATTGATTTAACAGAACTGATTCAAGCCCTTGCATTTAGATGAGTACAATGCATCATTTCTGGAATACCCTTCACCCACAGGAATAAAGCTTGCTTTGCTCTACAGTAACATCCCATATGTTTGCCACTCTGATTTAAATGGTTTAAAACCAAACCTGGGTTTCATTTGAAGACACGAATGAGGTGGAAAAACTCTCTCTAGGGGGTCCTTCCATGAAAGGCATTTTAATACCACAAATAAGGGACCAAGAAAAGAGATGAAAACCACCAGAAGACATCTCCACAGCCAACACCCTTATTCTTGGGCCAATGATGGAAGATTAACAAGTACAAACATCTGTCTCCAGACAATTTCTCACAGAGCAGGCTGAGAAGCAGTTGAAAGTGGAGCTGTTCCTCTTCTTGTTAGAAATGGTCACCTTTGAAGCACTAATGACAGGGCAGACTACCTGATTTGCTTTCCTGGCTTGCAAAACCAGCAGTTAATGCTTCTCTAAACCCATCCCTTCCTCTTTGCTGAGGGCCTCTATGAGCTCAGTGCCAACATGTGTGAATAACTCCTCATTATCTGTTAGTGGTGTAGGCTGGCAGCCCAAAAAGAGATGTCCCAGTGCAAGCCTAGACTGAGGGCACTACTGCTGGAAACGCTAAGAGCAAATTCTAGCCAAGTAGGCAAACAGCTGCCCTGGATCAGGCTGACTACATGTCCAATTAGCCCAATATCCTGGCTCCCCCATTAGCCAGTAACAAATGACTGGGGGGGGAAGCCAAAAATGCCTAGGAACGAGGAAAACCAACAGTTCTCTGGTTGTACTGCCCAGCTGCTGAGTCTGACGTGACATCTGACCATTGCTAGTCTTCAATTGAACTGTCTTCCACTGATTTGGGTTGGGTTGGTTTTATTCCCCTCCCTCCCAACCTTTTTTATCTTTCATCTCCTTCACTACCTAGTTACAAGGAGTTTTACAATTTAATACTTGTGAAAAATACACTTTCTTGAATGTTCACTGCTGGGTGCTCCCCTGGAATCTTCCATCACAAAACTAATGAAACCCCTCTGCCCCTTTCCCTTCTCCACATCATTTACCGTCCTGTAAGCAGCTACAACATTCCCTTAATCCATCTTTTTTACCAAGAATCTTTGGCTTTTTAGTCTCTTTTCAGCCAAAACTTTCAAGCCAATTATGTTAACAACTTGTTAACTAGTAACTATCACTAGGTAGAACCACTTCTGAACATCCTCCTCTTAATTGCTCTAAACAGCAACAGAAACCTGCTTCCACTTTATGAGTCTCTCTCCATTAAATCCTGGACATAAATCCATAAATCCACTCAACACAGCTGCATTAACCATACCTCTGAAACAGAAGAAATTCCCTTATGTGACATATGGCAAAACTGTGGGGATAAAAGACTTAACCCAAAGAAGGCAGGAAGCTGCTGCCTCTCTGACCTCTGCCTCACCCCCTCGACTGCCCTTACTACAATGAGCACTTTGGATTGTAGGGTTAAAAACTTGGTGCAATTCAGCGGGAAGGTGGCAGCAGCAGAAAATGGGAGCAGAGCACTTTAAGACAGCTCTGGTAAGCTGTAACCTGAAGCCTGCCGAAGGCTGGGCTGGGGGAAGCAGCAAAAAGCAGATGTGGCTGCACCAAACCCACACTGTCCTCGACTTGCACCCGCTGGGAGCCTGCGACAGCAGCGAGAGGAGCCCGAGGTAAGGGCAGCTCAGCCTCGCTGGGTGCCAGTGGTGAGGAGAGCAGAGGGCAGGGGCTGGGGAGCTCTCAGAGAACCTGGGAAATGGCAAGAATCGTTCAGCTCCAGGTGTTCCTGGGTGAGATTCCCACCAAATCAGAGATCTCACCGTGGGCTGGGAGCCACCAGTATCCTAGGGTACACCTCTGCCTCTGGGGTTGCATGATGCTTTGGATCTTGGGTGGTTTTCTGCTCTTCTAGGGTCTGTGTTGCAGCTGGGAATAGGCTTTTTCTTGGTGACAGTCAAACAGTTTTGGTGACAGTCACATTCTCTAGAGATAGTGGCTGCAAGGTGCTTCAGGAGTTAGTGCTGTGGGGTGGAGCAATCACAGGGAGCAGTCCGAGCTCATGGGTGATGTTTCATTGCACCCCTAAAATCGGAAGTGTTTATAAACGATGTAAGAATTGTACTGCTATAGCTGGAAAGCAAAAGATTTCCTTTGCACCTGCAGGCCTTCACAAACAGCCAATTCCCAGACACAAAGTTCCTTCTTAGCTCATTTCTTAAAGTCTCCTTCCTGTACCTTCCTGACTGTAACATCATATGCTGCATGCTGTTGCTCCTTTGCTTCTCTTTAAAGGCAGCCATGGATTTTAATATCATGCCTGAAACCATCCCACCTCTGTCCAACCAAATTCTTTTCTCTGCATTTTTGGCTGTGGGCTAAGAGACATGCAAATAGAATCCAGATGTTCAGGCCAATTCAAATGCAAAAGGCTTTTGTCTTTTTAAAATGGAAATTGTTTTTTTGGCAAAGTTTGAGAAATATGAAGCTGGTGACAGTACTGGCAAAAACAATACAGCTCTGCAAAACCAATCTCCTCTCTCATGCTCCCAGGAGCTTGATGTAGTTGGAGGCAGAGGTTGTGTTGAGACTTTTTTTTTTTTTTTTCCCAGAGAAAAGGTTATGCTCCATGGAAAACCTTCATCTCTAAACTAGATGGGGTCAAACCTCTTCAGCTCAGCATGCAAGAGTTCTGCTTGGTGCAAGCATCCTCACAAAGCCCTCGCTAACTGTTTAAACTTCAACTCACACAGGGCTTCTGTCATCTCTCTTTCAACATAGTGCCTTTCCACTATAAACCCCGGCAATGATATGAGCAATCCCAACATCACTGGATGTTGGAAACTGCATTGCTTTGTTCCAGTATAGCAAATCCTCTTGATTCCCATCTTCTGCACCAGAATACCTCATCTACTCAGCAGCTAGGATAGCAGCAGGTCACAGCATCCAAGTGCACAGGGAAGGAGGGTACCACTTCTGTGTTACACTCTCTAAACATAATTGAAAACTTAAAACCTCCACTGTGACACCTTGTTCCCCAAGGCAGAACTACCTCTACAAGAAAAGGGAAGGGGAAGAGGGAACTGCCTCTCGCTGGAGCAAAACCTCTGCCTGAACACCGGGTCCTGAAGCGGGGCTGCTGTAGCTGTCTGGCTAAGTTGTATTTCTACCAGCAGGCCTGATTTCTTTAGAGCTGAAGTTAATCTGAAACACATGTTTCCTCCTGTTTCACAGGGGTTAGTTAAATACAACCCTCTTCCTTTAATTTCTGGGAATCTATATAAACATTGCTTCAGAGCAGCCTCAGTGGCGTCTGCTCTTGGGGCCATGACACTGGTGCAGCAGCTCTGGTTTGCCCACAGTGAAACCCTCTGTTACTCCCTGCCCTTTGGACCAGACAGAGCTGTCTGGAAGGGCCACATCTGCCCGTGCTGAAGGGATTCAAAGTGGAGTCCACAGAAAGAACAACCTTTGGGGAGTTTGGTACTTTTCTCCCACCTCCATCAAACAGACTGAATAAACCAAGCTCTGTTTTTCACCTCTTTAGATCTAGCTCAGTGTTAGGTATTTACTCCTTGCCCCTTTCCTTTTAAGAAAGTTCTACTCTCACTTCATCAAACTGCAAAAAAAGAACCAAAGGACACACATGGGCTGTACAGCCTTCCAGGTAACATTCAGACACAAGAAACATGACAAACTACTGTTTGAGGCAGGTAACTTGTATAGCAGAGCAACAAACAGTCAGTTTTGTCTTCTGACATATTCATCAGTACAGATTTGCTACCTTTAATAAACAAAATATTGAACTTCTTAAAACCTAAGACTCAGAAGGTACTAATTAGTACCCCTCTTGACCTTGGCACTCAGTAAATGCCAGCATCAGGGTGGTTTGGGACACACACATCTGCTTTTGTGCTCAGGCACACCCAGGCATGTGTGGCTGCCCAGTTTTGAAACTGTTTGGGTCAGGCTGGCTGAATATTTCAAACTAGAGAAAGAGAAAACTCAGCTAAGATCAGGTGTGTGTTTCACAGCTGGGAAGGACAAGCAGCAGCATGTGTTACTGCAGTTCCTGTCACAACCAGGGACAGTCAATAGTAGTGGTAGAGATGTATTTGCTCAAACTACTTTTGTCATGTTCTTACTCTGTAGCTTCAGGCATGCAGGTTCCAGTGGTTCTCCTTTTCCTGGGTCTCTTAACTGTCCCAAGCAGATCCCAGAACTCGGCTGCTGAGCAGGTGAGTAGGAGACAACATGTAGAGAGTGAGGGAGATACTTGGAGCAGGTAATTTAATTTTAGAGAATCTTACAGAAGGATTAAGCACTACCCTCCTAAGTTACTAGGATTTTATTTAGCAACATAATAAGACTAACTCCTGCTTTACCTAGATAAAACCACACTAGTTACATCAAGGGATGACTGTGAAGGAGAAACAGTGGATTCCAGTCTGAGTGCTGCCTTTGGCTTTACTGGGACACCTTAAAGGAATTTAACTATTCCTACCCTCTCTATGTGTAAGATGAAGCCAGTATTTCTGTAGATCCTAGGAGAATATCTGTAGATTGCTTAACTTTGACGTGTTTGTCACAACTCTACCTGCCCTTGTCAACTGTGAGTCTAATCAAAGTGCTCCATGTACCTGCCAGAACTCTGCCACTGCTGATGGAGCCCAGGCTGGTGAGGTGGAAGAGGAAGATCCCTTCTATAAGAGCCCTGTAAACAAGCTGGCAGCAGCAGTCTCCAACTTTGGCTATGACCTGTACCGGCAGCAGTCAAGCCGGACGGCCACTGCCAACGTGCTGCTGTCTCCATTCAGCCTGGCTACTGCACTTTCTGGTCTCTCACTTGGTGAGTTCTTGCCTCTTTTCCCCCTTTTCCTCACACACAGTTTGGTGTGACAGCCCTTCCCTCACACTGTGTCCTTCTTGTTGGCAGGGGCTGGGGAACGAACAGACGATGTCATTTCTCGTGCTCTCTTCTATGACCTGCTTAACAAAGCCGAGGTCCACAGCACTTACAAGGACCTCCTGAGCAGTGTGACTGGGCCAGAGAAGAGCATGAAAAGTGCCTCCCGTATCATCCTGGAGAAAAGTAAAAGTCCTTCCCCTCTGCCAAATTTTACCTCAGTAACTAGCAGCAGGTAGAACACACTGAGTAACACCACACTAACAGCTTAGGCTCTGACAGAGGGTTGAGCCAGAACACAGACAGTGCATGGAATGCTATTGCTGCTCCAGAAGAAGCCTGGAAAGTTTGTGTGCCCATAAATAAAAGACCAGACTTATGCACACAAAGATTCTGCTGACTGAGCACCTAACATGCAAAAGGTCCAGGAGCACCTTGCTGAGAATTTTGCCTTCACCCTAGGTTTTCTGGCACGTGTTGATAACTTCCAGGAACCACAAATCACATTCTCTATTTGTGATAGCATTCAGCCATATTCCTGTGTTTAATTCCTTGCAGAACTATTTGAAATGTCTGCTTTTGGCATGCAATAAACATCTGCTGAGAAAGCCAAGAGCTATCTTTTGGAACCTGCTGGTTTCAAGAATCCAAAAGGTTGAGTAAGCTGTAGTCATAAAGCAAGCTGGAGAAAGAAGAAAGACTGATGTAGGAATAGCTGTGTCTAAGCCTTCTGTTCTTATCAGAAGAGTTTCAGAAGAGTTCTCCCATACTCCAGCATGGGTTGCTATAGGATTTGGATCAGTTTCCTCCAAGTCAGTCGCTCTTCTTCAAAGCAGGTTTCTGTATACACAGCCACAGATGTTTTATGAAAGAACTGCTGCTGGGCTTTGGATTGCAATCTGCTGCCTTCAGATTGTTTTGATAAGGGAGCTAGCTGCAGTATCAATGTTTTTATTCCCCAGGACTGAGGGTGAAGCCTGGTTTTCTCAGCCAGCTAGAGAAGTCCTACAAGATGCGTCTGAGGGCACTAAGTGGCAACAACCAGTTAGACCTCCAAGAAATCAACAGCTGGGTCCGACTGCAGACAAAGGGAAGGATTATGAGGTTCATGAAGGATATACCCACAGATGTCAGTATTCTCCTTGCTGGGGCTGCTTACTTCAAGGGTAAGAATGTTGTGTACTTTGCTGTTACAGAAGCATGTGCTAGAAGAGATGTGAGGGAACGCTCTGCCAGACAGACAGAGTGTAAGAACAAAGTGTTTGAATGTTTACTAAAATAAATACACATGCTACCTGGACAGAAATAGTCCTCAAAGGAGGAACTATCACTCTTAGGAAGCTGAATCTTGATATGTTTGCAGCAAGAGACCAGAGAAGAAAGTTTAAGCTCACAAAACTCCATGGCAAGAGGCAGAATATTTCCATTCAGGAAAGACACAGCTTAAAAATGGACTGAATTTTTTTACCACCATAGAGGCAATGGAGGGAGATGCTAGGGAACTGTTCTAGAACATTCTGTGAGCCAATGTCCTGGAGAATGATTACTTTGAGACAAGGAGCAAAATAAAGGGTGGGGAGAGCAGCACTTTATATGCATTGACACAACTGTTACCCTTTAGAATAGTTTTGTAATTACATAAGTAGACATCAACTTCCCAATAGCTACTCCACCCATACACTGGCTTCATTTTGAATTTCCCATCTAGCCAATTCTCAGATGAAAAGGAGGGGCCAAAGAGTGGCAGTAAACCAGTAGCTCCAATCAGCCTATTGCCATCTCTATCATCACTCATTTATGCCTCAACTCTTAAAGCACAAATGCTGTGTACACAAGTGCAATACATACTCAGCCACAGACACAAGCCTGGTTTCATATGCTGCTTTTCCAGAAATTCCTCCATTTTATCTTTGAAAAAACAGGGACATGGAAAACTAAATTTGACACCAAGAAGACTACCCTGGAAGACTTCCACCTGGATGAGGACAGAACTGTGAAGGTGTCCATGATGTCAGACCCCAAAGCCATATTGCGTTTTGGTTTTGACTCAGAGCTCAACTGCAAGGTCAGAGAGCAAATATTGCACAAGATCTCCTAAAACCTGATGAGGAACAGGCTCAGCTACACCTACCTGTGAAACCTTGCTTCTCCCATCAGGCTAGTTTTGCAATATCTGTTTTGAAAGGCAGTGTATGTCGAACCTTAGAACATCCTAATTCTACACCGGCTATGTGACAAGCAGTCCACAAGTTAAGTAACGCACAGGTCCCTATATTGCCTGACCTAAAGTTGGGCAGGTCACACTTGTCCAAACTTTTCCATCTCTACCTCATTCAACACATCTTTCCCTGTAGGAGCTCAGAGGTCTTCCAGCTGAGAATTCCCCCAAAGCAATGCTGCAGTTCAACAGGTGACAGTGAGGTCTTGCCATGTAAGAGCAAAAGAGTGCAGCGTGGCTTCATGAACACCTGACCACCAGAGGTGTCAGGAAGCATATCTGATAAAAGCAAACAGGGAAGAAGACCAAGTGTTAACCAGAAAGGCTGACCAGGCAGTTGTGGCTCAGGCCTGTGCCTATTATGGGATGGGTAAAACTATTTACTATTGATGTGACCCTTTCTCACTTGTAACTGGCCTTCCAGATTGCCCAGCTGCCACTGACAGAGGGCATCAGTGCCATGTTCTTCCTGCCTACGAAGGTGACTCAGAATATGACTCTGATTGAGGAAAGCCTTACTTCAGAGTTTGTCCATGATGTAGACAAGGAGCTGAAGACTGTCCACGCTGTGCTCAGCTTGCCCAAACTAAAGCTGAACTATGAAGAGGCACTTGGCAGCACACTAAAGGAGACAAGTATGTACACCACACACCCTCTACAGACTGCCAGGGCTCAAAGCAGTGGGCAAGTTGCTTCCTGCTCTCAGAAGAATATGAAGCTGGTGGGTTATTAGTCAGGTCCTGCTATCAGTCTGTAGAGATCTCCCCAGCAACTAAACCACCTTGGTCCAGGACTCAACTTTTTACCACATCTTTCCACCAAGCTCATACAAGGCTTCTGAGACTGAGGGAGAAGCTCAATACAAAGAGATGTAAGCTTCTTCTCCCTCTTACCTCCTCAACATAAACTCTACCAGAGCAGCTATGTGCCCTCCTGGACCACAGCATTAGCAATACTGCTCCTTGACCTGCAACCTCTGCTTTCAAGTAATGGAATTTTCTTTCTTTCTTTCTTTCCTCCAGGGCTCCAATCACTTTTCACATCACCTGATTTTACCAAGATTTCTGCCAAACCTATTAAGCTATCTCATGTGCAACACAAGGCAGTTCTGGAGCTTAGTGAAGATGGGGAAAGATCCACCCCAAATCCTGGGGTGAATGCCGCTCGTCTGACCTTCCCCATAGAGTATCACGTGGACAGACCTTTCCTTCTTGTACTGAGAGATGACACCACTGGAACCCTCCTCTTCATTGGCAAGATCCTGGATCCCAGGAACATTTAGATCCCTTCACAATAGTCTGCAATGGTAGGGCTCAAATGGAATGGGTGGTATTGGGAGGGCTCCTTGCTCTGCTGCACAAAGACACAACTTGCAAATCTTATGCCTTCATGCTGCAATAAAAGAGCTTTTGCTGTTAATCTCAGCAAGCCCCAGTATTCTCCTTTGAAGGATTGTCTGCCTCTGTCACATGCCTTCACATTCTCATTTTCCCCAGATGAGCCACAATGCAGTTCTGTGTCCTATATGCAAGCACCACCTGCTGTACACTGCAGTTTCCCTTATCCTGTCTTTAAATCTGACATGAGTTCTTTATACTGGATCCCTCATCACTGAGAGGTCTGTGCTGCTAGCCCTTCAAGTTCTGCAGTGTCCCCTCTTACAAGCTGGCAAGTTTGCACTTTCCAGGCTGCTCCCTCACCCATTCCAACCATTTCTGTTTCAACCTGGCAAGAAGAAAGGTGCTTCACAGCATTAGAAATTAAAGGCAGTGTGGTCTGGGTGACTGCACGTTCATACCACACACACGGGAGGTTCACATCTCTGGAAACACAGAAATACAGAAACATCTCAAACATTTGCTTCAAACCCACATGCAGAAATTATAGCACAGCATCTATCCCCAGCATACCACACACAGACCCCACATGTTAGAATTGGCCATTTTATTTGCAGCAGTCTCACTGAAAGGCATTTCAGGTTTCAATTCAAGTTGTTGTTACACATGATTTTCCAGCTTGTACTACATGACTACCTTACCACATGAAACTTAGCTTTGATGAAAGATCACATTGCAGCTTCCTTTGACAGCGAAATTAAATCCTCTGAAGGATGCTTCTGGGAAGGTCTGACAGACAAGTCTTCATCTCTTGTAGTTCCTGGATCTGAGTACTCTGAGGACCGCAGTGCACTGACAAAATTTCCTCTGCTCTTTGAATTGTGCTCAGAGCTTCAGAAACTGCAAACCTGAAATTGGAAGAGAATGAGAACAGAATATACAAAATACTTAATTCAGCTCCTTGACCTACACAAGGTTCCCCCTCCTCAACAAAAAACCTAAAGCTATTCATGTGTACAGATCCTACCCTCCTCTGCCTTCAAGCACAGGCAAACAGTGTGAGCTTCAGCTGCAAAGGGAGGATGGAGGAGAAAAAATGGTAAAGGAGAAGGACAAATCTTAAAACATTATTTTTGAGTATAGATACCCACTACTTCCTCACTGCAGCTCTCACTAAAATTAATTCAGTTACAGAGAGGAGTTGTGAGGTGTTTAGTTAGGGAATTTGCTTATCAAAAGAAGGCCAAAATAGAGCAAAAGGATTTTATTTCCTCTTTGAAAAGAATTCAGCAGCATTATACAACTGAGGTATAGACACCAAGGGTGATGAGCTGTCAAAAGAAAACAATAGAACAGGGAATAAATGGAACCAAGGATAAGGAAAGGACACACACAAAGCAAAGAAACAGGTCCAAAGAGAGTCATGAGGTCTAAGTGAACCCCAGTGGGGTTAATGAACTTACACTTGAGTAATGGCCAACTTTTGTACCTGTGCCAGGCTAACCCTGCAAGGTGCCAAGGACCACCTGCCATGATACTGTCTCAGACACCCAGGAGTGGTGCAGGGAAGGGACAGAGAATGAAAGCAGATTTACCCATTGAAGAGAACTTGTGCCAGCTTGAACAGTTCGTGACCTATTTCCACGCTTGATGGCCCGTGATGCATTTCCACAATCTCAATACTCTTCTCCAGGTGTCTGGCTGCTTCCTGCCACTTCCCTAATGGAAAAAAAAAACAACCAACCAACAAACAAAGATCAGTAATGAATAAATGCTTTCTAGAGCCACCCAAAGCATCTGATAACATTTTGCACAATGTGATGAGCTATGCCTACATCATTCTTGGGTGGCTGCGGACCTTAGGACCAGGACAGGAAATCTAGAAAGAACATGAGCTCACATTATTATTCACTGGCTGCAGGGAAGTCAGTTTTGACTCAAGCAGTCTTTGTGAGAGCCCTGCTGACAAAACTAGAGAACTGCAGTAGGGCAAAACTGAAGGGGCTGGTCTGAGAAAAAGCCAGTCATGTTCAATTCAAAGTTCAGACAACTAAAGCTAATGAGAAGACAATGCCATACCAATAGTAGCATAGACTTGTGCCAGATGATCCTCCAGCTCTCCCATCAGCAAATGCTCTGGAGACAAGAAGTTTCTAGCATCCATCTGACACTTCAGGAGCATTTTGATAGCCTGATCTATAACAAAACAGGGTATAAAATTCATCCTACTGGCCAGCCTCTAGCTTTGCACAATCCGTGAAATAAAGTCAGTCCAATCTCATTTTTGCATCTTACAGAGCTAGGTTTGGATTTGGTTAGAATTCAACACTGACTTAATCTGCAACCCTGCTTATTCTAACACAGTGCTGGCCCAACCCACTTCAGAAAGCAAGCCCTGGGAATACATAACTCCAATGTTACCCTGAGCTCTTTTAGTTACCATGCAACAATGTGTGACTTTGATTAACACCCAGATCAGGGGTATAAAAACCCTAAAGCTCAAGTCCCCAGAGACAGCAGGCTGCATGCCAGAAGACCCCAAGTGCATAAGCAACAGTGCCATCTCATGGCTAGAACTACAGCTCCCGATGTGTATTCATTAGCTGTGACCTTAAAAGTAGAAAGCTGAGCCTTACCAGCCTTCCTGCCTCTTAGCAGTTCTAATGCTGTGCTGATTTGTTGCTGAAGAGCCCCTAAACGGCATGCCAGGCTCTCTCTGCTCACTGAAGTTGCACAAGCTTCCTCTGAGCAACAAAGCACATCTTCCCCCTGTGGAAATCATCCCTGTGATCATTACAGCTCACATTCAACTCAGAGCTTACTTTCCATCTCTGTTATCTCTGCATTGTGCTATAGAGGTGCTAAATTGTTTCTCAATTGCATCCATTAACCACATTGACTTGCCTGTACACTGCCATTAGGTTATTCCATTTCATGAGAAACTTCCAGGAATAGCTCTGACTGTGAGCTATGGATAAGGCCAAAGCAAGGACACAACTAATGTAAGTATACAAAATACTGTGATGACTTCTCCCCGTCTACACTTACACTACACACTGTCTTCCCTTACAGCCTGTGAGCTGCAGTGTGACTCTCTCCATACACCCTTCTATGTACCTGTTCTGTTCTAGACTCCAGGCCTCCATTTTCTGTCCTAAATATCACCTTCCCTCTAGTTCATGGCCATGATTACTAAAGTTCCTTCACTGAGTTCAAAGGATTTTAACTTGCTGTTAAAGGCACTCTTTTCCTTGTAATGCTGGAAGACTGATATATAAGAACATTAGAAGAAAGTTGCTAAGAACAGTGAGACACTGCATTGACTCTATGAGGCCTTTCTGCCTTCTGAGCAGAGATCTCAGATTGAGGTCTTCAACTCCTGGCTTTCCCAGAGACCCAAGTGTTACACACCTCAGTAAGTTAAACAGTTAAAACTACAGAACTACCTGCATTGGAGCCTGGCAGCTAGGACAGCAGAATGAGTTTCTTGTGGACACCACACTCTTGACATCAGACTGTAACTCATCAAGGCAGGCCTGACAGCGACACTCAAAGAAATACTGACTGAGAAGCTGTTGCCTCTTAGCAACTGTTGTCCTGCATTGGTGAGGTCCTGGAAAGGGATGGCAAAGGTAGAAATCTCTAAGCAAGTAACATTGTTAACATCAGACTAAATCTATCTTTGTTATAATTGAGACTTGATACATCATCTTCTAGAGAGGATGTAACTGGAGACTGAAAATGTAACAGTGGGCTCAGGAGGTAAAATCTTTCCCTGCTGTCTTTGATTAATGCTTAGACATAAACAAAGACTCGAGCACTCTTATCCTGGGAGTTATGACATTAATGGTACTCAGAACACACCAACTAGAGATGAAAGGATGGCCATGCCTTGGGACAGATGGGGAGTTAATACTCACCATAGCAATGGAAAATCTCTTGGCCACTTGGGATGGACTGTGATGCCCTGACAGTGGCAGCTGTCCCACTAAATGACACACTGGTATTGGGACAGCATGAATGGTTCAGAAGGCTGAGGACAGGAAAGAAGGCTGTTGCCAGGCGCACAGGCTTCTTATTTACAACAGCACCATCTCCAGACCCTAAAGACAGAGGAAAAACAAACAGGTTGAGAATGAATGCTCAGGAAACCCACACAACTTATGCAAGAAGCACTGTGACCAATTGCAGAGAGCACAAGGCTTCTGGTAAATTGCTACAATAAAAAATAGCTAAATACCCTCTAGATGTGCACCAAAGAACGGGCCAGCAGGGGACATGCCATTTAATTGTAAGCAAGTTATTCCCATCTGGAATGGGAGCTTTTGTACAACTGATAAATTAATCCCTTCACATAAACTAGATGAGCAAGGACAACAGAAAGGGCTTAAAGGTTTTATTCTTACCTGACTCCTGCATTACAGTGATGGCTTGTGCATTACACTGCAGCTGCAACACATGCCTCAGCATTGCTTCTGCCACAGTCTTCAGCTCTGGAGACAATTCACCCAATGTTTGTTCACATGTGTTTGGTTTGGAGCCCTTCTCAGATGATTTCTGATTCAAAACAGCAACCTCTAGGCCAGCTTCTTGCAGTTGTTTGCATATAGCTACTACACTGAGCAAGCAAAGGAACTTGTGTTCAGGGATGTGCTTCTCAGTGTGTGGCAAAAGGTTGAACACAGCTTGGTAAGAACTCTGGTACCGACCATCTTCATCGCAACCAGGGATACCTCTGGAACCAGCTCTTGTATCTGGTGCCTCACCAAGCATTCTGCATCTTGCCTCAGGGTTATGAAGGTCTTTGTCACCATCGTGGGACCATTCCACCAGCCTGCTAACCTCTGCAAATCCTGCCAGTAGAACAGTTCTCAAGGCAACATGGCAGAAGACCCCTAATGTGAGAAGCAGCGCTCCCAAGGAGCACTCTGTCTGGTGGTACTGCTCCCACGCCAGGTCTGCACAGTTCTGGCTGCAGTACTTTGCATAACTGCACCCATGGCAAGGCACTGAGGCTAAGAGCTGCCTCAGACAGCGGTGGCAATAAAGATCTGCATTGGTGACTTGGGTATCCCACGCTGTTTCACTACTGTCCAGGAGATGAAAGTTCTCCCCTGGGCAGAGCACACTTACAAAGGCCTCCTCTTTCAACAGGCTCTGTCCTGGCAGGATATCCTGGGAAGCCACCAAGTGACGTCCCCTCTCTCTATCAAAACTCAAGCTCAAAGATGAAGATGCACCTGAAATACTGACATTCTCTTCCCAGATCTCTGACTTCCTTTGAATGTCATCACACTCTTCTCGTGCAGGCTCTGGACAGCTCCCTCTCTCACGTATTTGATCCTTCAGTTGATGTAACTTTTTTAGCAGTGTCTGGGGTGTAGGACTTGTCATGTTCCCATCCACAGCAATTTTATTCTCCACTGCATTGAGGGTGTCTGCTGCATCCTGTAACCTCCCCAGACACAGCAGACATTCCACTTTCCGCAGCAAGACCTTGGGAAGCAGCCTGTCTGGATAGCCATGGCTCTCAGCCCTGACAATATCTTCCAAACAAACCTAGAAGCAAAGACAAGACCTCTTAAATGCACTTGAAAAGAGAGTTGTGCTCTTTTATTCCATCTCAGATACAGATTATCTGGGGGCTGGAACAGATCATCTCTAATGTCCCTTCCCACCTAAGCCATTCTATGGTATTTTAATAAAACTACATTATGAGCAAATTCAGTGTGCAGGTGCCAACGTGATGGCCAAATCAAGCTTTCAGACATAGAACAAGAAGGAAAGCAAGAACCCTTCTGAAAGTTGAAGTAATGATGGAAGCTTTAGCACAGCTTTGGAAGCACATCTGATCTACAGCCTCTTGTTCTACCCTGTCACTGAAGGGTTTGCAGAAGCACCTCAGAAGGTGCTTGTGCTCTTCTTTACCCCAATCCCTGTCTCTTGCTACACAGGAGGCCTCAGGCCCCACTCTGGCTATGCAGACTTGCTCGAGGGCACCCAGGAGATCAGGGAGGCGTGGGGAAGGCCGGGCTGCGGTGGGTCCCGCTGCCCCACCACTGCTTACCTCAAAGCACCCAAGGTGGAAGAGGGCGGCAGAGCGGTTGGCGAAGCAGATGGCCAGGTCTGGGCTGCCAGGGACCTCGTGGGATGCCGCCTGCGGAGACGAGAGAGCTGCGACCTCAGGGAGCCCCTCAACGGGACCCTTTCAGCGGGGATCACAGATCCTCTCACAGGAGTGGACTCTCACTGGGCCCACCGGGACCCTCTCCAAGAACCTTTCGGCAGCAGCCCCGGGCCGTAGTGGCCGCCTCAGGGCTACCTCCCCCTCACCTACCTGCGAGTAGAGCCTCACGGCAGCACCGTAATGGCGGCGGCCAAACAGCCGGTTTCCCTCCTCCCGGTAAGAGCGCGCAGCCGCCGGCTCCTTGCCCGTGCGCGCCCCACGGCACAACCGTCGTAGAGCCGCCGCCTCCACCTCGGGCCTGCGGGACACGGGGATCAGCTCTGCGCCCCGTTCCGCCCCGTCCCGCCCTCACCACTGCTCACCGGAGGAGGCCGCAGCCCATGTGCACCATGTCATGCAGCGATGCCACCATCAACCGCTCCCGCAGAGCCGGTTCCAGCCCGACCCAGCGCCGGGCAGCACACAGCCGCCACTCCTCCACTGGTAGCGCCATCACCGACACCTCAATGGCGGCACTCAGAGCAACACACCTGAAAGCGCTTCCGCCGTACAGTTGCAGACAGCCAGTCACAGCGAGGCGCTGCGGTCAGCCGGAGTACGGCCGGCAGCAACGTCAGGGCGCGCCGGAAGAGGCAGGCAGGGCTCTGGGCGGCGGGAGGATTTGGCGGCAGTGGCGGAGTGCGCGGGAGTAACGGCATCATGAGCGTGCGGCTGAGCGAAGGGGCCATCGCGGTGAGCGGCCTGCGCCGCGGAAGGGGGCCTGGTCTGGGCTCGGTCCTGTGGTGGGGGGATGAGGACTGCAGCGGACCTGGGCCTGGAGACATGCGGGCCGGGCACTACGTCTGGCCCAGTCCTGAGAGGAGAGAGAGCAGGCCCGGGGCTGGGCCGGGTCCGGGCCGGGTCCCGGGAGGCAGGGAGCGCGCTGGCTATGTCCAGCGGTAACTTGTCTTTGGCCGTTCCATGGCGGTTCCTCCCTCGCTGTCGGTCTTGAAGCGTTCCTGAGTGAGGTGGTGGCACCTTATTGAGCGTCACTTTTTCTTTCCTCCAGGCCATAATGCAGGGGGAGAACGTTAGCAAGCCCGTGCTGCAAGTTATCGTGAGTACCCTCTTGTCCTAGTCTGTTAGTGACTGCCTGCATTTCCGTGCAGGCTTCAGTCTGCAGCCAAGTTTCCTCTGCAGAGGAGCTGAGCAAAGCTGGTGTCCTCTTAACTTCATTTTTACATGACTTGGACTATGCTGGTAATATCAGCGTTTAAAAGAAAAAAGCTGGCTCGATCAGCTATTTGCTAACGCTGTCACTTTATGTTTCTGAAGGGTTTCTGAACAGAACTAATCTGCTATTTCCCCGTAGAATACACGGGCTATTGCTACAGGAAATGGGCCACCACGTTACCGAGTGTTGATGAGTGATGGGGTTAACACGTTGTCGTGTAAGTATGAGAAGTTGCAGTGAAATTTTAAGTGTGGAGGTACTAATGGTGCTAAAGTTTCCCCTTCAGTGTCTAGGTGCAAAGTGATGAATATTGAAGGAGGAATGTGGCATACAGGGAGACTGAGCTAAAATCTGAAGTGTGCAACTGCATTTTAACAATTAGACAGTCATTCTCCTCTGGAAATTTCTTTGTGAGACTTAAGTAATTGGCTCGTTACAGGCTATAATGAAAACATAGAAACCCATACATGGTTTTTTTTTTATCAGTGATTTTCAGGTAGTTTAAGCTCTCTGACTTCTTTGTGATATGATCATTCTAGCTGTCACTGCACTCTGATGTTTAGAGGTTAAATACAATATAGTTTATGCTCAGTTTTGGTGACTTGTTAGCACTTAAGATTGTTTTCTGTGTGTTAACTGAGCAAGTTGTAGATCTAATGCAAGGCTAGACTGGTTGGAAAAGTTGTGGGTCAGCCACAGCTGCCTTTTTTAAGGCTGGGATATGTTAATTGTTTCAAGGTTTCACTTCTGTTTCTGTAGCATTCATGTTGGCAACTCAACTGAACTCTCTGGTGGAAGAGGAGCGCTTGTCAGCTCAGTGTATTTGCCAGGTTAACAGATTCATTGTCAACAGCCTGAAAGATGGCAGGTATGTATGGCTCTTTAAGTATCATTCTACAGAAAGACAACTGCACTGATGGGTGCTCAGTCCTTTGTGACTAAGAATAGGCCAAATACTTTTGATTAGGATTATCTAGAAATATTCAGTCTTTAGAGTGTAGGAGGGAAAGTACGCAGCACAAACAGTAGGAGAAAGAAAAATAGTTACAGAATGTGACTGCAGTGGGTGCAGATATGGCTAGCAGAGTGATTTAGTGACTGAAGGCTTCCAGTTGGAATGCACCAATTTGTCCAAAGCTTTATTAAAATTAACTTTAAATGATCTGATGTGGAAAAGAAACAGTGGAGTTTCCTTATTACTTATTAGGTATTGTGGAATCTGATCTTTACATGAAAATCTGAGGGAAGAGAGGCAAGATACTGAAAAACAAGAAAGGATCTGAGTGATTACAGAAAAGCTACATATGTATCTAGGAGAATATAAACTAAGGTTCCTGTTCTTTCTATTCATTGTGTCTGTGGAGGGAATATAACTTTCTTTGAGGCAGGGAAAATACTCTCCTAAAATCTGCATGGTTTTGTTACTTTTAAATGACTATGTTGGTTTGACATTTTTGTGTGCCCATTCAGTGTGGCATCAGCTGTCCTTAATGAAATGTGATACTGTTTCAAGCCTCTCGTGGGAGATTTAAGATGACAGTGGAGAGCTTTTGCCTTCTGGATCCTTTGTTCAAAGACTCAGCCCCTGATGGTTGGGTCTGTTACCTACCTCAAAGGATATTCAGAGCTGATAGACGTGCAGAGGGAGTGAAAGTCTTGATTGCTGTCTATCCTGTGTTTGTAGGAGAGTGGTCATCCTGATGGATTTAGAGGTTCTGAAAACTGCTGCTCAGGTTGGTGGAAATATTGGCAATCCAGTGCCATATAACGAAGGTGAGTGTCTTCTGTAAACTGGAACCTTTCTCAACAGACTCTGTTAGGACAGCCTTTCAGCTGTGTTTGACTTCAAAAGAAGCAGTCAAACGTGTTCAGCTTTCTTATGCCTGGAACAGCAATGTCCAGATCTTGAATATCCTTTCTGGTTATCTAGCAAAATGAGGTGTGTTCATGTTTTAACAAGCACTACACCATGGCTGAAGCTTCAGTCCCCACAGGATACTGGCAAGTATTCATTCCTCATGATAACATTGTCAGGTCTTTATTACGTTAGTGGTCTCTACCTGGAGTTCCAGTAAGCATGCAGAAGCTTTTTCTATGGCTTCTGCTAATGAGTAATCAAATAGATGATAATTTCTCCTGTCTGGAAAGAAAACAGCAGGAGGAAGATGTAATAATGATCTATGAAGGTATAAGATGGCATGGAGGGGATGAATAAAGAATGATGAGTCTCTTTCTCTCTCTCTTTTCTCCACTCATTTGATGCTCTTTAGATCTCATTCTGGAGTAGTGGTTTTAAAACACAGACTGTGCTGCACCCCCAAACAGTGCATAGTTAAATGAGGTAGGTGCCAGAAATTGGCACGGGTTCAAAAAGCAATTAGACGTGAAAGAAAAATCCATTAAAGGCTGTTAAACATAACAATACATCCTCTGCATGAATGTTAGGTTCAGGAAGCACTAAAACTTAAATTGCTCAAAGTACATAGAGGAGAGACTGATATGAAAATGCAGCCAGCATGCAGACTTCCCTAAGCACCTGTTCCTGCCCTTGTCATCTCAGCAGTGAGGATGTGCTGAGTGGACCTTAGTCTGACCTCCTGTGAATCTTCTGGTTTTATTGTGCTGCCTAAAGAGCTGTGTTCTTCATTTTTGTGTGCTAAACTTAAGAGTTCTCAGGCAAACATTTTTGGAATTAATACATATTTTCATTTATTTTTCTCTCCCCACCCCCTCCCCCCCAAGATATGTTCAAAGGTATGTTCTGCTCTCTGGTCTTTAAAAAAGAGAAAGGATAATAAGCACTTGAAGAAAATATTTGAACAACGCTGTCATTGACATGTATATAGATAATGGCTGAAATTTAATAGCAAATAGCTCTTCTGGAAGAATTATTTATTGCATTTTTTTCCTAGTAGCAGAGAAGATTCTGGGGAGACCTTATAGCTGCCTTCCAATACCTGAAGGGATCCTCCAGGAAGGCTGGAGAGGGACTTTTCATGAGGGTGTTTTGTGACAGGACAAGAGGAAATGGTTTTAAGCTGAGAGCAGATTTAGGCTGGATCTTAGGAGGAAAGTCTTTAATGCCAGAGTGGTGGGACTTTGGAATAAGCTGCCCAGGGAGGCTGTGGATGCCTCTTCCCTTGGGGTGTTTAAGGCCAGATCAGATGAGGCCTTGAGCAGCTGAGTCTGGTTGAGAGGCATCCCTGCCTATGGTGGGAAGGTTGGAGTGGATGATCCCTAAAGTCTCTTCCAATCTAAGCCATTCTGTCATTCTATGATTTTTATTACTAAAGGAGCATGCCATAGTGGCAGCAGTTTTCAGCAGGAGATTTTGGGCAGTCACTGATGGTAGGTACAGTGCCCTTTCTGGTTAAAAAGCTGCCTTGCTAATCGAAGCAGAAATTAAACTTCATTGCCAAGGCAAAGACATCTTTCTTCATTAACTTTTCTTCTTCCTAGGGAATTGGAGGGGCGTTTGTTAAATGAGCCTAAAGAATCTTTTGTTCCTTTGGTAGTTACTTAGCTAATTGCTGTTTAAAAAATGTGTTGACATCTCAGATTTTATGGTTTAATCCCACAGTTGCTGTAGAGACCAAGATTTTCAGAATAGCTATCAAGCAGACTGTTTTGTGCCTTTCTCTCATTTCCCTTGCATGATACAAGAGCTTGTGAACTATAGTGGTTTTCATTTATCATACTGTTGCTTAGAAACGACTAGGAATGTGATATTTTACAGAACTGAGCTGAAAATACACCTTTAAGACTATAAATATTGGCAAAATTACCATGACTTTGATTGAAGTTCTCCATTTGGCCTTACAAAAGTACTTGACAATGAACTTTTCAAATCGAAATGCTTTTGGGGATGTTACAGGTCTGTGATCATAAGTGTGGTTTTGCACTAGGTAGTTAAGAAGTGCTAAATTGGGGGTGATTTGTGTTTCATTTTAACACTGATGTTATTCTGCAGCCTTCCTACCCTTTTATGTGATGCTAAGTAAGGTTTCCCTTGCAGAAGATGGTAATAGTTTAGATCAAGTATGCTTAACCCATCCTTCCTGCTCTGCAGGGCCACCTGCTAAGTCATGAAGGCCTTAATAAAATAGCAGAGGTGTATTTCAAGTTGCAGGTTCTTTAAGTTCCTGTATATATTGAGAGATTGTACTTTTGAGGAACACTCAGCTAATGCAGAGTGAGTATGGAAGAGCACTTTGTGGTATTCGTGGCAAAAAGTTCAGGTATTCAAAAAAGAATGTTTAGTCTTCCTTTTGGTCTTACTTGAAATACAGATCTGAAATTGCTAGATCTAGGATTAAGGAATATTCTTTTCTAGGCTGCAATAGCACAGTAGGACCCAGGGAGTGAGAAGCTGGCTTTTGGCCACTTTACACTTGAGCAGTAGGTGGTTAATCTGCCTAACAAGGAAGCTGGAGACACAATCTTCTTAATACATATCATAAAAACTTTTTAGGCAGCATAATAGTATTGAAAATTAAGATGGAGCAGTTTAGTTCATGTTGAAAACTGGATGGTAATGTTATTACTGTCATTAATCTCATTCAAATTACTCTGATGCTGGACTTTTTTCTTACTATGACAATTACTTGCTGCTTATGTTTAACTTCTGTCATTAATCTTTCAATGTGGAAATGTTTGTGTAACTACACATTGACTTGAACTCTTTCTTGCCCTTCCCACCAGTATAATTTGATATGCATGCTTTCAAAGTGCATTTCCTTCCGTCCTCTTACCCTCTGCTCATGCTACTGCTCAGTTCTGGGACAGATCTGATCTGATCAGACAGATCAGATTGACAGATCTGTAGTACCTCACAGACTCACAAGCTGTTAGGGGTTGGAAGGGACCTCTGGAGAACATCTATTCCAACCTTCCTGCTAAAGCAGGTTCACCTAGAGCAGGTTGAAAGGAACACATCCAGCTGAATTTTGAAACTCTCCAGAGAAGGAGACTCTACCACCTCTCTGGGCAGCCTGCTCCGGTGCTTCAGCACCCTCAAAGTAAAGAATTTTTTCCTTGAGTTCAAGTGAAACATTATCAGAAGCAGAGAATTACTGTTACATGGCTGCTACATTGGAGTGGGTCTGTTGGTGAGCTTTGACCAAAGGTCTTACGTTTGACTAATTCAATATATTCAGCAGAAACATGATCAAGTATTTCAAGATTATGATAGGGTTTTTTGTTTGTTTATTGTTGTTTTTTTTTTTAATCTGCTAATAAAAGCCAACAGTGAAAACCAGGCAGAGGAGTTGATTTTCTGAGCACCTTAAGTGATCTGTAGGCCACCAGCCACCAAAAATCAGAGCTTAGGAGTTGCTAGACTCTATAAGTGAGAAAATTGGAGAGATATTTCTGCATTTGAACATGTGCACAGATGTGTTACTATGTTCTTAATCTGTTAAGAAACACCAGGCTATGGGTAGGCAGCCATTAAAACATGCATTTCTGTTTCATAAAATACAAAGGTTCTAACGTAAGTGGTGGTCTTTTGGGTTTTGGTGTTGGTTTTTAATTAAAGTCCTAGGGGAAAAAACAACAACAACAACAAAAAAAACCCCAAGCCAAATCAAACATTGGAACAAAATATCAGGGATGTCCCTCGCTATTTCAAGTGTACATTCCTGATCATAGGATGTTAGGGGTTGGAAGAGACCTTTGAAGCTCAAGTTCAAGCCCCCTGCCAGAGCAGGATCATAGAATGCAGCACAGGTCACACAGGAACACATCCAGATGAGTCTTGAAAGTCTCCAGAGAAGGAGACTCCACAACCTCCCTGCGCAGCCTGTTCCAGTGCTCTGTGACCCTCACAGTGTTCTTGAATAACCTTTCCCTGGGCAGATGTATTTTCCTCTTAATGTGCTTTCTGGGTGTTTTTAACTTTTCCTCTTCCACCAAATGAGTTTTGGGGTGTTGAGTACTCCTGAATACCTGAGGCAGCTGAGTGAGGGTAAAATCTCCTCCATCTAGTGGCTTCTGCAGTAAATGCACATCGCTGTTTGACGTCACTCTGTTGCCAGGGAGACTGCTGTCACCGGTTCACCGATGTGACTCTACTGCGGCAAGTTAGGGGAGCAGATTGGGTTTTGTGCAAGGACCTTGTTTTGGATTAAAAATAACCAGAGGGTTACCTTTGTAGACTGTACAACATCAGGCAACACTCCTCAGGGTCTCCTTGTGTTGCTTCTGCTCTTTCACTTTACTTCTGTGCCATCATTTTTTGCCTTTCTGTTCTAGGAATCCCTCTGCTTCTGTGCCTCATTATTATGGGCTTGGTCTGACCTTTTCCACTTTCTCTCACCATCTTCCTCTTCACATCCCAAATTGGGTGGGGGGAGGCTTTGCCTGCCCAGGCCTAGGACTAGCTGCAAACTGATGGCTTGAGAATTAGGTGTGTCCAGAAAGATGAAAAGGTTGGATATTTTCTCATCTGGAGAAAATATATGATAGGACAGTTCTTCTGTAAAGGAACTGAAATGTTTGAATGGTAGATAAGCCTTCAAAGGGAGTATTTCTGTTCAAGGAAAAGCCCTGGAATCTTAAAAAAACCAACAAACAAAAAAAAACCCAGGCACAATATGTCCTATGGCATCACTTTGCTCCCTAAGCAATATACTGCTGTGTCCTAAGAGGGACCCTGGTGAATGCTGAAATGATGACTCCATCACCCCCACATTAAATGTCTTCATATTTTGGCAATAAAATACAGCAGGTGTTTGCTCTGCTTTGTGTTAACTTCAGGTCTGACTTTACCCACTGGGTTTTTGGCCCTTTCTGAATTTCAAGAGGGAATTCTCCTAGAGTTTTTATCTTGACTGTTGGTTAGGTAGTAGCAGAAACTACCTGTCAGAGCAAGAGAAGCCTATAAAAACTGTGAAGTTGTCAAGATTACTTAAGTGCTGTCCTTTTAAATAACTGTCAGCCCTGAATTCTTTCAAAGGAAAAAGCAGCTGCTTGAGGAAAGATCTGAGTGAAATTCCTCCATGGTACTGCTGTGCCTTATAACACCTGAATTTTGGCATGTGTGTTCCCTGTGTTGTAGATTAATTTTCTCATGCAAGTCTTAATTCCTTAAAAAAGGCTTAAGGGTAGTTTTAATTACTATGCTCTCTACTGTACTATGTGGTCTCTCTCCATTTGATTACCAGGACAAGGGCAGCAGCGTTCTTCAGCTCCAGCAGCAAATCCAGCACCCAGCAAACCACAGCAACAAAATGGCAGTTTGTCAGTAGCAGGTAAGAGGAATCCTGGGCAGAAATTCTGGTTTCCACTTAGGCAGTGCAAAACTACAGCTTAAATTCAAACAAACAAACCAACCAACCAACCAAACCAAACCCAAAGGTCATTTCTAAATGGTCTTGCACAAGAAACACTCCGTTAAAGACTAACCCATAGCTTGACAAAAGTGAATTCTCTCCAGAGGCTGCTGTACACTTGGGTTTAGTAATACATTTTTTAAAGGGGAGAAAATTGTGTCCCACATCCCTCTTCTTCCTCAGGGGAAAGAAAAAGAAAGGAAACAATTTTGGCAAAGCTGAGTGAACTGATCATCTAATCTGCTGTAATTTTATATTCTTGAAAGGGTGCTTTGTGGACACCCAAGTAGCCTGCAGCTTGGAGCTGGCAAACAGGTGTGTTATTGATGCTGAGATATTGAGGGCAAATGTTTAGCTGGTACAGGGCTGAAATTATTTGATAGTTTATCTATAAATACAGGCTTTTTGATCCAGACTTTAGTGAGATACCAAAAAAAGCAGTCAATTTAAATGTCAGCCTGTAGATTTGTTATAGGCAAAAAAAAAAAAAAGAGTTGTCAGTCCTAGTTCTTGGTGCTGCTTTAACCTGTCTGTGTTCTTTATCCCTGTATTTAAGAAGCCTTAAAATAGTTAAATTTTGGCACTTGCTTACTGCAGCAGAAAACAAGAGCTCTTCCTTTCTGTACCAAAAGCTGATCATAAGAGTTCCATGCTTACATGTTGACAAGATTCAGCTTAGAATTAGCAGTATTTGATTGTGGGGGACCAGGACATGGACCTGATGGAGTGGGTTCAGAGGTGGAGCATGAGAATGATCAGAGGTTGGAGCACCTCTGCTACGAAGACAGGCTGAGGGAGCTGGGATTGTTCAGCCTGGAGAAGAGAAGGCTCCAGGGAGACCTAGTAGCAACCTTCCAGTATCTGAAGGGACCTACAAGAAGGATAGAGAGACTGTTTACGAGGGCCTGTAGTGCTAGGATGAGGGACAGTGGTTTCAAAGTAGAGAAGAGTAGATTTAGATTGAATGTTAGGAACAAGTTCTGCACTATGAAGGTGCTGGGACAGGTTGCCCAGGGAGATGGCTTATCTCCCATCCTTGGAGATACAATGAGGCTCAACAGGGCTCTGGGCAACCTGATGTAGTTGAGGATGCCCCTGCTTACTGCAGAGGGAGTTGGACTAGATGACCTTTAGAGGTCTATTCCAACCCAAACCCTTCCATGATTCCTTAGTTGTTGCTCCAGGTGATGTAGGTCTGCAGCTTGATGTGCCGTATTTCAGAGCTGACTAGTTACTGACTCTGGACACATCTCCACTTAGCATAAGTGCTCTAAAGGTCTGAGAGTGTCTCTTCTACAGCAGCTAGCAGCTTAGAAAAGTACATGTCACCAAGAGCAGAAGTGATTCAACAAACTTTTAGCCACGCTGAGGTGCCCACCTAGCACCATGAATTAATTTAAGTGCCAACCCAGTGTGAAATGTGACTGTCTTTTGTGCAGCTCCCCCGTGGCTCGATGGGAACTGTTCTACTGGATCACCATGAGATGGTTTTCACCTGACTTTTGTCTGCAAGGCTGTCATTCTTTATGCTTTGTTGTGGTTTTGAAAGGTCCTGCTGCTCCGAAGTACCACGGACCCTCAAACCAGTTTGGTAAACCCAGTGCTCCCAGCTCAGTGAAGACACCAGGGGGATCTCAGGCCAAAGTAGTGCCCATTGCCAGCTTGAACCCGTACCAATCTAAGTGAGTTTTCAAGGTTTGCCAGTGTCACAGGCATGAATATAGCTTCTTTTTGCTTTCAAAGAATTCTTTGAGTGCTTTTTAACTTTTATTGGGTAACTTCAAACAAACAAAACCACCAATGACAACCAAAACCAGCCAGAGAAAGAAACAAAAGAAAAAGTCTCCATAGAAACAGCTGAAGGAGTTCTGGGTTGTTTCTCACTTGAGGTTTTATTTTGGGGTTTGTGGCTTTTTCGTTTCATCACCACTGCAAGAAAGATGGGAAGGGGACTTTTTACAAGGGCTTGTAGTGATGGGATGAGAGGAAATGGATTGAAGCTTGAAGAAGGGAGATTTAGATTGGATATTGGGAAGAAATACTTTACAGTGAGGGTGGTGAGACACTGGAACAGGTTGCCCAGGGAGGTTATGGATGCCCCCTCCCTGGAGGTGTTCAAGGCCAGATTGGATGAAGTCTTGAGCAACCTGATTTAGTGGAAGGTGTCTGCCCATGGCATGGTGGTTGGAACTAGATGACCTTTAAGGTCCCTTCCAACCTTAACCATTCTGTGAATCTAAGATTCACTTTTGCACTGTCTTGGTGAAATTACCCTGCTGAGCTTGGTAAGTTTTTATTGTTTTTGTTGAAAATCAATTTTGTTTTCCAATTTTTTTTTTGACTTCTCTTTTTCCTAAAGCAACCTTCCTTTTGGTACCTGACAAAACAGCTCAGTAAGCTGTTCACTCTGGCTACTGCTCTCTTGAAGAGCATGAGGATGTAATTATTTTGTGAATGACATTTTGAAGCTATGCAAACTGATTTGATTACCCAAGTTAAATGTGGGTCCCGTAATTGAGCTCTTGAGTTCTAGCGTGGCTTTTCAGACCAAGCAAACTGCTGTATGAGAAAGGTACTCTAGAAGAGTAAAAGATTTTAAGTCTGTCTGCTTCTATGCAGAAGGATTGTTTGCTGCTATTATCATATGAGGTGCTTTATGGCTGCTTTTGTTGCTTTCTTGGCAACTTTTTGCCTTTAATGGTCTGGACTGTTAAAATAGAAAGCAGCAGAAAAGCAGGCAGAGTTGCTGAGGTACAGTGGGAAGAGTCTGGCTTTTAAACAGTGACATTCCAGTTCCAAAGGTTTGTCAATTCAAGCTCTTCTTCTTCAAAAAAACAAACCCCACACAGAACAGTGATCCCTTGCACCATTTCAGGTGGACCATTTGTGCTCGCGTTACCCAAAAAGGCCAAATCCGCACATGGAGCAACTCCCGGGGTGAAGGGAAACTCTTCTCCATAGAGCTGGTTGATGAAAGTGTAAGTATCATATGCTGAGAAAAAGATAATGTATGCCACATGCTGATGAAGCCTTCATAAAGACAGAATAGAGGAAATAAAGTGTGTTATAGGAAATCGTTTTTTTTATTACGACTGAAGCTTGTTATTCCTGTGTTCATTAAGCTGAGCAGCACCAACCCAGTTTTGAGCCAGAATGAAGTCTTAAATGCATGACATTACTGCTTCTGCTTTTTTTTTTTTTCATCAAAGTCTATAGTGTGTGACTGGATTTTTGCAGCTTCAAAATATAGTTGTTTATGGAAACTGACAACCTAATACTGAGGTCTGTGGTGGTTTTCTGTAGATTGAGAGTGAGGTCTCATCCTCGCTTAAACACACGTTACAAAATGAGGAGTGAGAGGAGCCTGCAAGTTAGAAGCTTTCATTTTCATGAGGAAATCATAGTACAAATTATTGTAATAGTAGGAAATTTCATCTGTGGTTTGTTTGGGGAATGGAATCTGGTTAATCTAACTAAGCTTGCAGTTTGTCAGACCTCTTATCAAATTACTGCCTTCTGTTGTGGAAAAAAAACAAACAAGATTCTGCTAGATGATGTTGGGTATAAAATGTGAGGTTAATAATGTAACACGTTGTCATCAGCCATTTGTTTTCTCTGCATACTGTGTATTCAGATGTTCTCTTAAAAAAACCAATATTTACATCTAGTGAGCTTCTCATTGTTATTAATCCTTACTTAAAGACCTGACATCATGGATGAGGGGGAGCTATCACAATCTACTGTGTGCTAACTTGAGGAGCTAGGAACCTATTTGATTTTTATTTCTTTTTGTTGTTGTTGCTGCATGCAATGGCAATTAGTGCCAGTTTTACAAATACTTTTTCAGAGTTGTCTTTGTGATCTGTGTAATTTTTCAGCATTTCGTTCTGAAGCTCTAGCTGTAGCAACAGGACCTCTAGTATGAGATTTGATGGTCAGGTGTAGAATGTGTCATTTTTAGCTGTAACTACAAATGCAAGGAGGATGTTGTTTGTTTCTCACATGCCTGGAGCTAGCCTGGCAGGCCACGCTGTCTCTACAACTGATGCCACTTAACATTGCAAAGATTTCTTTTTTTTTTTTTTTTCCATGCCAAATTTCAGCTCTGACCAGCTCTCCTATTTTCCTGCAGGGTGAGATTAGAGCTACTGCATTCAATGATCAAGCAGACAAGTTCTTTCCACTCATAGAACTGAACAAGGTATGGTAGCATTGTGCTTTCATAAACTGACATGAGCTAGGAGAGAGGAACTTCAGCTTGTGAGGATTTTTAAAGGTGAACACAATCTATTTTCTCTTACTTCTGATAATATCCTCTCTTTCATTGCTTTCTCCTCTAGGTGTATTATTTTACCAAAGGCTTTTTGAAGACTGCTAACAAGCAATATACAGCTGTTAAGAATGACTATGAGATTACATTCACTAATGACACTTCAGTTGTGCCCTGTGATGATGCCCAGCATCTTCCATCTGTTCAATTTGAATTCGTATCCATCTCTGCCTTGGAGGAAACACCCAAAGACTCAATTGTTGGTCAGTCTGAGTAGCCAAATGGCAAGCTCTAAAGCTTTGAAGTTTTACTTTTGTGTCCTAAATACTGGGTGGGTAGTGAGCACACAATGAATGCTTTGATTGTTGTGAGTTCTTGAAGTTATTCAGTGATGGTTGCCATAAAAAATACCTCGGGCAGCTTTTCTGTTAAGATGTCTTTACCCCATTCTGCTAATAATATAGAAAAATTTTTGCTCTTCAAACTAAACCAGTAAATGATACTTGTTTATTGTACTACAATCATTGTTTTCCACAGAAAAGGGCTAAGAGAAAAAGGGCCTTGCTCAGCACGTGTGCGTGTCATACCTTTCATGGTCTTGCTTTCTTTCACTATCTAATTATCACTGTAGTGATTTTGGCACAATTCACTGCATCCAAGTCCAAGTTGCATGACTGTTTTGGCTTGCTTTGTGAAGTATTGGAGGTTTGTTTTTCTGTAATTTGTTGGGCAGAGTACTCCGGAAAAATCAGAGGCTTGGGTGGGGGCGAGGGTTCTCAGGTTTCACAGGCACAAGATGCCTGTGATTCAGAGACATTCAGCTAGGAATTTTAAAGGTAGATCTGTAATATTAGAAATGGCATGTTTTTAGGGGGTGCAAAGGGGATTGTGCTAGCTCTGACTACCCAAAGGTCCAGGCTTGTTAAAAGTTGCAACCTAGGGTCGTGAGGATAGAGTTTCAAAGTTTAGAATTGCTTTGAAACCCTTTGCCTGGGAGACTGTGCTTCAACAGCAAGAGTAATGTGTTACAGGATCAGTGCTGAAGTTCTTTGACAGAATGTGATGGGAAAAGATAGTACAATGCCTTGATCTTGCTAATGTGGTGAGGCTTGCATTCATGAATATCTTAATGAATTCGTCAACAAAATTAAAGCACTGAAGGGTTCAATAGTGGAACATTCCTACCATAATAACATTTCATTTCCATATCAGATCTGATGTGAATAGGGAGCTCGGATACAAGGTGGGTTTGAATTCTTCTCTTGTGATCTTGTATTCCCCATTTGTGACCCTCAAGTAGCTCTAACTAAATTGTAACTGGTTTTTCAGATGTAATTGGAATTTGTAAGAGCTATGAAGATGTCACTAAAATCACAGTGAAAGCTAACAATAGAGAGGTATCGAAGAGGAACATTCATCTGATGGATGCATCAGGGAAACTGGTGACAGCTACGCTATGGGGAAATGAGGTATGTGCTTTCTTACCTGTTCTTGAGCAAAGGTTCCTTTGTGTAGGGTGAGGGAAATGAGTGTGCTGTTGTCATCTGAGATGGGCAGAGCACTGAGACAGGTCTTGGGTGTTCAGGGATCAGGGGCAGAGAGAAGGTGAAAGGCTGTCTGATTTCATTCAGGTGTGATGTTCTTAACCTTTCTCTGACAAACTGCTGACATGATCTGACTAATGTGTTCTGAACAACTGCAGACATTCTGTCTCAAGCCCAAAGTCTGAAGATAACAGGTTCCTGGTTTAGGAAAGGATATGAGTTGCAGTTTGATTTTGGAAAAGCCCAGTGGCTACAACTGTCTCGTTTGAGATTAATTTTATTTGTAGGGTGGGATACATGTTACCCTGCATAAATTGCTGCTTAACTAGGGGGTTGACAGGCTGTATCTCAGGCTGGGAGTTTAAAGCATCAGAGCCTTGGAATTTAAAGTTTCAGTAGTTGCAGTAAACTGCTTTTTCCTTTTAACAGGCTACTTTGTTTTCTGCTGGCGTTGTAGATACTTGAGGATTTATGTTGCAGCCTATAAAATGGGAGTGATCCTACCAGCTTGGCAGTATTGCTTTATGGCTAAATGATCAGGTGCACTGATAGTGTAAGTGGTTAAACACCATTAACCATTTACTGAGAGAAACCAACTAAGCTGAAGTTCAATACCAAAGGTTTGAGTTTGAACCAAGTTGTTACAGGAGAGGTAGTGTTACAGGTAATCACCTCCTGGCATAATGCTTCCAATAGAGATCAGGGTCTATATTTTCACAGAACCATCAAATCACAGAACTGTTTTGGCTGGAAGAGACCTCTAAGATCAAGTCCAATCATCAACCTAAGACCACCACAGCCATTAAACCATGTCCCGAGGTGCTATGTCCACACTTTTCATGAACACCTCTAGGGATGGTGACTCCACCTCCCTGGACAGCCTGTTGCAATGCTTGACCATTCTTTGCTAAAAGAAGTTTTTCCTAATATCCAACCTAAACCTCCCCTAGCACAATTGCAGACCATTTTACAGGGTTAAATCTGTTTGCTGACTTGCAGAATAAAAAGAATAAGAAGCATTGAGGGGAAGTGAGGTAAGGCTTGGAGCTCCCAACAGTTAAGGTTAGCATCTGCATCTCCTTAACAACAGTGATTGCCCTAACTGCTGCTCTGTGGTGCTCTTGCATCTCATGGATAGGGTGAATGCTGCTGCTAATGCCAGCTCAGCTCATTTGTACTCTTTAAGCACATGATCCTCCACTTGCTCACTAAGTGGTGTGGGGTCCAGAAAATCTATACCTTTCAAAATGTCTCTCATGCCAAGAGGTTCTTTGTTAGTATCAGACATTACTCAAGATAAACTGATGGCAACTGAGCAGCATTAAAGCAGCTTTATGAGATTAAAATGGGAAGTTGAGAGAAAATGTTTGGTCAGCACACCTCCACTTCTGCTTTTTAAGTAGTGGAATAGACAGGATTGGCTCAGTCAAGCTAAGTGAGTTGTTTGCTCTCCTGAAGAGTCTAATCTGACCAAATTTCTTGTGTTTGGAGAAACCTCCATTCCTATAACCCATCTCCCTTTCTAAAATCCTTGTGTAAGACTCACAGTGGAGGGGACCAATCTTTTTTCTTCCAGAACAGTGACATGACTTAGGGATTCCCTAGTTCCCTAGGACATGACTGTCAGGATTACAGCTACAGCTGTTAGTTGCCTCTCCTTAAACCCCTAGGAGGGTTTAAAACCTTATCTTCTGAACACAGTAAGATAGTTTTGATTCAGATTTGATCTGATCATGATCTATCAATTCTGACCACAAGTTCAGTACCTTTACTGCAGCATGCTACTAATGTTTTCCCTTTTTTCACACATGCAGGCTGAGCGGTTTGATGGTTCCAGACAACCTGTGGTAGCCATCAAAGGAGCCAGAGTATCTGATTTTGGTGGTAGAAGCCTGTCTGTCCTGTCCTCCAGTACAGTTATCATCAACCCTGATAGTCCAGAGGCTTTTAAGCTCCGAGGATGGTATGAGTGTGTTTATGTTGATTTGTTCCAGCCTGCTGCAGAGCATTTTATTCTGTTTCACTGACTGAGCAGTCTGTATAGTGCTGAAGAAAAAACGTAGCAGAGGATGTGGGTTCCAGGGATATAGAAACTTCTCTTCCTTGAAAGGAGTGGAGCCTGAAAGGCTGTCCTTCTTAAGTTGTTCAATTCAAAAACTTCTAATTCCATGACAGACCTTGAAAAATTGTAATGGGAGTAGTGCATGCTGACCCAAAGCCTTGGAAGGCAGCATGAAATCAGACTTGACCAGCTCTACTTTCTGAGACATGATCTGAGGGAACATATTTTTATTTATTTATTTAACTGTTTTTTTTTCCATTGTGTGGAATCTGATACACACTCTGTTAGTTATGGACTGGAGCAACTCTGTTGGCTTCTTTCAGTGTCTACTCCTTATCAGATATTTTTCAGTAGCAGAATAACAGGTTTGTTGCTGTCAGGAAAACAAAGTGATTTCTTAGTGACCCTTTGCTTCTGCTGCAGGTGGTAGTTAAATTGTCTGCTGTAACCAGCAATATGGTGAGAGGTGTAGAGGTATGACTAGGGTTAAGTGCTGACAGCATCAAATTAGTGAATCCTGGAGCTTCAGGTTCTAGTTAATCACCCAAACATGGATAAAATACAATGGCATACTCCATTTGTCACTGTGCTGTGCTGCTCCCATACTTCAGAAGGTCATTGAAGATAAAATTGATTGTGGGTCTTAGCTATTACTGTCACACTTTAATTAAATTCAGGGGTTTTTTTTTGAGTCTGGTTGGTGTTTCTCAAATCAGAATCCACCACAACAGGATGGCAGTGCAACCTTTTGCTGAAAAGCTCTGCTTTCTTACTTTACCAGAAGCAGCATAATCTTTTCAATGCTATTTTCTTTTTCTTTCGAAGCTGCTGTGAAGATAATGGCACCGTGTAATCTAATTTTAATTATGGAAGTATCTTGATGCCCTTAAATCTTGTTATCTGCCTGCTTTTAAGGAGCATGCAGTGCGTGGTTTGACCACTAGCTGGCAAACAAATTGCAGTTATATAGAACAAAGCTGTCCTCCTTTTGTGGCTTTATGAAATACTGGGCTAATTAAGTCCGAGTAACTTATCCTGAAATGCTGTTTCTGTTTGAAATATACACAAATTACTGTAATTGTTTCCTTTGCAACCATTGATTTAAAAAAAAAAAAAAAAAGTAAATAAATACATAAAATAAAATCCCTCACGTACATGAAACTAAAATGTAAGGCTGAATGGTCTGCTCTCCAAAAATAGAAGTGTATCTTTATGGTTCCAGGTTTGACTCTGAGGGACAGCTTCTGGAGTGTGCCTCCATCTCTGATGCGAGGGGTGGGCTATCAGCTGGAGCAAATACCAACTGGAAAACTTTGTATGATGCCAAAGCTGAGAACTTGGGATATGGAGATAAGGTAAAACATGGCCAGGGGAGTACTAAGCCTTGTGTATGGGGGAGAAAATAAAAAAGGTAAATGGTGTGCAGGCATTCTGCTTATTGAAGTGGTGCAGTTTGTTGAGCAGTCCATGCTTGCTCAGAATTTATGCTGCTAAATCATGTTGGGGTTTTGTAGTGTGTTTGGGGTTTTTTGTTTGTTTGTTTTAATAAATTCAAGGTAGTTGCTGATGTTGCAACGTGTTCCTATGTTGGCAAGAGAATTTTAAGCCTGCTTATAAATGGGGGAAGGGAAGAGTTCACCCCAAAGATGTTCATATAAATAGCACAAAGTGCTCTAGGAGAAAGAGGCACATTAGGAGGAAGTGGTTTTCAAGGGTGCACACTTGGTCAATAGAAAAGCTAGGAATAAAAACCAGATCTCTGACATTCCAGTCCAGCAACCAATCTAGGCTTATACTGCTTTTTGTCTTATTTTTAACTTGTTTCTGGTTTTTTGTTTGGGTTTTTGGGGTTTTTTTGTTTGTTTTTTTTTTTTTCCCCCCAAAGAAGTGCTAAGCCATGTGGGATATGCAAGATCTATCCAAGGGGGGGGGAAAAATAAAAACACAGAACCCAAATTTTCCCTGTAATTCAGCTATTTGCTGTGATTTTTTTTTTTTTTTTTTTTTTTTTTTTTTTTTTGCACAACCTCTGTATCTGTTGAAAGACCTGACCACAGTCTTAAACCATTAGGTTGATTCTTTTAGTGTGGTGAGTGGGTATTTTGTTCTTTAGGCTATGGTTTAATCAAATGCTTATCTGTAATACTACACAGTAGGCTTTCTGGGGTTTGTATTGGCTGCCAAAAGAAGCATTGGAAAATGTAGAATCTTAATCCTGTGGAAAAAGTTGAAGATTTGGACCAGACACAATAGAGAAGCAAATATGCTTTATCTAAAAGGAAAAAAAAAAACAAACCCTAGCAACTGGAGTTTCCCTGCAATGGAAACACAAAATAATCTTGCTGTAGGGGCTTTATTTAACAGACTAAGCCATGTGGGACTTGAGCATCTCCCCTATGAAGAGAGACTGAGAGCCCTGGGGCTATTTAGTCTTGAGAAGAGAAGACTGAGAGGGGTCTGATCAATGTCTATCAATATCTGAGGGGTGGGTGTCAAGTGGAGGGGACCAGGTTCTTTTTGGTGGTACACAGTGATAAGCCAAGGAACAATGGCTTCAGACTTGAACACAGAAGATTTCACCTCAACAGGAGGAGAAACTTCTTTACAGTGATGGTGACAGAGCATCGGAACAGGCTGCCCAGAGGGGTTGTGGAGTCTCCTTCTCTGGAGACTTTCCAAACCCACCTGGATGCATTCCTGTGTGGACTACCCTAAGTGATCCTGCTCTGGCAGGGGGGGTTGACCTGGTGATCTCTTGAGGTCCCTTCCAACCTCTGATCTACTGTGAGACTGTGAATGCAAGCCTGAAAAAATTATTGCAACAGAGTAGTTGATTTTGCAATTTCCCAATAATCCATAGCTGTTAAACTTTCTAATCCTCAGTATCCAGGCAGGGGCACCTCGCTTTGTAGCTGAATTCAGAACTGGAAAAGGTTTGAGTGTTTGGAGGTTAATGTTGCACACTCACTCTCCCAGGCAGATTATTTTAGCTGTGTGGGCACCATCGTACATCTGCGCAAAGAGAACTGCATGTACCAGGCCTGTCCCTCTCAGGATTGCAACAAGAAAGTGATAGACCAACAGAATGGCCTCTACCGCTGCGAGAAGTGCGACCGCGAGTTCCCCAACTTCAAGTACCGCCTGATGCTCCTGGTGAGTCAAGGGGGAGGGGGGAGGTGTTGTCTGAGACACCCCAGAGGTATTTTAGGAGAAGCCTTACTGCCATGGTCTGGTTGATTAGTCAGGGTTGGGCGATCGGTTGGAGTTGATGGCCACCAGGATGAGCAGAGGGCTGGAGCACCTCTCCTATGAGGACAGACTGAAAGAGTTGGGGCTGTTCAGTCTGGAGAAGAGGAGGCTCTGAGGTGACCTTCTTATGGCCTTCCAGTATCTGAAGGGGGCTACAAGAAAGCTGGGGAGGGACTTTTTAGGCTATCAGGTAGTGATAGGACTAGGGAGAATGGAATAAAACTGGGAGTGGGGAGATTCAGACTGGGTGGGAGGAAGAAGTTCTTCACCATGAGAGTGGTGAGAGCCTGGAATGGGTTGCCCAGGGAGGTGGTTGAGGTCCCATCCCTGGAGGTGTTTAAGGCCAGGCTGGATGAGGCTCTGGCCAGCCTGGTCTAGTGTGAGGTGTCCCTGCCCATGGCAGGGGGGTTGGAACTGGATGATCCTTGTGGTCCCTTCCAACCCTGACTGATTCTATGATCTTGGAGGTCTCTTCCAACCTGGTTGATTCTGTGATTCTGAGAGTTGTGTTTCATAGAGTCAGAGAATGGTCTGTGTTGGAATGGGGCTCCAAAGGTCATCTAGCCCAACCCCCTCTGCAGTCATCAGGGCCATGCTCAACTAGATCACAGAATCACAGAAATATTTGGGTTGGAAGAGACCTTCAGGATCACCAAGTCCAACCCAGAACCCTACTCCACAGGGTTCACCCCTAAACCATATCCCCAAGCACCACATCCAAACCACCTTTAAACACATCCAGGATTGGTGACTCAATCACCTCCCTGGGCAGCACATTCCAATGCCTGACCACTCTTGCTGGGAAAAAAGTTTTCCTAATGTCCAGTCTAAACCTACTCAGTCGCAGCTTGAGGCCATTCCCTCTTATTCTATCACTAATTACCTGTGAGAAGAGACCAACGTCCGTTCAGGCTATCCAGAGCCCTGTCTAGCCTCACTTTGAGTATCTCAGGTATTGGAACAGGCTACCCAAGGAGGTGGTTGAGTCACCACCCCTGGATGTGTTTAAAGGTGGTTTGGATGTGGTGCTTGGGGATATGGTTTAGGGGGTGAGCCTTGTAGAGTAGGTTATCAGTTGGAGTTGGTGATCTTGAGGGTCCTTTCCAACCTGAATGTTTCTGTGATTCTGTGATCTCCAGGGATGGGGCCCAAACCACTTCCCTGGGCTACCTGTGCCAGTGTTCCACTACCCTCATGGTGCAGAACTTGTTCCTAACATCCAATCTAAACCTATTCTTCTCTAGTTTGAAGCCACTGCCCCTTATCCTATCACTTCAGGCCTTTCTAAACAGTCTCTCTCCATCCTTCCAGTACCTCCTTCAGGCACTGGAAGACTGCTCTTAGGTATCCCTGGAGCCTTCTCTTCTCCAGGCTGTTCTCATTGTTCTCCTTCTATAGCCCAAACAAATCTCAGGAGTGGTTGTGGTGTTAGCTCTGTTTGTCTGTCTGCAGGTACTTGTGAGTGAGAGGATATTTACATGGCTCATGTGGCTGTACCTGAGTGAGGGATGTTTCATTGAGCTGATTAGCAGTTTGTTTTCCTAGTGCTCCAATTAAAAGCTTTTCTCTTTGCCAAAAAGTTGATGCTAGCTGGGTTGATTCTGGTTTCCAAGTGTACTATGCAGTGCAGAGTACAGATGGCCTACGCCTCTTCAGTAGTGAAGATAAACTGAAGTAAAATGGCATTTCTGAAGAGCAGTAATTGCACTTTTACAGCTGCTACCTATATTTAGTACATTTTTTTTTTGGTAGGTATTGTTCTGTCTCATGCTTTAATGGAGCCTGCTTCAGAAAGTTATCTGGGATTATTGTGATGCTCACTTACACCATAAGCACTGAACCTTCTCCTGGTTTACATTATAAGTTAGAGTTGTGTCTGCTTCTTACAAGTGCTGTGCCAGGTGGACATGCAGGGAGAGGAGACCTGTCCCAGCAGTTTCACAAAAACACTAACTGTCTCTGAATAATTTCTTAACAGACCACTTCTAGGAATGCAGGGACTACTTCACACAGCAGAGTCATTCTTATAGAATACAAAGGGGATGCTGAGGGTACAATCAAGACCTTCAGCACAGCATGTCTTCCATTTTCCCTATTCCTGGTTGTCAAAGCAGCTGGGAAATGCATGTGAGGCTTGTACATCATCTCTTCACTGCTCTCTTGTCCTTGAATGCTTTGTTAAGGTCTCCCTTAATGTTAGGGAAAAACTATTACCATGTACCAGCACATAAAGGGTGATTACCAAGAGGATGGAGATTCCCTTTTTACAGGGAGTCACATGGAAAAGACAAGAGTTGATGAGTACAAGTTACCCCTGGAGAGATTCCCGGTGGATTCCGGAAGAGAATGTTTCACCATGAGAACAGTCAGACATTGGAATCATCTCCCAGGGGAAGTGGTGGATTCCCCTATGTTGGACAGTTTTAAGGCTCAGCTTGACAGGTGCTGGGCCAGCTCGTTTCCACTAGGCTGTTACCTAGAAAGGTTGGAGCAGATGATCCTCAGGGCCCCTTCCAACCTGGCATTCTGTGATTTTGTTTATGCTCAAGTACTTCGATATGTACAAAGCAAGCCTTACTGGTGTCCCCTTGATGGTTGTTTAGAGCTACCTGTTCTTGCTCACAGGTCATGAGTGACAGCAGAACACAGCTGAATCTCCATCCATGTGTACCACTGTGATCTTGTTGGCCTTCTGTGGCACAGTGTACTGTCACTGTTAACTTCCACTAAGTTACTGTGACGTTCCATGGAGCTTCAAAAAAGCCCAAAGATACTAAATCAGTGCCTCCCACCTTTGGTGGTGGAAAGCACCTGCAGTACGCAGGGCTCTGGTAGTTACTGGAAGCTTAAAACTCTCTCCAGCAGATCAGAGTCTCACAGTATATCAGAGGTTGGAAGGGACCTCAAGAGATCATCAGGTACAACCCCCCCTGCCAGAGTGGATGTTTTTCTTTTGTACTGTCTTCCTTGAGGAATGGGCACCTGGATGAAAGAACCTTTTGGGGTGTTTTCATTTGAATTTTTTTATTTTTCAGGTGACTATTGCAGACTGTCTAGACTATCAGTGGGTGACTTGTTTCCAAGACTCAGCAGAATTCATTCTTGGGCAGAATGCAGCTTTCCTGGGAGAACTGAAGGAAAAGGTCAGTCAATTAGCTTATTCTATTTTTAGCCAATGCCTAGCAGTTGAACTACGTTCCACACATCTTGTTGGGCTGCCCTCAAATTTCTTTCTTTTTTGATCCTCCTGGTAAGGAAATGTTCTTGTTGTCGGGCTACCCTCAAATTTCTTTCTTTTTTGATCCTCCTGGTAAGGAAATGTTCTTGTAGTGCTGACTTTTGAAGGCAGCTTGGAGAAGGATGTAAGGTATGTGTGGAACACCAGTGCAGATCCATCAGAGAGCGTGGCCTCACCTCGGAGCACACATGCAGCACTCCCAAGTCAGCAGAGATGGCAGAGGCAGAGGATTATGTTCATGTAGTTGCTGTGGAAATTAACATCATCATTAAATACAAAAATGCCCTGTGAGAGAAAGGGATATTCTTCATTTGGCAAGAATTTGATCTTGCCCAGTCTCTGGGTGACAGGCCAGCTGAGTAGCCTGGCATCCCAAGCTTGCTCTCCAGATGTTGGACTTCAGTTTCTTTTCAAAGTTCACCAATCATTGCTTCTCCCTAGTCTGAAGTTCTTGGCAGGGACTTGTTTACTCTCCTCAGGGTTGTTTTCCACGGGCCATCTGCCTGGAGAACAGAGATTTGCATGGTTTCCCCCATAGTTTGCTCCCACAGTCAGTCTGTCTACCTCTGAGCTCTTTTGGCTGTTAAAAGCTGTCCCTGTCACCTGGGCCTTGAGAGACAGCTGCTTACTTGACTGGTGCTACAGCCTTTAGAGGGCTGACAGCTTTAGTGCTGACTCTAGCAGAAAGAGCAACCTGTTTTAGCCTTCTGCCTAGATGGGAAGAATCTGCACAAAGCCCCTCTTGTAGCCATGAATGCTAACAGCATTACCCCTTATGTGTTCCAAAAATTTGTTTACAGAAGTACTAAGTTCCAGAACACTTTGTATGTATCTTTGGAAGTAGGCAGGCAGCTTTTTGAACTTGTGTGTTAGCTCACTTCTGGAGGCTTGCCTTTTTTTTTTCTGCCCCCTCCCCCACTAAATATCCTCAGAAGCTTTGTGGGTCATTTGCAAACCATGGCTTGTAAAATGGGTCATTGGCAGAGATGCCGAAGTGATCTTTCTTTTACAGATTAGCACAATTTTAAAGGTTTTAAGTCATTAAACACTGACAGACAGTATTTGCTTCTCTGTCTCTATCTTGCTGTTGGAGCGAGTCCAGGAGAGGGCCACAAAGATGATCCAAGGGCTGGAGCACCTCTGCTGTGAGGATAGGCTGAGGGAGCTGGGGGTGTTCAGCCTGGAGAAGAGAAGACTCTGGGAGCATCTTAGAGCTGCTTTCCAATACCTGAAGGCATCCTACAGGAAGGCTGCAGAGGAACTTTTCATGAGTGTCTAGTGATAGGATGAGGGGGAATGGTTTAAAGCTGAAGGGAGGGAAGGGTTAGATTGATCTTAAGAAGTTCTTCAGTGTGAGGGTGCTCATGGAAGGAACAGGTTGCTCAGGAAGGTTGTGGCTGCCTCCTCCCTGGGGGTGTTCAAGGCCAGGTTGAATGAGGCCTTAAGCAGCTGAGTCTAGCTGGGAGGTGTCCCAGCCCATGTCAGGGAGGATGGAGTAGATGACCTCTAAGGTGCCTTCCAGCCTAAGCCATTCTAAGATTCCATATATGCTTCTCTGCTGCTTTTTCCTTTAGTCCAACAAAAATAGTCTTTTCCTGATTGTTTTCAGTTGTTGACTGTATAATCTGTGTGGTTTGGGTTTGGGGGTTGTTTTTTTCCAAATGATGATACAGAAAGCATCATTTCTTGAGTTGTGTGTGAGCATTGCTGTGCTCCCAGGCTAAGGCTGGTTGGTCCTAGGGCTCCATCGATAGACCAGTTGGTGACTGAGCTATTGCTTGGCTGTGGGAGGGAAGTGAAGTGGAAAGGGCTGTGGAGCCTGTAGTCATGGTTGTCCTGAGGCACTGCTGTAGACCTCATCTGCTTCTGCAAAGCAGGGCTAGGTCTCCTGTAATCTACATACAAGAATGGTGTTTGGAAGTTCTCTGCAGTCTCACAGAGTCCCAGCATGGTGGGGATTGGAAGGGACCTCTGGAGCAATGTCACCCAGAGCAGGTTGCCCAGGATTGGGTCCAGGTAGATTTGGAATCTCTCTAGGGAAGGAGACTCCAAAAGCTCTCTGGGCTGCCTGCTCCAGTGCTTAGTCACCCTCACAGGAAAGAAGTTTCTCCTCAAGTTCAGATGGCACCTTCTGAGTTCCAGCTTGTGCCCTTTACCTCTTGTCTTGTCTGTGGGCACCACTGAGAAGAGTCTGGCCCCATCCTCTTGCCCCTTGCCCTTTAGATATTGATCAGCATTGGTGAGATCCCCTCTCCGTCTTTTCTTCTCCAGGCTGAAAAGCCTCAGGTCTCTCAGCCTTTCCTTGTTAGAGTTGTTCCAGTCCTTTAATCTTTGTAGACTGTTCAGTAGTTCCTTGTCTGCTTTGAGCTGGGGAGCCCAGAACTGGACAGAGCACTCCAGGTGTGGCCTCACTAGGGCAGAGTAAAGGAGAAGGATAATGGAAGGATAATTTCCTTGAACCTGCTGGCCATGCTCTTTGTAATGTTCCCACCCAAATGCACCCCCCCAAAGGCTTTGGCTGTGTAAGAGAAGTGGTGCAAAGCTTGTGGTTCTGGGATGCTCAGTTTCTGTGTTCTGAAGGCTGGACACCTCTGCTCTGTAGGAAGAGGTGTTGCTAGAGCATCCTAATTAGATGTGCCTGCATTTTTGCATTTCCATTTTCAGACTTCTTAACTTGTCAATATTTTCTTACTTCAGTCATGCTTAATCTCAGCTAGAGTTCAAACAATTTCTTAGTCACTTTTAGTGCTTGAAGAGAACTGGGTGAGGAAGGGAGAGACAGCAGACCCTATGTAACAGTACAAACATGTAATGTCTTTTGAAGAGCTGCCTAATGGAAATGGCTGAGGGTAGAAAATGGAACATAATATGGAATGAGCCCTTGAGCAGGGAATGCTTTGTGTTCCAGGAGAAATTGTTTTTGATTTGACACTTTTATGAGCCTTTAAAGAAAAAAAAAAAAGAAAGAAAGAAAGGGCGTGGGGGGGTTGCTGCATTTTCTGTAAGCTTTTCTTAGTTGTTTTTTCTCTGAAGAGCTGCTGCAGTAGCCTGTGAAGTTGGTGGGAGTTCTTCCACTGCTCACAGTATGTATTGAGTCCACGTCCAGGCAGTGACCATGCTAAGCATAGATATGCATGCAAGGTTTTTCATCTGCTTCTCCACTCTGCTTGTTACTGAAGGAGGCTAATGTAGGGTAGCAGTGACTGGTATGCTAACAGCATTTTCCACTCACTGATGGTTAGCATAGTTTGTGGCAGAGCTGGAAACAGAAGCCAAATGCTTTATTAAGCAAGTTTCTTATCTTCTAATCCAGTATGATGGCCAAGAGAAGAGGTTTTTAATATGCAGGAAGGATATGCCTAAATTTTTTCAGTCTGTGAAACCAGCAACTCCTGTTCACCTTCATTTGTTGTGCTTTTCTAAACCTTTAGGAGAATCACTGTGTAGTGTAAAATAGTGCTGTGCACATTTAAAAACAGCAGATGTAACACTTGGAGTATGTGTGAAACCGAGGTGGGTTCAATTCCAGATCAGATGCTCTGTCTGCTGCTGGAGTGACTGATCAAGTCAAGTGCATCTGGTAGATAAATGCATTAATAATTCCTTGTCTGTAGCATTGTGAGGCTGCAGGATTCTTGTGGAATGTCAGCAAAAGGGGTTTGTGGGGTTTTTTTGGGTGCTTTTTTTTTTTTTTTTTTTTTTTTTTTTTTACAGCTAATTTTTACAAAAATAAACTTCTTTACCATGGTCTCCACAACTTGTCTGCTGCTTTTCTACTGTTGTGACAAATTGCCTGTTATAAATGGTGATGATGTTTAGTGTTCATATGGTAATTAGAATCACCTCCTGTTATAAATATGACAGTCTTCTGATGGGTAGAAAAGCATGTTCAGAACATGCATCTACTCTTGATAGAACATCCTGGAGTGGGTCCAGAGGAAGGCCATGAAGATGATCAGAGGGCTGGAGCATCTCCTATATGGGGACAGGCTGAGAGAGTTGGGTCTGGGGAGACCTTAGAGTGGCTTTTCGGTACCTTGAGGAGGCTACAGGAAAGCAGGGGAGGGACTTTTTACAAGGGCTTGTAGTGATAGGATGAGAGGGAATGGATTGAAGCTTGAGGAGGGGAGATTTAGGGTGGAGATCAGGAAGAAATTCTTTACAGGGAGGTTGGTGAGACACTGGAACAGGTTGCCCAGGGAGGTTGTGGATGCCTCCTCCCTGGAGGTGTTCAAGGCCAGGCTGGATGAGGCCTTCAGCAGCCTGGGCTGGTGGGAGGTGTCCCTGCCAATGGAAGGGTGGTTGGAACTGGATGATCTTTTAAGATCCCTTCAACCTAAACCATTCTATAAATCTGTGCTCTTAGGTCTGTGTCAGGATGTGAAGGGTATGTACAGCCTTGGTGGGTAAGCAGAGGAGCAGAATGGTCCAACAGGTCAATTAACAGGGAAATAGTTAAGCTCTGTCAGTGTTTGCTCACAGCAGCACATCAGAATTAGCCACTTGAGCAGCAAGAGACATCTCCTGTAGATTTATAATACTCTTTCTCTACACTTGGTTGCAGGTTTGGTGCAACTCTGTGTCCTTTTCCTTAGGTAGCTAAAAAGCTTTCACCTTGAACTGAACTTTTTGTTTTCTTAAACTTCTAAGCTAGGAGTTTGGCATCTACAATTTGATGGAAGATTCAGCTCTTCCTACGTGATCCAGTTAGTTCCACTGTTTTGCCAAGGTCAGCAAAAGATGAGCTGTTGATGGTGCTACTGGAAGCCTGGGCTGCCTGCAGCTGATATCTGTCTTTGTCCTTCCTGCAGAACGAGCAAGCGTTTGAAGAAGTGTTCCAAAATGCAAACTTTAACACCTATGAGTTCAGGATCAGAGTAAAACTGGAGACTTACAATGTAAGTATTCCCCAAAAGGCAAATAACGTGGCTTGTGACTTTTGTAGTTTGACTTGCCTCCATAAGAGGCTTCCTCCTCTGTCGGGAGAAGTTTCCCAAGATACTTGCTCACAACAGGTCTCCTTCCTCTTGAGCACTGAAGGAGGGATTCAGAGTCATTAACACTGCTCTCAAGCCTGGCATGTTTTAAATGGCAACACCACAGCTGCTCTGGGAGTCAAGTTTGCACCGCCAGCCCACCCTGATGCCAAGAGCAAGGGGTTACTGGGGCAGAAGTGCCTGGAGTGCTCAGCCTTCTTTTACATGCTGTATTTCTTTCTCATAGGATGAATCTCGTATTAAGGCTACAGCAATGGACATCAAACCTGTGAACTACAGAGAATACTGCAAGAGGCTGATTGCAAGCATCAGGAGAAATGCTTTGCCGAAGTGAGGAGGCTGCAGCTGACTGAGTGGAGGTAGAACTTCTAGGGAAAACTCCATAGGTGACGTTACAGTGACTTTGACCCCACCTCATGTGTGACAATTCGGCATTAGTTACGCCACGCATGGTAGTCCAGAGCAGGGGGCTGGGTGATTCAATGCTTATCTCTGAAGATATGCCCCTGGCAGGTAGAAGAGCATTCTGATGACCATGATGTTGTGATCTGTTAAGCTGTGACAGCTCTAAAGAGGAATCCCTAGCCAGATTACCAGGGTCTTCAGGCAAACCATGGCAGAATGTCTGAAGTAACTTTGCTTTCTGCTCTCTGTAAAGCTGAATTTTATAACCATTGTCTCCTCTTTGCAAGGAAGTAGTGACAACCTTGACACTTAGAGTTGTTGAGCAGAGGACTCTCAGAGGTGTGAAGCAGAACATGTCCATTAGTACAAGTTAGCTCCTTTCCATAGAATTCAAAGGCTTTTCTCTTTCCACAGGTGCCATGCAGTTGTTAATGCTTGGAATGGCAATATGGTAGAATTATTAATCAAAGACATATCTCTTATATCTGAAGAATATCCTTCCTTCAGGGTTTAATAGACTGAGTCAGATGGGTCTGATATTAATCAAAATTGTCTCTTCTGAGGAAGGCAGATAAGCATTGACTCTCCATACCCCAGGGAAATCTAGGCAACTACAAAGCATTGCTTTAGTTTTTTCCTTCAATTAATACTATGGATTTTTTTGACTGGTTTCAGCTCACTTTCCTTGCCTATACATAGTTTGTCTGTTTGTATGTTCAGTTTCTTTGGGTTTTATTTGTAATGAAGTTAATCAGAAGCAGGTCCTTAAACAGGGGAAATCTTTGTTTCAATAAAGGCTGTTGAATTCCTGCGTCGTGAATTTTGCTTTCTTTGAACACCAAAGACTTATCATTACTGGAAAGCAATTAATTAGCTTTCATAATAAGCATTCACTTGGGGGAGATGTTACCTTATTACAAACTCTAAGGTTAGGGCTGAGGAATGGAGACTTCTTTGCCTGATGTTAACAGCATGGAAATGCAGTGATATTTTCCCCATTTCTGTGCCTGGGAATGCTGATGAGCTGGCACTTCTGGGATTTTTATTGACGTTTACACAGCAGTCTAAAACTAACCAGGCTTTGAGATTTGTTCAGACATAGAGCTGCTACAGAAAACAGTAATTATGCTACTGGGCTTTTCAGTCAGCAGAGCATGCTAGCTCTGTGTGCTCCTAATCACATTAATTATGTGTTCCCTGGCTGCAGCTCTCACAGCTTGGCATTTGCTGCACAGCTCCAAGCATCCAGGCAGTGCTGCAGTGGGTCCCTGCTAGCAAAAGTGAGGTTTATTTATTTATTTTGCTCCATGGAGTGCTGTTTCTTCATGTATTCAGTTGGTGCCCTTTTGCTTCTCGTGATTTCCTGTTTCTCATCTGAAGTCTTTATGTGTAAGAACCGTAAAGGCCATTTCTGTTGATGGACACGAAGGACATTAGCCTGGGCCCATTAATTGTACCAACAACCCCTTCCTCTCTTCTGGATCCTGAGGATCATGACTGGGTTCTTCTGCTGATGTCTTGCACTTTTTTTTTTTATTGACATATTTCTTCCCCTGACCTTGCTTACGAGGCATTGACTAGAAAATGACAGTGCTCAGCACGGGGCTGGATTGACAAATGGCAGGTTAGTGATGATTATCTCTCTTTCCACTCTGCTAACCAGTCCTTTCAGTTCTGCTCCTCCCTTCCTATCCCTTCTTGCAAGTCTGAGGGGACTGGTAACAAGTGGTGATGTAAAATGTTCCTTGAGGCTCTTTCCTCCAGGAGGATGTTTGTACAAGCACTGGCACCCACCTGCTGGCACTGCAGCTTCCTGGAGATGGTGTTGCACACCTGGGGCAGCTCCTTCCACAGGGAACTGCTGTGCATCCATATCACTGGGCTTGCTGTGCCATCAATCAGAGCACTGGAGATGGAAAGTATCAATACTCAAAAGTATTAAGGTATCTTACAGGATCAGCTGAATGACCTTGGGCAGGAGCAGAAAATCGACTCAAAACAGTTTGTGTGAAAAGTCATTTATTTGAGGACCCAACCCTCTGCTCCAAAGTGGATGCTCATTAGTGAACTGAGGAGTTGGAGGGTTTTAATCATGCTCTAATCAGCTAGTATATGATAAAAACATCAAGCTATGTAAGGCAAGGTATTTCTAGTGTAGCTATACAAGTACCAGAGCATTATATAAGCCTCTGCTGCGAGATCTCATCTCGAATGCGATGTACAGCTCTGGTCTGCTATGCATGGAGGCAAAAAAGGATCTCAGCTGGGGCGAGTACAGAGGAGGACTACACTGCTGAGTAGGAGACAGAGGAGCTTTTTTAGGAGGGGGCCTAGAAGAGCTAATTTAGCAAAATTAATTCTGAGAGGGGGATATGATAAAATAGATGTGCATCTATCTGCATGTCTTGCTTCCTTCCCCTGATCACAGGCTTGAAGTGGTGAAGATAATTGGTTAATAAATAATTTGTCAATCAAAAGCAGCCATCTAGCTGAGGAGCAAGGGCAGGGAAGCTGGGGAAGTGTCTGCTTTCTCTCCTCTAACCTCATTGCCAAGTGGTCATGACTGTCCAAACCCTGGGGCCACTGACGCAGGCCATGGAAAATAGGACTTCAGAAGGCTCTGGGCTCTCTTGACTGTGCTAATTAAGTAGAAGTGAGTGGACTCACACTGCTAATTGGGATTATTGGCAAACAAGCCTGTGTCTTCCTTCCTTTCATCACAAATCTCCCCCTGCTAGTGTCCAGGTTATTGCTGGACAGCCTCAGCCATTATCTGGGCTGAATGTGTGTTTGTTCAGTTGAAAGGATGCTGGAACACGTCACCACTAGATCTGGGAGGTGAAGATTCCTAAATCAAATGTACAAAAGCCAAGATGCAGTTGGGAGGCTGCTGGTTTCAAACAGGCAGGTGTCAGGAGAATTACATGAGAACATCCAATTCTGTGTGGCCAAGGGAAGATCTGGAGAAGGCCTTGGTGTGCCACATTCAGGTAGTTTGCTGTTGGTAGTAATTCTCAGTTAGGATTTAATTTTTCTCATTGGTTGTGAATTTTAAATTAATTTTATTGAGCTTTGAGAGTCTCTGGAGGACAGACTCAAACCATTTGAGTCAGATCTGGTTGTCAAGATACATCATCTGCTTTGTTGGAGTTTTGGTTGGTGGGGGGGGGTTTGGCCTTTTTTGTGCATGGTGTTTTGTTTTTTTTTTCCGAACAAAAGCTTTGAGTAATAGATCCTACAAGCTGTTGTAAAGAACAAGTGGTGGTCTTGCCCAGATGAGGAGTGCCTGCTCTGCCTGTGTTTGGTAGCTGGTTGCTTTACCCTGGTTAATCTGTGTCTGGCAGCTTGGATGACTATGTGTGTGGGCTTCCATGTTCCAGCACCATGGGATTGTCCTTTTAGTGCAACGGGTGTGAGAGTGGAAGTTGATGAGTCTGATGTTTTGATTCCTAATTCTCAGTGGTATTTGCATTTGCTGCCCATGATACAGCACAACATCTTGATGGGGGGAGGAAGACATGCTTTCCTTCCCTGGCTTGTGTCATCATCTTTCTCTTTACCTTTTTTTTTTTTTTTTTTTTTTTTTTTAATTAGCCCTTGGACTGGCCACTTTGGAGAAGAGTGGCCACGCCAGAGCACTTCATCCTCACCATGACTCTTCTAGGTCCCCTCCTAAAAAACATTCCCATCTTGAGTACTGCATGCAGTTCTGGACCTGCTGGAACGTGTCCAGAGAAGGGCCACCAGGGTGGTCAGAGGGCTGGAGCTCCTCTCCTGTGGAGACAGACTGAGAGTTGGGGCTGTTCAGTCTGGAGAGGAGAAGGCTCTGAGAAGACCTTATTGTGGCCTTTCAGTATCTGAAGGGGGCTAGAAGAAAGCTGGGGAGGGACTTTTTAGGATGTCAGGTAGTGATAGGACTGGGGGGAATGGAGCAAAATTAGAAGTGGGTGGATTCAGATTGGATGTTAGGAAGAAATTCTTCCCCAGGAGGGTGGTGAGACACTGGAACAGGTTGCCCAGGGAGGTGGTGGAAGCCTCATCCCTGGAGGTTAAGGCCAGGCTGGATGTGTCTTTGATCAGCCTCATCTAGTGTGAGCTGTCTTTACCCATGGCAGGGGGGTTGGAACTGGATGATCCTTGAGGTCCCTTCCAACCCTAACAATTCTATGATTCTATGATCTTTCCTTTTTTTATTTATTTTTTTTTTAAAATTAGCCCTTTTGCTGACCACTTTGGAGAGGATTCGCCACCCCAGAGCACTTCATCCTCCCCATGACTGGTTTCACTGCCTGGAGGAGTTGCTGTAGGGCTGTTTTAGGTGATTTGGATGGGAAAGAAAGAGAAATTTCATGTCACATTTATAGAAAGGGCTCACAAAAAACCCCAAAAAACACAACAACAACAAACATGAAATGGAGCAGGCTGCCTACTTCCAAAGCCTGTGTTTGAGGCAAAGGAGTGGTCTGCAGCATATTTTGCATTATAAACATTGGAAGAGTGCAGTAAATATCAGTGATCTTATTATAGGGAGTGGAAATTCTCTTTAATATATTATCTGTGAGGACACAAGAGGCCCACAGACCTTCTCTGGGTTTCCTCTGGTTTTCATGTTTACATTTTTACGCTTCATTCATATGCATATTAAAAACAAACACCAAAACAAACCAACAGCCCAAGAAAAGGGAACAGGGAGGGGTTTTGAATTGCCAGATGGATTTTTTTTTTCTTTTTTTTTTTTTTTCACAAGGACTGTTAAGCATTTTCTGTCTATTTTGTTTGAATACTGAGGTGTTTGTGTTTGGGGAGTGGGGTGTTGTTTGTTTTTAGTTTGTTGGGTTTGGTTTTTTTTTTCCTTTCCTGTTTATAGTGCATTGATTTGTTGTTAAATTCAGCCTCTCTGCCATGCCAAAAGCGTGCCTTTGGGAGTGTTTCTAGGCTGCTTGTAGTAATCTTGGCTTCTCTTTTTCCTTTCCATTCTTGTATATAACTGCTCTTGCAAGTTATTTAAAATAACCTGGACACTTGCAAAGGCTTTTTCATTTTCTCCCAGACTTCTTGCCCTTTAAAAGGACGTTTTAAGCAAGCAAACAAACAAAAATATCCTCCCGAGTTCCTTTTCTGTTGCCCAATGTGCTCAAGCCTGGCTGAGCTCAGCGAAGGTCCTGTGTGAGTCTGTTCCTGGTGACTTTCCAGGGATGGTCCAGGTGGTGATAAAAGCACCTCGAAAGCTGCACTGCAGCAGAAGACCATGCAGGGATGCAGCAGAAATGGGTTCTTGGCTCTTGAGAAGTTCCACCTTGGAAAGCTGGCTGAGCAGAGCTGGGAGTGCTGGTTTCTCTGTTGGAGAAATGAGAGATGTGAAGGTTTGTCGTGGCCACTCTGACATCACTGTCAGGCAATTAAGAGAAAGAAATCTAATTTTTCTTTCCTTTTTTTTGGCCATCAGTTGAGCTCTTGGAATTCCCTCATGGCTTATTGTACAAAAGGCTGAAAAATAAGAGTAATAATCCAATTTTTGTCTGTTTCTAGTGTTTTATGTTTTCCATTAAAGCCTTGCTGCTATGCTGCACTGACTTTTTGAACTGCAGGATCAAAAATACTCTTCCCTCTCCTTTTTTTTTGTTTTCTTTTTTGTGTGGGTTTTTTTTTTTTTTTTGATGAACACTGTCTCTGAGAAGGATAAATATTATTGATTGAGGTATTTAATACACTAATGAAACCCACAATTATCGACTATGTAATTAATATACTGTCTAAAAGTAAAGTTTGACAGCACCATATAGAAAAAGCTATATTGACTTTGTGCTGCTTTGGCACCGTGCCTCACAGGTTGTTATTTATAGACACCGAAACACGTTCTTCTTCAAGCAATGATTCAATCCCACTTTCTGCTTGCCACAAGCTAGAAGGTTGCCATTCTTCTTGCTGACTGCAAGGCTTTCATATTATCTGTGGGGGAACTTGGATTTGGAGTGGTTAGCTTTGGTACCCTCTTGCATTAGATGTTTTTCTTTCTTTCGGAGCTAGAGCAACCATGTGTGTGGTGCTGTTTCTTCCAGCTGGGAAACCAGACTTTTCCAAGCAGCTTTCTGCTTTTTGTAAGCATGTTTGTAGATTATTTAATTTTTTTTTTTTTTTTGGAGGCAGGGGGAGGACTTGCTTTTGGATTTGCTGACCTTGACAAGCAATAGAAACACAGGAAGGCCAAGGGACATCTTGATAGACCTGGGAGAAGGCTATCAGAGGATTTCCTATCAGTGTGGCTGTTTGTGTTTTTTAAAGCAGCCCCAGTGTATGCTTGGTGTAGGCTCAAGGTGATAAACATCATCAACTGAAGTATCCTTTCTTAAGCCCAGAAGCAAGATTTAGTCTTCTCCCTGAACTGACAGATGATCTGCAGCTTGTGTGTGTTCCTGCCTTAATTCAGGCTTCAGTGGTGCTGCATCCCCATAGTTTTGGTTGACCTGTGGGTGGTAGCTCACCACATCTCCCTTCCCCTTGCTCACCTTCCTCTGCTGGCTCTGATTGCAGCCCAGCCTCTACTGCTGCTTAAGTTGCCATAAACTGCTTTTAAATTGCCAGGAAGCTGAAGCTCCATTTGGCTTTAAGTAGTTCGTGTGCCCTGTGAAATGTTAAACTTCTTAGCACCAGGTGAAGTTATTTACATCCAACTCAGAAGCTGATAATGAAGGTTTTTTTAGATTTCAAGTGATTTATTAAAAAAAAACCCTTCCAACTCCCAAGTGTATCAGCTATCTGGTAATTGGAGCTTGTGCTGTCATTAAAAATGACAGCTTTCTCCAATAACATTCTTAGTGCTTGTAAAATGCAGCTAACATAACCTATATTTAACTTGTATTAGCTTAGAATTTCCTTTCTGTGCTTGCTTACTTTCAGAGCTTTGGTGACAATACCCAGGTCCTTCTCTATTCATGAGCCACCTCTTATTTCACCTGCTTGGAAGACCTAAAAGCTCTTCCCTAGCACTGGACAACCAAGTATCTCTGTTGTGGTTTTCCCCATGGAAGTTTTTGGTTGGGTTTTGGGTTGTGGTTTTTTTTTTCAGCCAGCATGTGGAAGCCATTCTTTGGGCAGAAATAAACCTTAAGCAATCAAAAGTGTGGCAGGAAAGCCCAACTTGGCATTTTGCAGATTAGCAGAAAGCTCTTAACCCTGCTGAACAAACAAAACCCTTTCCCCCCCCCTTTTTCCCTTTCGGATTCTCTGCGGTCAGTTGAAAACATTTTGCATGTTGAATCGTTAAGGCTCTGTCCCATAATTGAGATGCTGGGTAGCAATCTGCTCCCCTCCTCCGCCTGGAAGTGTTCCACACAGAGCCCTCTAATTAAACAGAAAATGGTTTGTCATATGTAACTGCCTCTTCTGAATGTAACAAACTCATTTCAAGAGATGCCAACACCATCTTTATAGCTGTTTTAATAATCTGCTCTTGAATCAGAGAGGGCTCTAACCTCGTATTTCACTCCACCAGCTGTTTATTTCGCTGTTGTGGGGTTTTGGGTTTGTGGGTTTTTTTGTTTTGTTTGTTTGGTTTGTTTTTTTTTCTTTCCCTTTGCACTGACGATGTGTAGACTCTCTTTTTGCATGTGTATGTGTGTGGAAATCCTCATTAGAGTAACTGAGTTCAAGTCTGAAGCAGTCTGCATGGGCTGCTGCTTTCAAGCATTACCATTTACAGTGGGAGCACGTGCGGGCTTTCAGCTCTGAGCCCTGTCAATCACCTGCCTGCCACGCAGGGAGGGAGCCCAAAAGAAAGCTCTGCTGCCGTCCCCGTTTGCTGGGGAAATGAAGGTGTTTAGGCAGTTCCTAAAGCTAACATCTATTTTGCAGACAGATGTGCATGCCACAGCCACCCTCCCCACACGCCTGTAATAGAAACCATTAGCTTCGCCGCCGCCCCAGCGCCGAGGAGAGCTGCAGTGTGTTCTTAATGCATGAAGTGTGGTCTGGGTAGGACACAAATAGTGCAGCAGATTACCAGGTAAAATTGGCTTTTACCTCTCCCCCATCCTTCTCAGACACTTTCCTGCCAAACTTCAGCTTTCAAGTCGGCGCTCAAAGAAATTCTCTCTGTGTAAAAGGCCTCTTGCTGCCTTTTAAATTGGCTAATGTTTGGCAGAAAATCCGAAGAGCAGGTACAGTTATTTAGTGCCTTCATTACTTACTGCCTGGAGACTTTCTCTGATACTACTGCCTCCTGTTTATGCAGGGTGTGCTTGTGTCTGCTTTTCCTCTGCTTGTCTTTTAGGTAGGTGAGGACCTGTAGGAGCTCGGTTCATGTCCTGGGAAATTACTTTTTCTGTGGACAGCTCCCATCCCCTGCACTGAGAACAAAGACCCTCCCTTGCTGTAATGGCTTACTGCATGGTAGCATCAGCCAGAAGATGAGGAGCAGTGTTCTTCCAACAAGCCATGTTGTTAACATCCAGCTGGGATGTGAAATTCACTTCTAGGTTTCTATCTCTCAATATTGCAAGCCTGATGCCACCATCTTCAAAAAGGGAAGGAACAGCAAGCCGACTCCTGTCAGTTTGGTACAGCATATTTATAACTCACATGCTAATTCCTGCTCTTGACTCATAATAGCTTCTGAATTCTGAATCTTTAAATTCCGGATCTCATGTTTTGAGGTTAATCCATTCAGATAGTTTGGGAAGCAGAATTTATAATCTGGAGAAGTGATGTCAGTCCTTCTTTGCTTCAGCCAGTCGTTTCATGTTGGCAATAGGTCCCACCAGCAAGCCACCCTTCCTCATAGACCAGTCAAAGGCAGTGTGTTCATTTTATCTGACTCAATGCTGCAGCATCTTTCGTACTCACACCCTGGCCCATAAGCTTAAGAGTCAGAGTCACTGGCTGTCAGCATCCTTGCCTGATTCTGGTTTAACTCATTCAGCTTATTGTGAGCCTTAACCTATTTTTCGTGCTGTCTCCAACTGTACAGCTCCTGCAAAGAGATTAATGAGACAAAAAAGACCATCTCTTAATTTTCAGGCTTCTCCCATGAAGCCATAGAGACTTACAAGGTTTGAAGAAAGGAGCAGCATTTAATGTAGCACCCATCAGTGGACAGGGCCTTTAGCATCAAGCCCTTAAAGCAGCCTTTGTGGTAGGAAGCCTGACTCACCACAGCTCTTGCTGATGCTAAAGCTCCAGGAGCTGCCTTCACCTTGTGGAAAGCTTTGCTTGACTTGCTGTCATTATGCTTGGGTCTCATATCGGATTGGGGTGAGGGCAGGCTCCTTACCAAGCCAAGGTTTAAGGAGAAAGAGTAACTTTCTGTTTCTTTCTAAGAAAAAGAATAACTGTACTTTTATCAGAATTTTAATTACCATGTTTGGGAGCAAACGCAAAAGGATAAAGCAATGACTGTGACTTTCTTTTTGAAACTTTCAAGTGTAGTTTCTGATTAATTTTTTTTTTCTTCCCTCATTGAAGCTGGTGGAAGATCACAGTATTTTAATGATCCCTGTTAGTGTTATTTCCTATGACTAATGAGGTGTCATCTGGTGTTAATGATGGGTCCAGTCCCTAAGCAGCAACCTCTTCCTAGGTCTTGCCTCCTATACTTTGAGCGGTTTGAGGACTTGTGTATCTTAGGGCAGGAGATGCACCATGCTCCCCTCTCTCAGCTCAGGTGAGAGATCTGCTAAAACCTGAGGTAGATGATTTAGCATTTCCCCCAAAGGATGCTCCTGAAAATAAACTTCAGCCTGAAAATAAACTTCAGCCTCTGCTTTGAACACCTTAGTTTACTGTGGTGGGTGCCAAGTGCTTACAGGGGGGATGTTCATCCCAAGTGAAGCTCACAGAACATAGTGTGCCAGCTGTGTGTGACTGAACCCATAAATCCCCCTTCCAGGAGCTCCTGGCTGTGCACTTCATAAGTAGGCTTGTAGCAAACACCTTGCAATGCATATTCATTATTTTGGCTTTGCTTAATGCATACGGCTTGAGGGGGGAGAAGGAAGTGACTTCTCTCACCAATTTATGTTCCCTGAGCTCTAATCCTCCTCCCCTGTTTGACACAGTTAACTTTCAGTTGCGGTATTTTGTATCTCACAGAAACAAGTTTTAATTGCGCTACACAAGTCCCTTTCTGCCAATAGCTCATCAAACTTCATGAATGCTCCAACTGAAGAATAGTCTCTCTGGATTAGCATCATCTTCCAACACACCCTTCTTGTTGGATCACTGTCAGCTGAATTGATAAAAGAATATTTCTGGATTGAGCCAAAAAGTACTGGGGGTGAAATACAACAACCTCCAGGCTTCCAGACAAATGAGCAAAAAGCAGGGAAAGACATCGTTCTACATTCAGGACGTCACAGGCATGGCAGGAGCTTTGGAAAGGCTAGATTAAAATGTAGCTATTTTTCTTCTGGAAATAGGAAGAAGGGATTTGGTGCCAGTCAGAAGCAAAGCCTACCTGATTCAGGCAGGAAGCTAAATTCACGGTAACAGTTTCTCTAGGAGCTGGAGAGCAGCCACAGTGCCTAATCAATAGGCAGAATCCAGAGGTGCTGGCAGAAACGGCTCCAGTATGCCTGTGGTAATTAACTGCTTTATCAGGTGCATGTTTAAAAGCTTTAAATGATCATCCTAAGACTGAACAAACAGTTTTGTGCAGCTACATGTTGCCTGGGCTGCTCTGCTCCATAGAGCTGTTAGTGACCCCCGGGTTGCATCAGCAGGGCAAGCAAGCTCTGTGCTGCTGCTGAAGCTGAAGGTGATCCAGCAGTGCAGCCACTGGAATAACCCTTGGAAATAGGGTTTAGGCTATAAACCTTGTTGCAGCTCTCTCATAAGAGCTGCTCATCCTGGGAGATAAGTCATCGTGATCCTGTCTTTAAAAATCAGTGCCTCGGCTATTGCCTGCAGAAAATCTTCTTTGTTTGTCGTGCCTTTTCTAATGGCTCAAGCAGCAGAGTAAAATTTGAATAAGTAATTATTGTGCAGAAGGCAGCAGGCTAAATGGAACGATTTCCCTGGCTGCTTTTGCCCTTTTGGCTGCACTCTGAGCACAAGACAGCTCCCTCCTGATCAGGTGGGTTCTAACAGGCAGATTTTGGCAGCTCACTCGCCTTTTGCTCTGGGAGCGTTTTCGCTGCTCAAGGGCTGCCTAAGCAAAGTTACATCAGCTAAATTATTGGTACAGCCCAAGGAAAACGTAGTCTTAGGGCTTTTTTGCTGTTGTTATTGTTGTTTCTTTTAGTCTTTTGTCTAGGGAGAGGTTGCTGAGTTTGTTGGTTTTGGTTTGTTGTTTGGTTTGCTGTTGGCAGTGAAGAAGTGCAGAACCTGGGGGTGGATTTTTATCCTAATAACAATGCAGGGATTTTTTTTTTTTTCATTTTTTTTTTCACTTGATGTCCCTCCACAAACTGGCCCCTTCGGAAGCCACCAGCACTGCTTATGGAGCCAGCAGGTGGAGCTTGAAGAATAGCATCATTTTCCAACCCCACTTGTGCTATAGAGCCCATTGAGTGGGAAAGCTATCTTGTGCTGAAATCCTGATTGAATAAAAACTGTTCATTATGCAAACTGTCTGGTTCAGTACACAGAGGCAGCCCCCAGGCACAGACCCCAAGTAGCTGCTTTCTCTTTCCCCAGATTAAAACATATGAACTGCTTTGATGTAATCTTATAACAAAGCCTAATGGAAATTTTATATCCTCTGAAGTTGACTGTCATTTCTCATTGCCCTGCTTCCTCTGGCCTATTAATACTCCAGTCCGGAGAGTGGTGCCTGAACTTGCACTCTGTAGTTTTGGTTTTGTTTTTTTTTTTTTTTCACTTTCCCATACTGTATTCCTCCCCACCCCTGCTCAAGTTTTTATTTACAATTAAATACTGTTAGATTACACTACAGTATGTTTAATCCCTTGGTTTGGGTTTGTTGTTTGGTTTTGTTTTTTTTTTTTCCCCATAGCTATTTATCATTTTAATGGAACGCTGCAGAATATTACATTGTGCAACGTGTTTAAATTGATAAATTGTATTAGGAAAATATTGGATGGGATTTTTTTTTTTCTTTTTTAAATGGTAAGTGGGGTTTTAGTAGATATATTTTCTCATTAGTGGACTAACTGCACCCAGACTGTATGAGGCTGGAATGTTAAGGATTTGGGGATAAGCTATATTTATGACTTATTTGACTAATTAAGGCACAATTTTTATCGCAAAGTTTTGCCTAGACTTTGCTGAGCAGGATGAAGGAGGAAAACTTGCCCCAATGCAGTTACTCTACAACATCAGTTGCCATAACAACTTCATGCAATACTATATTTTCACTTGAAATTCCTTTTAAGACTCAGTTGCTGTAATAATTTGTTTCAGCTGCTAAAAGGCATGTTTCTCTTTGTGGTGGTTTCAAGGCTCTCATTACAGTAACAAAAAAGTGGTTGTGTTAATATAGACTCTTTTCATTTCAACATATGCAAAAGTTCAATAGAGTCCAAAAATAGAATTAAAGGGTGCAGGTGATGAATCTGCTATAAAATCTCTTCCACTCCTTAGGCAAGAGGAATGGGCTTAGCTGGTGAAGGTGAACTTTATTAACAGCCTTAAGGAGAGACGCTGCTGCTCCTTTGTACCCAAAATTATTGCACCCAACAGGGATCTAAAAATGCAACTGGATGTTGTGTATCGTGCTGCGTTGCCTCAGATCCATGCCACTGAGCTTCAGCGAGAGACAGAGAGTGTATTTACTCTCCAAAAGAGTTGAAGCATCAGCTCAACGTCTTTCCAGGGAGGCTGCTGCTGCTTGGGTGAATCTGGGTCCTGAAGTCTTTGCTGAGGATAAGAACAGCAGAAAGGAGCTTCAGCTCCTCCTAATGTATCTTCTGCTTTAACTCGTCAAATAATCACCTGGCACTGAATGTATACTGGCTAGGTTTTGGCCATGGGCGTACTAGAAACGTAAAAACAATTTCCAGGCAGCCTGGAGTGTTGTCTGATTTCTGATTCCGACGTTAATTTAGTGGAAGACAAGGAGTGCGTGCTAAGAAAGTTGCTGGGTTTTATCCTTAACCCTTTCCCACAGCTCTGGGGACTGTTGCTTCCTTCCAGGAACACACTGTGCTGTAGCTGCCCCTGCCCGCTCAGCCAGCCTTGCACCATCCCCCATCTGGCTTTTGGCATCTCGTGGTTGAGGCAGCAATTCCTCAAACAAGTTCTTGTTCTAGTTCAGCATATGGACCCTGTTTCTGCTGGTGCCAGGCAAATAACCAAGTTTGAAGCCGTTTGGTTGATCAAGGCAGGCAAAATACAGCTTGGCTTTCATCATCTCCAGGCTTCTCAGGGCCACAGAGCAGGACTGGGAGATGTCCTGGTGACATCTCCAGGTATTTCTTCTAGGAGCAGTATGGAGGCAGTAGGGGAATGTGCTGTCTCCAAAGCTCTCTATGTGCTGTCTTGACCACGGAGCTGAGCTGGTGTTTTAATTTTGGTGCCATCCCAGTGCCAAAAGTCTTTCTAATGAAAGCCCTTCTGGAGTGAGGTTGTGCTGTTCAAGGTGATCAAAATGATGTCCTTCCAGAGCAGAACCAGTGCATTTGCTCTCTGGAGCAGGAGACTAAGAGCCTAAGCCCACCTTGATTCCTTGGCTCCAGAGTATGTAGAGGAAGCACTTTCACTGCAAGAAGGAGAAAACACCAAACCTCTTTAAACCTGTGTAGATTCCACTCCTCTGCCTCTTTGACATGACTCTGAACTCTTCTCTGCCATTTTACAGCTCTCCAGGTGGATCACAGGCTTCAGATATGCTTATGACTTTTTCCTGCATTGCTGGTCTTTTTTTACTCTTTTCTCATCCTGATTCTCTCTGTTGAATTAAAAGGGTTAAAATGGTCATATTTCACATCCCTTCTCTCTGGCCTGTTGCAGACTGGGCCCTTGGATTTTTAACAACAGCAGAGATAATGGTCATTTAATGCAGCCTCCTGCCTGCAGCAAAATCTTCATCAAGGTTTTCCTGCAGCCTCCCTCAGGCAGCTCATCTCATTGCTTAATTGTCTTTATGCTTGCTCACAGCTTCATATTTTAACTGTATTTCACTCCAACTGCAGCCAAGGTTTGGTTGTGTGGCTTGGCAGAGTGACCCCTTCACAACTCGGTGTCTGCAAGCCCCGGCTGTGAAATTTGGGCTGGGCAAATTATTTTGGGTGAGTAGAGATGATAGAAAAGGGCATGCCTCACCATGAAAGATGAATCATTCCTTTGCCTTTTTGGTTTGTTTTTTTTGTTTTTTTACCACTCCTTGTTGTAGTAACATTATTCCCGAAGATTTTTTTTTTTTTTTGCTATTTATATGTTTGTCAGATGCAATTCCATCAGAATTCTAAAGGAATTCAGCACAAATTAGTGGCCACTTAACGTTGCAGAAAGCTGCAATGGAAATGCACTCCATGATCTCATCTACAACTCAGTCCTTAGCTGATACTTCAAGATAGAATTTTTTTTTTTTCCCTAAAGTGGCCATAAATTGCAACCAGTCATTGGACTCCCTCCAGTCCTAGAGCAATTACTGGGCCAGTTCAGCTGAAGGGTTTGATCAGGTGTTTTACTAGCAGGATTTTATTTCACTAAATGAACATCTCCTAAAGAACCAGGAATGTAATATTTACACGTTAAAGTGCTGCTGTAATGGCACTGCATTTAACTTCACTAGGAGACCAGGAATCCCATGGTAAAATGCCTGATAACTGCTGCATTTACCAGGGGAATGAATTTATAGCAATTGAATTCCTCCAGCAGAACAAAGGGCTGTATTATGAAAGCACCCTCTTCTCTCCAGCAACAGCTTGGAGCAAGGCCTGTTCCTTGCTCTAGGAGACCCTGCAGTGTTGCTTTGCTTTGTTGTGGTTGTTGCCTTGACCAACTGCCTGGAAGTGTTTTGGATAAGTAAAGAAGAGAGGGGGATGGTATCCTTCTGCTTTACTCTTGGTGGGTTGCACATGACTTCATCTTGTTTGGTAATTCTGGGAGAGGTTCTCTGTGGAAAGCAGCTATTATGTGCAAGCTCGGAATGTGGAGTGGTGATGTAGGTGGGACTGAAATCCACCTCCTTCAGCCTGCAGTTACCCATCCTCCTGGTGAGCAGGAGTGCCTGTGACACAGTTGCAGAGCTTTTCAAAGACCATCCCTTACTCGGAGACCCTCCCTTTCCCCCTTTCTGTGACTGAGCCTTGGGATGAGCACATTTACACCACCTCAGGAAAAATTTATTTCCTGTAAGAGTGGCCAGGCATTGGAACAGGCTGTCCAAGGAGGTGGTGGAGTCACCACCCCTGGAGGTGTTAGAAAAAATGTGTGGACATGGCACTTTGGGACATGATTTAAAGGCCATGGTAGACTTAGGTTAACAGTTGGACTCGATGATCTTAGAGGTCTTTTCCAAGCAAAACAATTCTACTCCTGGCTTGCATTAGCCACCTCTGTATAAATAACTCATGTTCAGCTCGGTGGCTCCCCTTTCCCTCTATTTTCTTCCATTGGTATTAATAGTAGCTAATTATTGCTTTTACTATTAGGTCGTGTGTTGTAAATACACTAACTGCAGCAGGCAGCCCGTGCTGGCTGGTGTGCTAATGCCTCGATGCTGCCTCTTACCATGCAGCCTAATTGCCTCCACGCACAGTGCTGCCTGACATGCTTTTTTGGGGGATAATTGCTCCCAAAGTCTCAGTGTTTTAATGTAGCCTGTATTACAAGGTCTAGCTAAAAATTGTTCAAAACAAACCTTTGGGTGCCATTCCAGGTGAAAAAAAAAAACACATTGGAGCTTTGCAGGAAAAGCAGAGAGATCCTCCTCCAGCCTCTCTTCTCCTTCCTCCTCCAGCCTCTCTTCTCCTTCCTCCTCCAGCCTCTCTTCTCCTTCCTCCTCTCCTTCCTGCAGTTTGCTGTGCTGGGATTAGTGGAGCTGCAGAATCCCCTTGGAGAAGAGCCCTGCGACAGGGCTCCAGCTATCGCTCTGCTGCCTGCATCCATGGGTGGCTGTGAGCTGAGTCAGTGACAACCTGGTCACTAGTGAAAAATCTTTTTAATTATTTAAGGGCTGGTAAAGGCCTGCTCTTATTGGTGTGGGCATAAACTGTAGCTACGCTAATTTTCCTCTTTAATCTCTCCTGGAAGAGCTGAGTGCCTGCTCTCCTTGGCATTGTGTTTCCCTGAAGAAAGACACTTTGAAGAAGTCAGCTCCTTGCTCAGGATGCTGATGTGAACGAGTCCCTCAGCAAACAGGTTTTAGGCTTTTACCCTAAAAGCACTTGAGGGTTGTTTGTGAGTGTAATGTCAAGGCAGCCTAATGGGAGCTGTGTGCCCCTGTTCAGTTTTAAACTGCGCAGCACCATGTGCATCCCAGGTGTGGTGTTAGTGCTGATCTTGCCTTTTTCTCCACTTTCCATCTGGGAGATGGAATAAAGCAGAGCCCTGCTTTGCTTGCTGCAAGGAGACTGTCTCCTCTACTGCCAGCTCCAAAAGATACATTCCCACTGCTTTTTATGAGACCTTTAGCTTCCCCCTCTCAAGCCAGCAACGCAGAGACTCTGCCTTTGCAAAGGGAGTGCAAAGGTCAGAATCACAGACTGCTTGGGGTGGGAAGAGACCCTTAAAGGTCACCTATGCCAATGCCCCTGCAGGGAGCAGGACCATCTTCAATTAGGTCAGATCATCAAAGTTCCATCCAACCTGACCTGGAATATCTCCAGGGATGGCTCATCAGCTGCTTCTCTGGGTCACTGTCTCACCACCCTTAAAATGTGAGGCTAGGATGGGGCCTCACATCCCTGCCTGGATCAGCCTCACACCTCTCTCCTGTGAATGGTCTGACTCGGTGATCTTGAAGGTCTTTTCCAACTGAAATGATTCTGTGTTTTTTCCTTCTAGCTGGTCTAACTCCCTCTTTTAGTTTAAAATCATCACCCCTTTGTCCTGTCAAAAAAGGCCATGCTAAAAAAACTTCCTCCACAGCTGCCTATGGTCTAAGCAAAGCATGCAACTTTGTTGCTGCAGAGGAGCTAATTTTCCTCCCTCTCCCACTGTGGGGCAGAGCAGAACATATGTGCTGTTACCTCCTAGTTCTTCTGTGGAGCGTTAGGACTAATAAAAACCTTTCAGGGCTTCTGATGTGAGAAGCAGCTGATGTTGCATGCTAAGAAACAAAGGCTGGGTTAAAAAGAAGAAAGAAGAAGAAAAAAAAAAAGGTAAAAGCTCCATGTACTTCTGCCAGTGACAGTGATGGTGAAAAGGCTTGTGACCCCCTCCTGTGACAGGTGATACCGTCTTTGCTTGACTAATTGCATTGGGTCTGCATACCTAGGTGCTAACAGGGACTGGAGAGCCTGCATACCCTTTAAATAACAGAGTATTGAAGAGTCATTGCTTTCATGTTTGTCTGCTTGCTTCTAATTATTGAAGGCAGCTGACTTTAAAGCATAGGCCATTTCCTCCCCTTCCTGCAGTGGGGTCATAACAGCTTGTTTATACCTCCTAAGCTGGTTTGCTGCAACAGATTGTGACTTTAAATAGAAGGTTGCTAAGAGTGAGGTAAGGGTGCCAGGAGAAATGAGCTTTCTCCAAACAAGTCACTTGGTATTTAGGGGAGATGAGAGCAGCAGGCAAAAAAGCATCAGCAGGGAGGTGAAGGCTGGATGGCTCTCATCAGTGGTTGGTGTGAGGAGATGTGTGTGTAGGTATATGTGTTGTGTTAGAAAGCAGAGGGTAGTGTGATGGAGCTAGCTGTGTCCTGGGAAAACCTCTCCCAGGATTTTCCTGGCCTGCCTCACGAGACCTCACCCGTTACCAGTTATTTATTCATCCTTGGCAAATGCCAACAGCTCCTGTTTGGCATTGGGCTGAATATCAAAAAAGTTGATTCACTGGCTTAAAAAAAAAAAACAAACAACAAAACACAAAACCAAACTCAAACCTACACTGGACAAATGCTCCAAAATATGTGTTGGTAAAGAGGTGGACTGAGTGATGAACATATTTTCTGTCTTTTATTTCTCTGACTCATATGGCCCTAGCTTAGTGCAGATTTTATTATCTTATCAAACAATTAATTACCTAGATCCTTTAATTTCATATTTATATGGTTTGAGATTGTTGTTTTTGTCTCCAAATGCCTCTTATCCTCTCCCCAGTAGACTGTTGCTGCTAAATGGATGGGATTATTTTCTTGGTGGCCACACCAGATTTATTTATACTGCTAAGCCTGCTCTAGGAGTTGGGGTGAAGATGCCTATCAGACTATCAAATTTGGATTTAGTCCCTGGCAGGCTTCTTTTTAAATCTTGGGAAGAAAAATTCATTAGATGAACTTTAGCATGATTTTTCCATGGCTTTGATTTTAATCAAAGTGCAGATTCGGAATTGTTTTACCCTTAGAATCTGTTGACTGAACATCAGTGCTAAGCGATTCCCCCCCTCCTGGTCCAGAGACACATCCTGCGTGCTCAGGTAAATCCCAGACAGAGAGTGGAACAGCAGAAAAGGTAGATATTAGCCTCTGAGGCTTGCAAATGCACTGCAGGCTGATGTCTTTCTGCATTTCAAGGACCTAAGTTCAATTGCAAGGCTGTTACTCTGCTTCTCCATAACAGGCAAACGAATCAATTAAAACGGTCTGTACCGAAGGCATTGCAGAAGGGAAGGGAAGGGAAGGCTTGTTTTGAGTCGCTGCTGTACCAGGTCTGATGGGTGTGAGTTAAACATAACAGCCTTTTATCTCCAGATCTGCAAAATCAAGGCAGTGTGTTTTACCCAGATACCTGGGAGCAGAGGGAGAAGAAATTCAGGGGAAGCTCCTTAGTAGGTTTCTAAAGAGTGTTCCTGCATAAGGTGCTGGAGCTGCTTTTCTCTGAAGACCAATTTATCCAAGCCCCAGTGACTGCAGTGAGTCTCTAACTCCCAAACCTCAGGGCTGCAGCTCAGCATCCATCCAAACAGGAGGTGCTGCGGGGACCTTGAGGAGAACTGGAGGAGGCTCAGACCTGTGATACCTAAAGATGGAAGCTGTGTGTTTGGGAGCTTGTGTACCCATGTTTTCTGTAACACTGGCCGATGAGACCCACCCTGGGTGTAAGCACTTGAATTTTAAAGAGCTTGGCTTTCCAGGTCAGTGCAGTGCTGAGCTGGGACCCAACTTCTTTGTGAATGAAAAATGAATTTTAAGAACCATAGAGTAATGCTGTCTGTTTGCCTTGCTTTTGGGCGGCAGGGTATGCTGACCACAGCAGCGTCCTCTAGGTAAGGATAGAGCTTAGCCCCTGAGGCTGCAGGTAACACCCCCCCTGCCTGGCCAAAATCTGCTGTGTGACAGACAGCAATTTCCTTTGCTTGCAGGCAGGACGAGGTCAGAACGTCCTGTCGCCGGGACTGGTACGAATCGAGCGTAATTGGGCTGGAATTGGTGGTTGCAGTGATGTAAGAAGTGGTGTAAGGCAGAGGTGAAGCCAGATCCTAATGACAGCTTCTGGCTGCTCGCTGAATTCTGCATAGAGATCAGCACTTCCAGCAACAAAAGAAAGTAGGTCAGTGCCAGGTCCCCCTCCCCGCCTGCGCGCTGGAAGCACATGTGTTGGATTACACGCCTGCAGATTGAAGCAGGAGGGACTCTGATGGTTGGGTGGTTGGTTGGTTTGTTTTTTTTTTTTCCTTTGGGAAGATGCATGCAAAAGCAATTCGGTGCTTTATGACGTGCTGGTGTGGTTGCTTTCGCCATGCGGTTTTTCCTGGAGTTGTTGCATCTCCAATGCTTTGAGTCCTCAGGGACCTGTTTGCATGTCAATATTGCAGGGAGAGAGCTGTCCCTGCTCCCCAGCAGCCCATCTGTGGTTTGGAGAGGATGCAAGGCTGGCGATGGCATCTGAGTGTGATCCTGGTCCATGCCTATCTCCTGGTACCCTGATGCTGTTGCCTTTTCCTTGCCTTGCTGCAGCCAAAAAACCCTCCAGTTCTACTTGAGTGATTATCCAGCACGTTAATTGGGACTCCTGCTATGATTAAAAAGAAATTTCAGATTAAACCTGCCATGCTGTACAGCTCAGGAAGAAAACATCTCTTTATAAACACAGCAGGAATGTGGGGACTCCATTATTACTATTTTCTTTTAACTTTGAAGAATCTGCCTCTTGCTGCTGGTTTGACCACACGGAAACAAGTGCGGCAGTCGCTCCGCTATGGTCAGAGCTGAGCGGAAGGGATGCTTGCAGGGAGATAAAATTGCAGGGTGGTTTTCTTTTTTTTTTTTTTCCCCTTTTTTTTTCTTCCCCTTAATGTGATAATCATAATGGATTTATCTCTGTAGACTTTAGATCCTGTCTGTGTAGGTTCCCACAGGCTCTGCCACTCTTGGGCAGAGATCAGAGGAACTTGCAGGTTCTACCAACCAAGCGAGTGGGCAAGTGTGGTCCCTGTTCTGAGGAGCAAGAGGCAGGGTTTAGCATATTCAGTGGGTTACACAACTTTTGCAGTGCTGTAGTTGGACAGCTCTGAAAGTGTCTTCAGCTTGCTGTGTCTCTGGGGAAGGTCTCCAGGTGAGCAGTATTTGGTGGTTGGTTTAGCTTTGTAAGTTGGAAGGATGCCAGCTGCCAGGGGAAGTGTTTTGAGACTAGCAGTGACCTCTTAAACTCTTAAATCTTTGCTCTATTTATTTTCGATTTGGTGGGCTGTAATGTAGCTTGCAGTCCAAATCCAGCCCTGCCCAGCCAGACACTGCCTTCTGATGGAGACTGACAACTTGAGGATATCTTCTGCTCAAACGAATCTTTCTGTGTGCAATGGTTTTGGTTGAATCTGCTGTAAATCCCTCCCCATGGGGACATGGGGAGCCTCACCCTGCCCATCACACAGCAGGGCACCAGCTCCAGCCCTTCCTAAGCACCAGGAGGTAACTGTGGGCATTCAATATTGGAGCATGAAAGGCTGTGGGTCTGCAGCATCCTGGTCCTGCCTTTGCTCCGTGCTGGACTCGCCGAGCTGGTAGGCAAGATTATCCCCCATGCCCCCCCTTGTATTTTTTCCTTCCTTTAAACTTACCTTTTGGTGTTCCAGCTGAAGCAGCATGAGGTGAGTAAACTCCAATGCTCAAAATAAGAGAGGATAAGCTCAGTTTACTTGCATTTATTCATGACTTCACTCCACTGGGGCCTGAAAATCAGAGCCAAAAGGAACTGCAGTGAAAATTGGCCTACATGCAATGGCTTTAAATAATCTGCCCTTTTGCTCTAGTTCTGTGTTGAGATGTGCTGGGAGCCTGAGGAGCTGGGATCTGACTTGATGTAGGAGCTGCTTTTTGTTTTCTTGCTCTGCTGTTTGAAGCTGTTGTTGCTACTCTGTATATAGTGTAACTTGGAGGAAGTTACCCAGCAGGGGTGGGGGAGAGAAAAAAAAATCCATTTGAGAATTGTTGTATTTAGTATGTGGCTTGAAATTATCAGAATCAGCACAATGAATTAGCTTCCATTTCCATTTTTATTTTCTCTCTTTTCACATCTTTGAAGTGATTAGTCTATGTCACAAACACTGACACTCAGGGACAGGGTGTTGTATTGGGCTAAAACCCATCCTTCCACTGGAAAGAGAATGGCTCATGTTTGGAGCTGAATTTGTTTGCACTTGCATTTTTGCAGGCTGTTAAGGCAAATATGATTCCCAGATGATGTGCAGTACATGCACATGCCTGACACTTGCGCCAGTCAGGAAGAAGTCACGCAAGCCATTGGAGAGCCGAGTGTGCTGGATAAGACTCAGCTTCAGCATCTGACCAGAAATAGAAATGGATCCATCTGCAAACCAGGTCATTGCTGCTCTTGTGCTTTTTCTCCTGGGCCCCCTTGAATCACATCATGATTTCTTTCTTTCTCCCCCCCGCCCAGCTCCCTGCAGCTGGGATTACTTCTCACGTACTCTGCTCACATAATTGCCTCTAATAATTTCTTGGCTGGCTTTCCTTCATTCTTGAGTCAAATGTGAGCACCTTTCCCTTTACTTTGTACCCTCTACAAGGCTGTGTGTGCCTGCTCCAGCCCCCACATATCCTCTCCTTCCTGCTGCTCCAGCCTCATCTCTCACTGTTTTGATCTTGAGGGCTCCCTTTCCCGGAGATCCTCCCTGATGGTGGGTGCTTCCCTACCTTGGTGTGCTGCACAGCTCACACATGCACAGATGTCCTTGGCTGGTCCCAGTGCTGCTCCCCACCCGGCGTGCTCGGGTGCTGCAGGGAAATAGCTTCTACAGGCACTTGGGAAGATGGAGCATCGCAGGAGGTGCTGCCAGGCAGGGCTGTTCTCTGTATCTCTGCTTTCTGAACGCTGTCACCAACACTTCAGGGCAGTGCTGTGCTGGCAGCAGCACTCACAGCCCGTATGGAGGGGGATTTTGGAGCTTTCCCATGTTTGCTCTGCGGAAAACCCTTCCAGCTGCCCAGTGAAGGCAGCGGTCAGGGTGCTGCCATGTGGCTGAAGCACCAGCAAGCCGAGGCAGACTGTCAGCATCCCATGGTATATTTAGTCCAGGTTTAACAGAGGCTCCATATGTGTGTGTTCTCTTGTTTCCTTTTGCTTTCTACGTGCTAAGTAGATGCAGCAAGGAGCTGAGAAGTCTTCCTGTGACAGCGAGGATGTGGTTTTGCCACTCCACGTGCTGCTCTGCTTTGGGGGCTGCTTCCCCTTTAGAATGCCTTTAGAAAAGCATTAGCTGAGAGCTGGAGGGGAGCAAATGTCCCAAGGTCGCCTTCTACTAGGAGCCGTTGACACTGTGGTGGGGCACGGTGTACGTGGGGCTGTGAAACAGCACCCTGCAGCAACTGACTGTGCACCAGTGTGTCTGGCATGTTTGGTCCTTCTCAGGAGCCTTTGGCAGGGTAAGTGCCAGAAGGGTCACTCTGTTTTTCCTTCTAAATTATTATTATTTTTAAAACTTTTTTTTTTTTCAGAATGAGGTTAAGTTAATACAGATAAATAATACAGATACTCTGTGAGGGTTAAGCAGAGCTTATTCTGAGGGCATGCAAGGCAGCTCATGAGACAGCCCACCTGGAAATGCTTCTTTAGAGAAGACATGTGAGAAGCCAGGACCTTCGATTACAGGATACTTTAGTTGTGGAAGGATTGACTGAGGGAGTAACTCTGAAAACCTTTTTCCAGAGAGAGAGAGAGTGAGCAATTTGTATGCACTATTGAGAAATCAGGTCTGAGAGAAGTTTCACTAAATCTGTAGGAGAAAAAAAAAAAAAGGAAGAAGAAAAATAAAAAGAGAGAGTCACGCTGGTAGGCTTGAAGCAGAAGTGTTAAATCTGGGCTGTGAGGTGGGGAAGGTGCAACACAAAGTCCTGTGCTCAGGATCCTGCAGTATCTGCCCGCAGGAACCATGGGGTGAAGGGGATCACATGGAACTGGTGCTGCTCAAACTGAAGCAAACGAAATCCGTCTCTTAGGCATCACAGCCCTTGCTGGGAGTGGGATCTACTTCTCTGGGAAGTGTACAGATGTGGGGAAGAGGGTGGAGATCTTCCTGGGAGAGTCAGCAAATAGCCAGGAGCTTTGGTATTCCATAATGTCTCAGAAATCTGCAGTCTGTTGTAGGAACAATTCTGGGGTTTAATAAGTGTTTTTCCTTTGACCCTGCATGGCAGAGAAGCTGCTGAAAATCAGGAGATGAGCTTTTACTGTTACCATCTGACTTTGGTTTTCTTCCCTTTCTGTTTTGTTTTAAAATCTTCTGTCCCCTGGGCAGATTTGGGTGGGCACAATGCTCAACCTGGGTGCAGGCAAGCTGTGGGGCGTAGAAGGACCTGGTTTTGGTAGGCTGGAGGTGACAGAGGCGAACACTGCTCCCAGAGATGTTCTAGTGGCCAGAACATTGCTGTTAATCACAATCTGGTATTCAGGCAGCAACAAGATGCATCCATAAGTGTTGTCTGTAAGTATGAAATAACCCCCATCTCCTGGAGCTTCCTGGTATCAGTGATGCCTTTCACAGAATCATTAAGGGTGGAAAAGATCTTTAAGATTGATTCCAACCATTACCCAATTCTACCAAGCCCAGTGCTAAACTATGGCCCTCAACACCACATCTCTGTGGTGTCTTTTAAACACCTCCAGGCATGAAGATTCAACCACTTCCCTGAGGAGCCTGTTGCAGTGTTCGAGAACACTTTCAGTGAAGAGTTTCATTTAATAACCAACCTAAACCTTCCCTGGTGCAACTTGAGGCCATTTCCTCTCATGCTGTCACTTCTTCCTTACACTTACTTTCGTCCTCAAGCAAGATCAAGGGTTGGGTTGCAAAACCCTGCCTTTTGCCTGGACCCAGAGTCACTTTCCCTGGGCTGTGACCCAAGCTATTCAATCTGAATGGAATGTGTAACTTTAAACCCATGATTTAGCATCACCCTTTAGCTGGAAAACACAGAATCCAAAGCATCTGGTGAGTGTTGCAATGTTTTTGTGAGGAGGAGACCACAAACAAAGAGAGAGAAGGAATGGAAAAGAGCAAGGAAATTTGGAGTAATTCGAGGAAGTCTCTTACAAAGCAGATGACAAACAACGCCTGCCTGACCCTCTGCCTGTCTGCAGCACAAGGGCTTTGACAACTGACTCCCTGAGAGCAGGGAGCACAGTAAGCTGTCCATAAATCAAAAGCACCCAGACTATCGCATTTGTTTATTACTTGAGGTTGTGCTGCTGTGCTCCAGCCGTGTAGCTATTTTGTGTCTTCTAGCTGTGCTCCCCCCCAAAAAAAACCCCAAAGATTTGTTGGAACATAACTGTAGCATTCCCTTTATCCTTTGATTCTTTCTCCTTTTCTTCTCTCTCTTTTCTTTTTCTTTTTCTTTAGAAGAGAGAGCACAAAGCCGTGGTGGAGCTGGTGGTGTTAATGTTCTGCAGCAAGAGTGAAATAGCCTGGAGATGTGCAGCGAGAGCAGGGGCGTGTGCCCTAAATAGAGGGGTTAAACAGGGCTTATTTGGAGGAAAGCAGTAATTTGCAGCCTGTGTGGAGCAGGAATATTCTTTTGTGCATTATTTACCCAGGAACATCTGCTAATACATATACATCCTCCGGTGCGTGTAAACAACTTGTGCAGGAAGAGGATTAGGAGATTTATAAAAAAAAATTAGAAGCGAGTTAAAAGGGCAATTAGAAGAGCAGAAAGAGATATTGAGCAGTGAATTAGGGAGGATATTTTAACACACAATCAGAGCTTCTCGAGACATATTCAGAGCAGAGAGAAGGTAAAAGAGAAAATTGGCCAATTACGAAATGATAGCAGGGAATTGGTGACATGGGAGAAGGTAATGGCTGATTTGTTAAACAGTTATTTTGATTCTGTTTTCACAAAGGAGGAAGGGGATGGAGGGCAGCTCCGGAAAGGACTCGGGTTGTGTGGATGAGATTGAGGATGAGCCTGCAGAGAGATAAAGATGCATCTGCAGAGCAGCTGGGCGTGGGGAGAATTTCACCAGTATTCACAGGGTGTGTGTGTGGGGGAGAATGGATTTTAGTGAGTGGTTCCTTGCAGCAATGAGCTGGGCAGTGAGGGGCTGGTGTTCCAACATTTGCTTTTGTTTGCCTTTTATGCTGCTTTTGAGCAGGGACCAGGGGCTGAGGTGCTCACTGAGATAAAATATCCTTCTCCCCTTCGAAAGCCATTGCTCTGGAAGTAAGGAGGATGGAGTGTATTTGGAGCCAGGGAGATGGATGGGGATTCCACAGGGGGGCTGCTTTTCTGTGGGTAGAGAGGTGGTTTGGCTCACCAGCAATGCCTGCGTGACACCATCCCAAAACCACACATTACGAAGTGTGAACACCACTGCAGCCCTCGTCCTGTTTTCAGAGTGGCTTTTGCTTCCATCTGTAACACACAGACTCCAACATGGTCAGCAATACAACAGCATCCCTGTAATCACCATTCCCATTAGCACTGCCTGGTGTCAGTGACTTTGTGTTTCACTAAAGTAGTCGTGAGCTCAGTGGCTGCTGGATGTGTTAAGGGAGAGAAGAAGACTGGTGGAACAGAGGAATGATGCCAACTTCAAGGAGACAGCCATGGAAAGGGGAATATTCTTAGTCATGCAATGGGAAAATGGGATCTCGGGAAGTGTTTCTGCAGTGTGGCTGAAGCTAAGACAGGGCAATCATACACAGAGGGAGGATTTAGAGAAGGGTGAACTTAAAAGGACCACAAAAAGTGCTATGTATAACTTATGAAAAATGTGAAGGGATGCTTTTGTTCTGCTCTGCTCTGTTACAGAGCAACTTTCTGCAAGAAAGGAATAATTTGGAGTTGATGCTGGGGCGCCGAGGCATTGTCTGGGAAGTGATGGGGAATGCAGGAGAAACTACAGACTTGTGGTCTTGGTTTAGACTGATAAACTAAAAAAATTATTCTTAGTATCTGAGAGGTGCTTGGTTTTCATCCTGCCTGGGAGGATAAAAGAGATGCAGTGTCGCCTGGGTTGTGTTTTCAAAGCATCTGTGGAAAGCTCCCTATTAGCAATTACAGGATGAAACTGTGGAGAAGTGGTACAGTGGAGAGAAAATTGGCTCCAACTCAGGAAATGGGATTCTCAGTCGGGGGGGGGGGGGAGGTAGGAGGAGTTTCCAGAGGCACAGTCTGGGGTGTTTTCTGGGTTCTCTGGCATTTTTTTATATATATATGTATATATATATATGTGTGTGTATATATATATATGTATATATATTTTTTTAATTTTTTTTTAATGGAAAGGATTTGCATGAACAGCCCCAAATGAGAGCATTAAAGCTGAGTGCTGTAAAGAAGGGGAAAGCAACTGCAGCAGCAGAGGCACAGGGACTCATCTCATTTGCCAGAGCAGTGCACAGTGCGGGCGGCAGACCAGAGAACGCTGAAGGAATGGGAAACCGATGAGCAAATAAATGCTCAAGTGACATCTTTCCCAAGGGAGGGTTCAGAGCTTGCAGCTGAGCTGTGGGGAGCTATCAGCAGTGTCTAACCACGTCGGCAACAGGCAGCCTGTCTGCCTGCACCCTGGAGCGGGGAATTGATGTGCATCCAAAGGTTGAGCTTCTGGTAGTGAACAGCACCAGTTCATGGCTGATTCTCCTGTGCTGGGAAGGCACAGAGTGGCACAGCCAGGGAAGCCCAGGCAGAGCTTGTGGAGCATGGAGAGGTTTAGGTTTATAGAGGCACAGAATTGTTTTGGTTGGAAAAGACCTTTAAGATCTTCGAGTCCAACTGTTAACCCAGCACAGCCAAGTCACCACGAAACCATGTCCTTCAGCACCACATCTACACAGCTTTTAAATCTGCCCAGGAATGGAGACTCTAGCCTGCTCCAGTGCAGCCTCAAAAGGGCTGAGTACAGAGGTACAATCCCCACCCTGGTCCTGCTGGCCACACTATTGCTAAAACAAGCCAGGATGCTGTTGGCCCTTTGGCCACCCTGCACACACTGGCTCATGTCTGGCCAGCTGTTGACCAATATCCCCAGGTCCTTTTCCACCAGGCACTTTCCAACCACCAGTCCCAAGCCTGCAGTATTGCATGGGGTGGTTGTGACCCAAGTGCAGGACCCCTACACTTGACCTTGTTGAATCTCATCCAGGTGGCCTCAGCCCGTGATCCAGCCTGTCCAAATGAGAGTATGTGGACCTCTGCCCAGCACTGTCTCAAAGTGGCCATGGTGCTTACCATCACCTTGGGAGTTCAGCCCTTTACCCCAGGGACCTCCTTGTCAAAACTGGGGTGTCTGGGAGTGATTCTAATTAAATCCCAAATTTCTCCAACTTGAGCTAGACTATCTCTGGCAAGTCATGGTTGTGCCTGCATCCACTCAACTAAAGAGATGCATGCTTTGACTCTGTGGGAGTGCTGCTTTGGAGAAGAGGGGATTTATGGCAGCCCTCAGAGCTGCATTCGAGATGCATGAAGATGTGCTGTATGAAGGGATTGGGGGCAAACCGCACGAGAGTGAACCAGGGGCCATGGCAGAGCTGAACCATGCAGATGGGATGTTAGTTATTGAGGCTAAGTGTCACAGCATGCCATAAAAATTTCATTTATCCTCAAAGAGCTGTGGTTGTAGAGGAAGGATGGGAGCGGGGAGGGATGACAGCAAGAGGAGGGCAGGAGCAACATCAGAAACCTGTAGTCCATGTCAAGCGACACCTCCTATTTAGCAGTGTACCATGTCTCCCTTCTGGTTTTTAAACAGGAGCTTTTATTGCTGGGAGTTAGAGCTCTTGATTGACAAGGCTTGTAATACACCGTGGAGTTGCCTGTATTTTTTTTTTTTTTTCTCCTACATGTTAAAGGGAAAAGATACTAAAAATACAATTATGGTTTTGAGCCAGGCGTAGTCTGTTCTAATATAATTCATCTCAAAGACTATCCACTGTGCTTGCTGCACCCAAATCATTTATAAAACATTAGCATCTCCTGTGCTGACATTTCACTCCTATATTACAGGAGTTACACACAGACTTAAAAAAAAATTAATAAAGTGCTTCCCTTCTTCATTTTCCCACTGAGAGCTTTGATTTCCAGAGTATGAAACGAAATAACCAACATAACAACATTCTCCACTTCTAAGGGACAGTGCCAGACTCATTCAGTTGCTATTGGTTATAGAGAGTAGGACGTGAGGGAGCTATTTCAGATCACGGATTATTTGTTCTGGCTGCATTGGACATCCCTTTAGTGGAGTCTTAGAGCCCTGTAGACTGAAAAGTTTGGGTAAGAGCTGGAAGGGAAAGGGCTTCATGAAGTAACCTCTTCCTCCCTCCTCCCAGAGTTACTCCTGCTATTCCCCAAGAAGAGTATTCAGAAGCGAAGCATCCAAGCCCCAGCTCCTCCATGCTTGGGAGATGGAGAGCAGCCACTGTGTCTCCCAGGCTGCCCACTCCCAGCATTAAAAAATAAGTTCGTTGGGGAATTTTTTTCTTCTTCTTTTGTTTTTTCTTCCTCTAGCTTGGGAATTTCCTTTTTAATTTCCAGGTACCTCCAGGGGATCTGGCGCTGCATAAATACCCTCACCCCAACCCTGAAGCAGGTGGGAGGGCACATTTCCCAAGCTGGTCCGTTCTTCCTGAAGCTAGTGGTGTGTCTGATGGAAAACACAACCCTTTTCCTTTGGGTTTTCCAGCCCACACGTGAGCTACAGGATAAAAATTTGCCACCACTGGAGTACCGTTACGAAACGAACAGCAGCCTTTTCTTGTCCAAGATCACTTTTATTTCCCTTGTTTAATTAACTTCAGTGTCTGCTTGGTCTCACATATCCACACTGACAGGGAATTCACACAAACCACAGAATTTGGGCAGCACCTCCCCGAGCCTATGGGCTGCCACCAGTGATGCTGCCAGCTCTGTCACGCCCCTGACCAGCCAATGCATCCCTCCACCACGGGCTTTAATTTGGGACAAAGCAGATGTGCTTGTGCCATCTGCACCCTGTCCCCTGCCTAGCCACAACCCCCTTCACATAGCTCTCTAGGACCACTTATTTTGCTCTCCTACAGCAGACCAGAAGCTCTGGGCCCTGCACTTCTCATTGATCCTCTACGAGCTGTAGTTTCCCTCTTCTCCGACTCTTCCTGTGACAAAATCTCTTCCTTTTAAGAAGCAAAACTTCTGTCCTGTCCTGTCAGGACTGTGCAGCCTGGAAACTGCTCCGTGCTGTCCCAGTGAAAACCTTAGGCCAGCTATAAAGGTCCTCACACCACCAACATGGCTGGGAAGCCCCTCTCTGCCTCCAGCCCCCCCCAAAAGCCCCTTCCCTCCCTGGGGCCTCGCAGTGCTGTCTGGAGACAGAGCCCTATGGCTCTACTTATTTGGACTAATTAATATCTCTTTCTTTATCCCCCTCCCCAGTTACAAATTAGGCTGTAAGGGTGAGTTCTGTCTCTCTGGATATGGACTTTGCTGCATCACATACAACCACACCCCCCTCCCAACCCCTCCCAAAGTTTAGTGCTCGGAATTGCTGAGAACATTGGTCCGCTGTGGTTCCCCCGCGCGTACTGAGCCTGCCCGATGGCTTTCAGCATCTGTAGGCACTGCTGCCGGTTTGTTTTCTTGAGGAAAACCAAAAGAAAATCATACACTGGTTTGCTATAAATTCAACAATACAATCCTTAGTTCTGGAGATATAGGTTCCATATAGTTTATAAACATTATAAGACATACATATGGATAATTGAGGGGAAGAGGGGAGCCTGTGCATTTGTTGGGGTTGTTTGTTGGTTTTTTTTTTCCAGATGTGTGAACATGGTTACCAAAAAAAACCCACCAAAAAAAACCCCCCCAAAAAACCAAAATAATGCACCTCCTGCAGGTACCTCATTTCTTTAAGTGTTGGGTTTGTTGTTTGTTTGTTTGTTTGTTTAATTCCACCTCTAATTAGTCTTTCCTTTGGTTGTTGGCTACTCCAAGCCCAGCAGGCAAGCCCTGTTCTGCTGTAATGCCTGAGATATTCAGGGGTTTTGAGATTGTCTTCTAAGAGGTTCCCAGCCAACTTTGGCCTCTGGGTTTGGAGCCGAAAGGGCTAAAACGTGGGAGAACCAATGTCCTTGTTACGTCAGTATCAGTGTCCTTGCACTCACTTTCAGAGCAACGGTGTAGGCTTAATTGGTGATCATTTGTTTGTTTGTTTTTACAGCAATTATGTTCCTTCCGGTAACTGGAGAGGGTTGTTCAGAGTGCTCTCCAGTGAAGAGGATTTCACAAGAGCACGGATCCAGTCCATTTGTCCGGCTGTTGTCACCCACGAATTGGCTCCCGTCCCTCTTATCTGCTTTTTTGTAAGGTTGGCTTTGTTGCTGTTGTTGTTGTAGGTGCTCGGTTTAGGCTGTTTGTGACAAGGTGTGATAATGCCTTTTTAAATCCGCTCCCGCTGCGTTCGGCACAGTCCGCGTTGGCAGCCCGGCCGGGCACGGAGAGACCGTCAGAAGCCAAGAGGAGCGTTCTTCCCTTCGCCAGGCCAGCGCTAGCCACGTACAAAAAAAGAAGAAGAAAAGAAACTCTGGTCCTTTGTAGATTGGTGGCAGTACAGCTTTGCTCCGTCCGCAGCTGGGGGCTCAGCGTATGACAGCCGCTAACACCATCAGGAAAACCAGGAGCGATGCCCTGAGCCCCGAGCAGCCGGCTGCCTGCTGCACCCCGCTGGGGGGGCGGATGGGTGTCCGCCGGGTACACTTACCCTTGCGTTTGGGGGAGAGTGTTGGCATCACCCCAAAACTGAACTTGTGCTGATAATCAGGCACATAGTCTGGAACCTCCTGCCCGTTTTTCCGTGGCCCCAAGGGGATGGGTTTAGAGGTTCGGTTCCGGCTTTTGTGGCTGGTGCAGTTCTTGCCAGGTTTGCGATAGCCTGGCCGGGAGCCAGGGGGCACAGGCTGACTGCTGTGCAAACTGTTCTCGGCCCCTCTATCTTTCCCCTTCTCCTTGGAGGAGTGGTGAGAGTGGTGGGTTTTGGAGGCTCCTCTGTCCGCTGTGGAGAAAGTGTGTGTTTTCATCTGGTGGAGTGACTCGGACCCCGAACAGTTCCTAAAGTCTTCTGCTCTTAGCACCTTGAGGTCCTTGCCGTGCATTTGCTCAGGGGACTCGCAGATGACGCTGGAGCTGGAGCCTCTGAACCTGTGCAGCCATTCCCAGAGCGAACGAGCTTTGCAATCACAGCTCCATGGGTTCCCATTCAACCTTAGAAACTCCAGGGCTCCCAGGTGGGCCAGGCAGTCCCCCTGAAGCTCCGAGAGGCTGTTATTGAACAGGAAAAGGGTGGTCAATCTTCGGAGGTCGTGAAAAGCCCGCCTGTGAATCCACTGCAGCTGATTTTGATGGATGAGCAGCCGATCCAGGTTTATTAGTCCCCTAAACGTGTTCTGATGGAGGCTCCAGAGCTTGTTTCCATGGAGAAAAAGATGGCTGAGGTTAACCAAGTCAACAAAAATATCATCCTGAAGGAACTCAATATGGTTGTCTTGCAGGTAAAGGTATTGCAGGTTGTGGAGGCCACCGAATATCCCACTGGGGAGGGAGCTCAGTCCACACTTGTACAGATACAAGGCATGGAGTTTCACCAGCCCTTGGAAAGTGTCTGCAGCTAAAGCCCTTAAGTAGCGGTTGTCCCCCAGGTCCAGCTCTTCCAAGTTGATGAACCCATCAAAGGTGTTGGGGTCAATGAAGGTGATGTTGTTGGAGTAGATCCAGAGGGTGACCATGGAGGGGCTGAAATGGCCCCGCAGCAGCAAGGTGATCTGGTTGTTCTGAAGGAAGATCCTCTCGCTGTCCTCGGGGATGCCCTCGGGGATAGTGACGAAGTTGTGAGCCTGGCAGCTGACAGTCATCGGGGATGGGTAGCACACACAGTCGGTGGGGCAGCCCAGGGCACCAGGCACCTTCAGCCCCAGCAGCACCAGCAGCAGCTCTGCAAACCCGCCTGTGCAGAGAGAGGGGAGAGAGGTGTCAGCGAGGCGAGACTCGGGCACCTCCCCGCCCACCCATCGCTACTGTGGGGACTATTCCAGGTGAAAACCACCCCTGATTAACTCAGCCCTGCTCTCTGCTCATGAATTACCCACGTGGCTGCGATGAGTGGGCTCAGCACCCACGGTAGTTGAAACGTGACGTAGGGAGTATTCCCTCCCTCCCTCCTCGCCCTGCCTGCAGCAGGCAGGCGCTCCTGCTCGCGGCCCAAAATGATCAGGAGAAACTTTCTTGGTGAGGACTCATGCTGGCAGCACAGGCAGGGAGCACAGTTGGAGGAAATGCCTTTGTGCAAAGGTGTGAGAGCAAACAGAGAAGATGGAAACCCTCGTAGGTGTCCAGCCCTTCTGTAATCCATCATTTAAGTCACCCGTGCTTAGGTACCAGAGAGGAAAAGCTGCAGAGCTTTAGTAACTCCCAGCAAATCATTTCAAACTAAAACATCTGCCCAGCACACCCCCCAGCAGAGGCACAGACCCATCCCCAGCATCTCCTTTTACTACAGTTGTTAGACACCACCATCCACCCCGAAAACCAAGTGATTTACAGGAAAATCTGTTGTCAGCAGTTGGTGGGAAAGGCTGAGCTGAAAGCTCCACTCGGGAGTGGGATGTTTAGACATATTTTTAACTGGGTGTCCTGTGGCAAAGCATATTGCATCCTCTAATGCTCCAGCATGTGCTTGTGACCGGGGCTGCCTCGCTGCAAAGAAGCAGTGAGAAGGCAGCAATCATCCCCTCCCTCTGCTCAGCTCTCGGACCGCCTCTTTTGCCGCCCCGTTCCCGTCTCGCTCCCACTCCTCACACCAGGCTTGCTTTCAGGCTATTCCTTCTGCACCGAGTGGCTTTTCAGACTCATTGCACCAGACTTGTCATTTCTCATTCAGATTTTCCTCCCAGATTTGGCTTTTTCCTCTCTCACACAGAATTTGCTCATGTCTAATGAATTCTTGCCTCTGGACTTTACAGGGAACGGGAGTACCATCGGAGCAGCGTACAGCTGCCGGTGCCGTCCTGCCCACGAGTCCTCCTCGCCTGATGCTCAGCTTGTAATAATCTGAGAAACCAGAGTGGAAGTGGAGTTCATCTCTAATTACTCCATGTCGTTATCACCAGCTAGTCCATGAGCCTGGACCCCTTGGGCTTTTACAGTCCCTCTTTTCAGCGCCTACAGCTGAATACAAATGGGAGGCAAAAAAAAAAAAATCAGTTTTCTTATTAATTGTGTTTGAAATATAACTCCATGGTTACCATTGCCTTTTGCCTGGTATGGAGATCTATTGCTGTTTACTTAACAGCAGGTGACCCACCCATCTGGGCCCATCCTTTCAAGGCAAAGTTGTCACATTTTTAGACAAACTGGGTTATTCAGACTCTTCATAAATCACCAGGATGAGGCAGTCATCTCTGAATGGGCTGTTAATAGAAGAAAAAATGGCATTGCTAGCCAAAGCACTGGACCAAGCTTTGGCTGTGATGAGAAGAGAGGGACTCCTTCCAGGCGCTGCCCTTCAGAAATGAAGCACTGACTACCAGGAGGGATGCCTCATTCCTGCGCCGCTGCCAGAAATGGGCTGTAAGCTGGGAACGTTTAATTTGCAACAACTCCTACGGCTGTGTAGGAAAAGGAATGCTCTCCAAGTCATCACTGAACCATTTTGGCTTTGCTGTTGTGCCTTTGCAAGGAGAGAGGGGCTGTGCTGGTGGCAGCATCATGCTGGTACTGACTACCAAGCACTCCCTGCCAAAACAGGAGCCCTCGCTGCCACTCGCCATGTAGGTGCAGCCTGGGAAACAGCAGTGTCCTGAGGAGGCTGTGATTATCTGAGCACCAGGTAATGATGGTGAAGATAAAGCTACATTCTGCTGGTGTTCTTTTACCAATGGATGTGCTTCACCAAGGTGGGAAGGCTCCATGATCCCCGTCTTACCTCGGTGACATTGAAGTACGAAGCCTTCTGTAGGTCTCATGTTTATTAGTAAAATCCTGCCAGGCACAAGCGCTGTGACGATCTCCCACATGTGGAGTCTGTTATTGCAAATACCAAATCACAAGAGTCTGAATCAATAAACCATCTCCCAGCTATAAGCAGTAGGTTGGAAGATTACATATTGCCTCCAAACAACAGTTTTCTGTGCTCTTCCATGACACAACAGTTGCCAGGCTAACGGGATTACTGATGGGAGGTGGAGTCGGGCAGGGATCTGGGAGCAGACAGGATTTCACAAATGGGGATGGTGATGACAGGAGGCTGTTAGCGACGAGCAGCGATGGACGAAGGCAGCCTGGGTCTCCCTGGAGCACAGCCAAGGTGGAGGCTCCTGTCGAAAGGCAGTGCAGTGTTTAACAGCTCCCTGCCTGCAGGGATGACTCCAGAGGTAAAGGTCAGAAGGAACTGAGTCCATCTCTTTAATTAACAGGTGTTTGTCAGTTAATGGCTGGAGTTCCTACCGAGAGGGAAATGTGAGTCCCCGGGTTGTGGATGGCAGTGGGTGTTGCTGCTTCTCAGCTTCCCAAGAGCAGGATGGTAGGAAGAAAAGCCAGGAATGTCTTTCTATCATCATGTTGCAATTCAGGAGTGAGGAGTATGGGAAACCAGAAGGATGGATGCTTAGAAAAAGAACATTACTAGGTGGGCAGGAGTTGGTAAAAGGAAACCTATGGACTCCCCGGTGGATGCGCCCAAGGTACAAGGTCTCACCAAGGATGCTTTACCTCCACAGCCATAAAACCTGCCAATTGCCTGATGCTGCAAGAAGCTGCTCCTAGGATGCTCTGGGTTTGGTGACAGTTTAGATCAAGGAACGAGAATCCCAAGAAACAAAGAGTTTGGTCATGATACCATGAGCTCCTGAAGATGTTCACACCAGCATTGCAATGGCCAGCAGCCCAGCCCCACTGGGATGAGACAGCTGGGAGCACTTGGGTCTCACTGGGATTCTCAGGCTGGAAAGGACCATGGGAGCTTCCCAAGAGATCCCAGCTCAGCTCCTTTGAGACATAGACCATGCCTAACTTGTTGAACTTGCTATTCCTGATGCAGCCCTTTCGGCTTCATCTTGTAAAGGTTGTGAGGCAGACAGAGGGTCACAAGCACCAGTGTCGGAGCTCACCGGGGAGGGAGAGCTTCAAAAGCAGCATGGAGAAATCCTACAGAAACCTGCTGGTGGAGTGAATAAAAACAAAGCCCTGCTGACACTGATAAAACCAGCAAGGGGGATGTTCATCTCCTGGCCTTCTCCCACCGATGTGCAGTGTCACCCTGGCTTCTGCTCGCTGTGTCCTTCTGCTGCTTCCTGCTTCTGACCGAGGTTTCAGCGACTGGAATGAATTTGTCCGACTGTCCAAACCATTTCCCATGTAACATGTCTCTAATTGGGCATTAATTAGGCATCAGTTAATGAATGCTTGAAATAATTTATCTTTGGCTGCGTCCAGTTTGCAGTCTTACTTTTAACAGCATTAGGCTCATTATTAGATTAACATCATTATAAATGTTCTCCATTACCTGCTTGTTTCCATTGTCTTAGCCTTATTACTGAGAGTGAAAATCACTCCTCCCCATGCATTATTGATGAGTAAGGACTTTCTATATGTAGCACAGGATTAATTGTTATACAGCATAATGCATTTAGCGTGAAGCCTCAATTTGTGCAAGAGCTGAAAGTGGCCAGAAGAATGCAGACACCCGGAGCCAGTGTCCTCAGCCAGACACAGCTCAGCTCACTCCAGCCCAGACCAGGTTCCTCCTAGGACGGTGCCAGCAGAGGAAAAAATAAAGAAAATAATAATAATAATAAAAAAGAGCTGGTTTGATAAGCAGGATTGGGGGTTTGAAGGATTGGGGCATTTCTCTGCCACCACAGCAGGGACACTGTTCCCATAGCACTGCTCAGTTCAGGTGTCCCTGTGTAGGCAGCTTTCTTGCATTTTAAGGTATTTAATGCTTTACTGTATCTTGGAGCAAGGCAAGAGCTTTGGTTTCTTTAGGAAGATGGAATGCCCTTATTTTTGTTAGGAGTCTCAGGCTTGAGGGGAAGAAATCACTTAGGACAAGAATCGATGCTTCAGGGCGATGCATCTGCAGCGCCCACCAAAAGTCAGCTCTGCCCTGAGCTCTTCTCAATCTCCTGCTCCTTCCCTCTTTGTGAGCAGCTTCTCTCAGATGGATGCTTTCACCTCTCCACTCGGACAAGCCTTTATGGGTCATGGCCTGTCTAATGCTCTGGCAGGATCTGGTCTAGAGGATGGAGCAGGTTGCTTCTCTTTCAAATCTCTCCTAAACCGCCATCTGCTTTGGGAGACCCATCTTAGCTCATGTCTACATGCAACTTGACTGCCTGCTTACTGTGTCCATTACCGGTGCTGCTCATGCTGTTAGATTTATAAGCTCTTTAGAGCAAAGCCCTTGTCTTCTGGTTGCTGATTTATGTATCTTTACTGCCATAAAACACTATGTATAGCTACTACATAATATAAATAATAATACTTAACCAGAGCGAAGCTACAAGTGGGGACAAAGCATCTGGCTTCTGCTTGCAGCTGGGATTATCAAAAAAACAGAAGCTTACTCTTCACTCACCCTCTTCTGAGGCCAAATTCACACTTGGTATGACAGCACCACTGTCAACCAGCTCCAGAGAGAGAGACTTCCCTGCCCCATTCACACCCTGAATCTATCAAAGGATGCTTTCTAAATCCACCCCGAGTGATCTAGGGCACAAAGACACCACTATGGCCCTCGGAGGAAAGCAGACTTTGAAACTTGGGAACTAGCTCAGAGTGGGATGTTCACACCACCACAAAGAAGCTGCTGTTTGGGGAGACAAAGAAGCCCCAAAAGCTTACAATGTCACCTGCCAAGTGAAGGACGATGAAAGGCAAGGTCAGAGCAGCAATGGCAACCAGGCATGTGGAGAAGGACCTGGGAGTGCTGGTGGACAAGTTCACTATGAGCCAGCAATGTATCCTGGTGTCCAAGAAGGTCAATGGTCTCCTGGGGTGCATTAAGAAGAGTGTGGCCATCAGGTCAAGGGAGGCTGTCCTCCCCTCTGCTCTGCCCTAGTGAGGCTGCATCTGGAGTATCGTGTCCAGTTCTGGGCTCCCCAGTTCAAGAAGAACAGGGAACTACTAAACAGAGTCCAATGGAGGGCTACAAAGATGCTGAAGGAACTGGAACACCTCTCTTAGGAGGAAAGGCTGAAAGATGTGAGGCTCTTTAGTCTGGAAAAGACAAGACTGAGAGGGGATCTTCTCAATGCATAGAAATTGCTAAAGTGAAGCCATGAAGATGGGGCTGAGCTCATTTCAGTGGTGGCTGGTGATAGGACAAGGGGCAATGGGCACAAACAAGAACAATGGAGGTTTCAACTGAACTTAAGGGAAAGCTTCTTTCCCGTGAGGGTGCCAGAGCCCTGGAGCAGGCTGCCCAGAGAGGTTGTGAAGTCTTCTCTGGAGAGTTTCAAAATGCACTTGGACATGATTCTGTGCAACCTGCTCTAGACAAACCTGTGTTAGCAGTGGGGTTGGACTAGATGATCCCTAGAGGTCACTTCCAACCTCTACCATTCTGTGAGTGTATGATTCTGTGACGCCAATCCGGGACAGTTCAACAGAGCGGTGTCAGACTAGTGCTCAGTAGCTGTGTGGGCTTTTTCCCTCTTTTTTTTTTGTTTTTGTTTTTGTTTTGTTTAATTTGCCCTTTTTTTTTTTTTAACAACACAGAGGATAAAAGAAACAAACAAACCCATCCTGCCTGTCACAAAGACTCAATTCCCCAGTGAGCAGCAGCTTGCTCTGAGCCTCTCTGCAAAGCCCTTTAGGTGCTGTCCTGTGGTCCTGCGGCACTCAGCAGCAGGCACATCCTTGCTGGGCTTGCTCCCTGCAACATCAGCTGCAGCTCCCAGCGCTGGGACATGGCACGGGGCTTTGCTCTCTGCACGAGCTGCCTTTCAGCTGCAGAGTGCCAAGCAGCCAGCCACCATCGGGGTTTTTTTCTTCTTTTTGAGAACGGTATCATAAATAACTGACAGATCCCAGCTGTTTGGAGTTATGGTTTCTGATGGAGTGACAGCTGCTCCCAATCCCCCAGTCATCACCCTGGCAGTTCTGGAACATTTCAGCAACATAAAAATCATTGGAGATAATTTGGGTTTTGCATAATTTGGTTAGGCAAGCTGTGATTTAATGGCAATTATGACCTCCGAGGCAGAAGATGAGCTTGGAGGCTACTGGCTTCACACGACTTTAGCTCGGGGTGCAGCATCAGGGATGTTCCAGGGAGAAGGTACTACAAGAAAAAAAATCCTTCTGTAGCAGCTGGAAATTGCTGGCAAGTGGAAAGACTGATCCCAGAGGAAGAAGTATACAAGGAAATTTGGAAGGAAAGTTGCTAAGGAAAGCTTTGGGAAGAGGCTGGTGCCAAAAGATGCATCAGGAGGTACCTCTTAAGGAAAAGCCAGGCAAAGGCTTTAGACTTGGGAGCGCTGTAGCCCCTACAAACCTTTTAGCATGACTGGGATCTCATATGGTAACTGGTATAAACCTCCTTTTGCTCGCCCTGACCCCACTTTGGTAGCCCAAACATTAAAAAGCAAATGCTTCTTGCACAACTGGGATGGGAGAACAATCTGGCACTGGGAATGGACCATGCCCTTTGTTGTCTGCTTTGTGGGCACTGCCCAGGGCTCTTTCCTCTTACAGGGTTTCCCTTGCTCCAGGCTGTGTTGCTTTCTCTCCTGGTCCTCCTCAGCCATCCCTGAGCCCCTGGCTTGCGTTTCTCCAGTGGTGACCTACAGGAGCAAATCCTTGGTTATTCAGGATGTGTCAGGCAGACAGTTGAAGGTGGAGAACAATGCTCAGGAGTTCTGAGGACATTACAGTGCTTCAAGAGGAAGAAAATGTTGCTTAACAGCAGAAGTGGCTTTTGTCTGGAGCTAAGAAGGTCCAGTTTCTCCCCCTCCATCACTGCTGTCAACCAGCTTGGACTTTGCTGTGAGCTAAACCTCAGGGCAGAGACCTGGGGTGAGCAGCACCCCAAAATCAAGTCCTTTAGGATTCTGGAAGTTCATTTTACATTTGCTGACCTGGTATCTGGAGATATTCACCCTCCTCCACCAAAGTCGGGGCCAAGGTCACCTGGAAGTTTCTGGATGGTGGTCATTAACTCCTATTGCAGTTTGAAACCAGACCATAAATTTCATAGTGTAATAATGTAAAAATCAATAACTCTGTTTGAAACAATAGCTTTGTCTTCCATTTCAGCCAGCTCTGATATCTCCCCACGGACCATGTCCCTCTGAATAACACAAATAAAGAGCGAGGAGCGATGGGTGGTGGGGCAGCTGCTCCTGCCAGGTGCCTGCTCCCTCTGTTGCTACAGATTCAATTAGTTAATTTATTCCTCTCTTGCAGTTAAACTCGAGGATGATTTAAAAGGAGACAAAAAAAGGAACCTTTTATGCTCAGTCTCTTTGCCATCCTGTCCAACACAATGTCCCTGAGGCTTTCCATATGAGGAATGTCCAACCCCTTGCTGCCCATCACCACAGGCAGCACAGCCAAAACCCAAACCAGTCCTAACAAAAATGCAGCACCAACTCCACACCAACAACAAAACCCCCTAAAGTCCACTCTTTTCCAGCTCTGGCTTTCTGGGCAAGAGAGGTCTGGCTTCATTTGCTTGCTTATTTTCTGTTGTTTGCTGTAGCACTGACTGGAAATATACATTGAGAGGCAGGATTGTCTTTCACATGTTGGTGGATGTGTGATCCTCAAAAACAAATTAGCACCGATTCAGTTCTATATAGAGTGCAGCCATCAGGGAATCACTCCTGAATTCACAGTGAAGGAAAGTAATAATGCTTCCAGTGCACTAATCCTCTCCGAGAGCAGCCCCTGAACTCTCTCCTGGTGCTGGAGGCACCACTGGAAATTACAATTGTACTGAAAAAATAATAAATAAATACAGAAATTGGCAGGGTTTGTGCTGGTCCAGAGGATTTGTACCCTAATGTGGAAGTCCCTCTTTAATTAGCACTCCTCTCTGTGTCTGCCTCTCCTCCTCCTGCTGCTTGAGCTTAAGAAAAAGGAGGGGAAGTAAAAAAAAAAAGGAGGCCAATGGTGGAAGTGTCTGTGGGATTGGGAACTCAGCTACAGAAACTTGTTTAATTTAAATGCTTCTTTCAGGACTAACAGATGCAGAAGCAGAGGGAGTGCAGAGTGTGTTTTCCTCATGTAATCTGCTCTGCTTAACCCCACTTTGCAGCACACCTTCCACCGCAGCGATGCCCTTGGAGTGCAGCTGCAGTTGGATGCTGCCAGTCCTGCGGCTGCAGGCACTGGGCACAAGCCCGGCACCACTGTGCAGATCAAAGCCAGCCTTTGGGAGAAGGTTATCTAGATCAGAGGCTGAGCCTCTCTCTGCACGGGGTTGGAGGCAGAGCTAGAGAATCAAACTGAGTTGAATTGAATCGAATCAAATCAAATTGAATAGAACATTTCAGTTGGAAGGGACCTACAAGGATCATCTAGTCTAACTGCCTGAGCACTTCCAGAGCTGACCAAAGCTTGTTAAAGCTTGTTCTTAAGGGGTATATCCAAATGCCTCTTAAACACTGATAGACTTGGGACATTGGTTACCTCTCCAGAAAACCTGGTCCAGTGTCTGAACACCCGTTTGGTAAGGAAACACTTCTTAATGCCCAGTCTAAACCTTCCTTGGCACAGCTCTGACCAGTTCCTATGTCTTCTATCACTGGATACCAGACAGAATAGATAGTCTTCTTCTGACTCTCCTTTCCCTCCTGCCAGAATATTTATTGCCTCCCAGCATTTCATTCCATTGTGTATGATTGACCAGTGTCTCAAAAGCCACTGGGACCTTCCCAGAGCAGAGGCATGCTGGATGGAAATGGCACATCTTGCTTTACAGATGGATGAGTCAAGACTTTTGTTCCTGCCACAGCTGGAGGTGTCAATGGACACCAGAATGCTTCTGCTCCGTTCGGAGAGGACAGCATGCTCCAGGAGACACCCTGAACTTGATGTGCATGGATACTGCAGGATTTCAGGCACAGCTGGGGACTTGACTAGTTCCTCATCTTGCTGTCCTGACCCCCAGCTGGCACCAGGCATCCACTGCTGCTCCCTGGCACAGGAGAGGGCTCCAGCAGCCTACAGCAAAACCAGGACAGGAATTGGCAAAGGACAGGGAGATTCTGGGGTCCTTGAGAAGGCACTAATCATTCCAATTGCCCCCAAGGAAAGAGAAATGCAGGAGGATGACTTGAGCTTAGTGGATTGAGGCATCTCAGGGGATCATCAGATACTTCTACTCCCTTTTTGTCCTGAGGTGACAAGTTTTCCTTCCCATTCACAGAAATGCAAAGTAGTTCATTCACAGTAGTAATAACAACGGTGTCCTTTGTAAAACAGCCGCCTAGCCAACCCTCCAAAGTGCTCTACAGCAAAACAATTGCAGATGAAACGACAAAACCCACCCCAGATGAGCACCAGGCAGATCGGTATCAAATGCTGAGTAGGCTCATGTGTAGCAAAAGCAGATTCACCAGCTCATTGCACTGCCAGCCGTCAGCTAGGAACTATGGAGAGTTTCTTTAGGATCAGAACTGCAGCCAGGACAGAACAAATGTGAAATGGAAGAGCAAATTGACAGCTGCCTGGGCTCTCGGCGCACGCTCGGCTGCCCTGCCATCCAGCCTGCATCTGCAGGACAGGTAAAAACCAGAGGCTGCAGAAAAGCAATAATGGGCTGCATGGACCTTTACCTGGCTGGAGCAGGGAGCAGATGATGGCCCGAAACAAGGAGGAGAAGGGCCTTTCTGCAGTGTTTTTCTCCTAGCATGGCTAATAGCAAGTGCTTTAGCTCTGTAAATGTGTAATCCTGCTGAGGTCCCGACCCCAGCAGTGTCCTGTGCCTCCGAGATCCACAAGCCAATTACGTGCCGTGCCACGCAGGCTTCCTTTCATCCCTTTTCAGTCTTTCTGCATTTCAGATTTACTGGATGTCCTTGTGTTTGGTGGAGAAGAGGGCAAATTGGAGCCTGTCATGTACCTTCTTCCCCACTCGGTGACACATTATTCTGCTTGCAGCAGGGGGGAAGGAGACTGACGGGCAGACATCAAAGCCACCAGCTCTGTCACATTTTCTTCCTCCTCCCCCCCTCCAAAAAAAATGATGGCGTCATTTGGAACCCAGCCCACAGCCTCAGGCCTCTCTCCCACACCCAAAATGGGCAGCAGCACCTTTCCCTAGGCCCTTGGTCTCCTCTCAGGGCAGGGGCATGATGCTAGAAGCCCTCCAAGTGAACATCCCAGCGGGTCAGCAGCCAAGCGAGCATCGCAGACGCCAACAAACCCCAGTTCCCGGTGGAGATGTGGTGCTGGCACACTGGGTCGTGAGCGTAGCTGCCTTTCAGAGACCTCTCCTGTGCTTTGCACTGAACTTTTTACTGGCTGGTGAAAAGCACAGCGATAAAAGCAGAGCGGTGTGTGAATAGCTGCGCTCCACTGCTCCTCTGCCCATCACCCAGGGCCATCCCGCACCTCGCATGGGGGCTGGTAGGAGGCTTAATGAGCTGCTGAGGAGATGCCAGTTGCCTAGTTAGTATTTGCTGGGTGTCATTATGCTCCCACATAGCTCTTGGGGTACAGGGTGTTGTAGGGGAACTGACAATCACAGAAGCATTCAGGTTGGAAAAGACCCTCAGGATCACCAAGTCAAACCCATAACCCTACTCTACAAGGTTCACCCCTAAACCATATCCCCAAGCACCACATCCAAACCACCTTTAAACACATCCAGGGGTGGTGACTCAACCACCTCCTTGGGCAGCTCCTTCCAATGCCTGACCACTCTTGCTGGGAAAAATTTTTCCTAATGTCCAGTCTAAACCCACCCACTCATGGCTTGAGGCCATTCCCTCTTATTCTGTCACTAATTACCTGTGAGAAGAGACCAGCACCAACCTCTCTACAATGTCCTTTCAGGTAGCTGTAGAGAGCAATGAGGTCTCCTCTCAGCCTCCTCCCCTCCAAGCTAAACAGCCCCAGCTCCTTCAGTCGCTTCTCACAAGATTTATTCTCCAGGCCCTTCACCAGCTTTGTTGCCCTCCTCTGCAGCAGAACCAAGGGGGTCACTGCTGGCTGAGCATCAACACTTTGCCAAGTCCCTGAGATCCGCACGGTTGGACAGCAGGTGGCTGGAGCAAGGTGGGAATTAATGTGCAAGCGATGAACGCGGATGGGACACAGCAATTGGCTAACATCCTGCTTTGTCTGGCTCTGAAGGTGGCATTCCATCCCAAAATATCCACCCGCACATCCCCCCAGGAGATGCTGGAACCCTCCCCCCACCCAGTGCCACACAAGTGCCTGCCTTGAAAGCTTCATAAAGACAGCTCGTTAAGGGGATGTGTCGCTGTCGCCGGTGGCTCGCCAGCTCGCTGCCGATCTCTGGTGCCTCGAATGCGGCAAGGCCAAGTAATTATGGGATGGGGGCCGCAAGGTCTCAACAGTCTAATTTCTATTAATTACAAGCTCGCACACGATCCAGTCACTGCAGAAAGAGGAGAAGGTAAATCACCGCAGGGGCTGGGAAGGGAATGGGAGCTGCCGGGAGGCTGTGATGCCGACCTGGCAGCAGCCGAAATGGCTGAGCTGGCCCCAGCAGGGAGGTGTTTATGGCAAGAAGCAACAGGCCAGGCTGTGTGGAGTGACAGAGATGTTTTACCCTTGGCCTCCTCATGTTGTGTTGATTAAATGCATGTTATGCAAAGTTAACATGAGGGGGTTTAGGAAGGGGGTGGGGAAAAAATAAATAAAGGAAGATGTTGGCAGAAGGATAAAGGAAGGCAACTGAAATGCTCATTAGATCTGGAGGCCTCCATTTCCCTGGCCAAGTGGCCACATTTTCTCTGGAGGCTCCCAGATGCTTTGAAATGCCTTGTCAGACAAAGCCTTTCATCCTACTTGATTCTGGCTAAACTCATGGACCCACACATTTTTGCTGGAAACAGGAAAGAGGGAGCAACTCCATTCTGACTTTTCACTTCCCATCTGATGGCTGTTGATACAATTTATTCCTATGACAGCATCTGCTGCTTTCATAGTTTTTTTTTTTTAATTCTGAAGTACAACTCATCTTTGTTAGTCTCATTTTTTGGGCCTTTCATCATTTGAGTCACAACATAGAAGGCATTTAAACCCTCCTGCTTGGAAACCAGGCTGGGGGAGAGGATGGGAGCAGGGAGATGCCACATCTCCCCGGCCCTCCTCCAGCATGGGGTGTCCCAATGTGCGGCAGCTCTGCCTCCTGCAGTGGTGGAGACATTGTGTTTCCATTCAAGAGCAATGCTGTGAAATTCAGACTCAGCTTCATGCAAAACCCTGTATCCTGCATCTCTGCAGGGGCAGCATCTCTCCTGGCCACCAACAACCCCCCTGAGTGTCCCCATGCCATCCTCATCAGCTAAATATCTTGTTAGACAGCTAACTGCCTTTTGCTGCTGTGGCCCCAGCCCAGGCTCTACAGCGCGTGGCTCCCCATGCCCCCATGCCAGGGGAGATCTGCCATGCCTCACTGCCACGCCTCACTGCCACCCACACCCCCTCTGAGCTTGCCAAGGTCTTTCGTCTCCACCAGTGCCAGCAGATCCTGCTCTGTCCTGATATCTCTGGAGCTACTGGAGGCATCAGGGAGGTCGCAGCTACCCACAGAGACCTACTGGAGTCTAATAGCACCGTGGTGTAGCACCAGTGGAGAGTTTGAACAGCTATGTCTGGCAGGGAGAGGCCATCACTGCCTGTCTCTGCCTGCCCGGGCTCCTGCCTGCTCATCTGGAAGAGAAATGCCTTTCCCAGGAACCACCACCCTGCCCGGCTCCTCTCCAACCTGGCTCCCAGCTCTGTTCCCCCCTGCTGCCCCCACTGCAGCTAACAGCCAACTCTTCACGCTACAAGGATCCCCTGCCAAAAGCAGCATGGCTCACACCGCTCCCCAAAACCCTCCCCAGGCAAGTGGGAGGGCACCGGGCTCCATGTGTGTGACAGGATTCGGCCCCCGTGGAGGAGGCACCAGGGTCACAGAATGAGTAACACTCATCCCACCACACTCCCAGCTTGGAGATGGTGTGAACATCCTCAGGGTGTGGTGGCCTGTCCCCCTCCTACTTTGTTTCCCCTGCCATAGTTTTCACTCCAGCTTCTGCAGAGCTTCTGCCAGCCTCCAACAGGCTTCCTCTCAGGGCATTTTCAAAGAAATTCCTGCCAAATTTTCTTGTGCTGTGGGGGCACAGAGCAGCCCCTGTGTGCTACAGGCCTTGCCAGCACCTGGTCATCCTTGAGCAACATCCATCACCTCACCTCGCATCTCTCACCCTTTCCCAGATCCTGTCCCTGGTCTTCCATCTCCCAGGAAAGTGATCACAGCTTGAAACCATGCTGGTGCTTATTGAAATAAGCTTTCAGGTTTCATTTAGCACCACTTGCTTCCCACCTCACCTTCCCTTTGTCAGCACTTTACTAATTGCAACTTTTAACTCATTGCACCCAGGAAGCCCAAGAGGAGCTGCTGCCATGAGGACACAGGGTCCCTCCGCTCCCCATTGCTGCTCTTTCCCACAGCCTAACGAAGGGCCACGCAGGTGAACTCCACACCAAGGCACCCCATGCAGCCCTGCTCCTGCTCCCAGCTCACCCCACCAGCTTCCAGGGAACAGAGCACTGCATCCCAGTGGACCCAAATCCCAGGCAAGATCCTGGCTGTCGCTTGGGAGCATAAATCAGTGCATGGCTGGCAAGGAGGAGGCGAGAGCTCCCGACGGCTATCCAAGCGCTGTCTGCCTCAGACTTATTAAATTATGGTTCTCAAGTTCAGCATCTGAGCCTGGCGCGGCGGCGGGGACCAGGGCCGGGAGGGAGGAGGGTTACAGCTCCCTAATTCAATCACGGGGCAGAGGCGATGGTGCAGGCGGTGGGGGAGAGGAACCCTCGCTGCTGACACAGAGAGAGCCAGGCTGCAGCAGCACTCCTGGCTGGTTCTGCCCCACGGCCATTCGTGGAGCTCCCAGATCGTTGTACTAAGACCCTAGGAATAGCTTCATGTCACCACGAAGGGCTAGGGGGTGTGATGAAGCCACAGTCCCAGGTCTGGTCCAGACACGGTGCTGGTGGGAGGGAGCACAACATTGGTGCTACTGCACAGGTTTGTGCTGGTCTAAGACCACTCACAGTGGAAAGTGGGATGCTCCCTATCCTGTCACCACAAAATGTCCAACACAAAGAGAAAACAAGACAAGAAACCACCATTTCAGGAGAGCCTGAGGTGCTTTTTACAGAAACCCAAGAAGCAGAGAAAGATGAAGTGCCATTTCCCAACTGACACCGTGAACCAGTGAGTGTGACCAAAACTTGGGGAGGGTTTGCAGCGTTCCTGCTCTGCCCAGGGGTTCAGGAGCCGTGGTGATGCACATGGCATCGAAATTTCGACAGCTGCTCAGGGACATGAGGACAGAGGGACACAATTGGGTGAGAAGGAGAGAGGAGGGAGCTGGACAGGAGGATGCTTTCCCTGAAAGCATTGACAAGGTCAACGATTAAAAGTGGAGTAGAGCAAGGTTTTGGCTCAGGTGTGAGGGCTGGATCATGCTGGGATGGTGGGTGGGAGGCAGACGAATGCTCAGCTCCCGCAGGACACCAAATTGCCCAGATGAGGGCCAAGTGAGACACCGAGACAAGGCTAAGGTCCCACCGGAGCGGCGAGGGCGGCGCGGGAGCCCTGGCTGGGCTGGTTCCTGCATCAGCGGCAGCAAATTCAATCGCGGCAAATAACAGAGTGGAACAAAATCCAGCAATGCAATAAAACCGCCCAGCATCTTGTATGCCTGAAGCCCAGCAAGCGCCAGCAGCCAGGCTTTGTGCGGGAGGCAGAGTGGCCTCTGCAAGTAACCTGGTGTCTGGGGAGCCCAGCAAGGCGAGGGAGGGTTTTAAATGGCCTTTCAGGGGGCTTTACGTGGGTGACAGGTCACTCTGCTGCCACAGAGGCTCCCACCGGATTTCTGAGCAAGGGAGAGACACTGATTCCTTAAGGAACAGGGGAAGCAAAATCCAATTGTGCAGCGTCCGCGGGTGCCATTAACCTGTCTGTGTACTCCCGCTCTGCCCATACCTCTCTGCCTGACAGCCAGGGCTGCCCAGTGCCCGCTGCCCCAGCTGCCCGGGGATTTGTTTCTGCCTGCTGCAGCAGCACAGCCAGCCTCGCTCAGCTGTGCCGCAGGCATTTCTCCAGTGCTTTTTTTCGCTCTGCTTCCAAAATGGAGAGCTGGCTAAACGTCCCCCTGGTGAGCTGAGGAGCCAGGGCACGGATTACCGGCGCAGGAGAAATGGTGGCAGCCTGTGGTAGGTGGCTGCAGGAGGAGGTGACGGGGCAAACCACAGCTCCCCAAACCTGAGGCCAGGGAAGAAAATGGCATTGGAGGGTCCTCAAAGGAGGGTCCTTGGAATAGCCGGCATTTGGGAGGCTGACACAGCCTGTCACACTTACAGACAGGACTCTAAACACCCACGGAATAGAATCATGGAATCACTAAGGTTGGAAAAGACTTTTAAGATTATCAAGTCAAATTGTCAACCCAGAACCACCATGCCCACTAAACCCTGTCCCAAAGTGCCATGTCTACACACTTTTTGAACACTTCTGGGGATGGTGACTCCATCATCTTTCTGGGCAGCCCGTTCTAATGCTGAAAAGAAATTTTTCCCAATATCCAACCTAAACCTTCCCTGGTGTAACTTGAGGCCGTGTCCTCTCATTCTCTTGCTTGTTGCTTGGAAGAAGAGATCAACCTCGATCTCACTACCACTACAACCTGCTTTCAGGTAGTTGTAGAGAGCAAGAAGGGCTCCCCTCAGCCTCTTCTTCTCCAGACTGAACAATCCCAGTTCCCTCAGCCACTCCTCTTAAGACTTCTTTTCCACTCACTTGGCAGTAGTTTTTGCCACTGGTGCCAGGGTAATGTGTTTAAGGAGGAGGTGGCTGGGCAGGTGTTAGAGGGGTCTGCACTGTAGGATGATCAGCCAGAGCTCCCTTGGATATGCTGGCAGCATCTGCTGCAGGGTAAGGTGCCATCTGGGCCCACATCGCTCAGCCCCGCACTCTCCCCAGCCTGCAGAGAAGCTGAAAGCGAGCTGATGGGGAAGGGAAGGAAGAGGAGGGGTGGGGAGCGGGGAGGAGGCACAGCCAGCCCCACCAGCCACCTCCCCTCTCTGCATCCCAGCTCCATTTGCAGATTTATTAAATCGAGAGCCAATTTCGACATCATTTCTTTCAAGCAGCTCCGCCTCGCAGGTGTGCTGAATTTATTTGAGATAAAGAAAACCATTACAGAGAGACAGCAATCTTCAAAGACCACCTCGGAGACCTGAGAGAAATAAAAACACTAGCCCGTGCAAATGTGCAATTAAGTTTCAAAATACTCGTGCTCCATGAAAAGCTCCGTCCCTGCAGAGAACAGCCCTGTAAGGCAATTTTCCCAAGCCCTATTCAGTATTCACTCCAAAATGCCTTTTAAAAACAACGTGTGATTTTTATTTTTATTTTTCCCCCCCCTCTCTGCCTGGCTCCTCCTCCCCCCGCCCTCACTCCATCACTCCTAGCAGGGACCCAAACAGTTCTGGTCACACAGAGTCACAAAATGCATCAGGTTGGAAAGGAGCCTCAAAGGTCATCTTGTCCAAGCCCCCTGCAGTGAACAGTGATACCTCTGGATGCATTCCAGTGGGATCTGTTCTAGGTGATCCCTGCTCTGGCAGGGGGGTTGGACTGGATGATCTTTCGAGGTCCCTTCCAGGCCCTAATATTCTGTGATTCTGTGATTTCAACTAGAGCAGGTTGCCCAGTGCCCCATCAAGTTTGGCTTTGAATGTCTCTGGAGATGGGGCTTCAACCACAGCTCTGAGCAACCTGTTCCAGTATTTTACCATTCTCATTGTGGAGGATTTCGTCCTAATGTCTAATCTAAATCTACTCCACTCAATCTACCCTGGGACACAGTTCCTCCCAGTTTGGTGAGGGATGTGGGGTGTGGGGAGTCCCATCCATGCAGGGTGTGGCTCCATCTTATCCTCCAGTCATGTCAGATCCATAAACCAGGAATTTTTGGAGCTGAATTTGATATTCATGGAGATCACAACACCAGCATAGCTCTACCTGGGGACAGTTTGATGACTATTCCCAGCTGCTGGATCTTCGTGTCCCTTATTCGTGGGTCACTTTCTGCTCGGTGATTAATTAAAAATGCATAATTAACCTGTGGAACACACTGCCATGAGGTACTGGGGAGGCCAGAAGCTTAGCAGGATTCGGGGGAGGATTATATGTTTAAATGGATAATGAGAACATCTGCTGTGACATTAGCAGGGATCAAGCAGAATTAGGGAGAAGAGCCCAGCTCGCTGCCAGCACGGGGTGCAGGAGGGCACCCCCCGGGGCTGGCTAACGGGGGGGCACTGTCAGTCTGGCCCCCAGCTGTGGCAGAAATGTCAATGTGCCCATGCATGCTTGGGGAGCAAGATTTTGGTCTGCCTGGGGACAGGGCAGTGCCACTGTGGGGCTGGTTGCCTTTGGGCTGGAGGAGGCCACCTGCGACAGCAAGATGGTCACTGTTCCATCAGCTCCCTTCCAGAGTCCCCAGCTCAGCAGCCACCTCTTGTTCCTGGAGAGTGGTGAGGTGCCTGGGGCTGATCCTGACCCTTAAGGACACCCTCGTAGCTCAGCCACAATATCCTGAAAACCCAGGAGAGCATCCGTCAGCTGCAGCACCTCCTGCAAGGCTTGCACGCAAGAAGGGCTTCACAGATCATCACTCTTGGTGAGCCCCAATGTTACAGCACCCAGTCAAGGAAAGCATAGGACATGCAAGACCAAGCCTCAGCCAAGCTGGCTACGCAGCATAGCCCAGCTCCAAGCTGTGCAGCCCATGCAAGGGGCAATTGCCACAGGTCTTCAGCCTCCAGGCAATACAAGACTCCTGAGTCAGGATTACACAGACCCATTGCAGCATCCTCCACCCATCCTGGGCTCCATGCTGGTGCATGGACACCTCCCATCAGTCCCACTTGCACAGGTGGCACAGACCACTTGCTTTGCTTCATTTTTTTCTCCCAGACATCGAAGTTTTCTTAGAAAAGCCTGGCCAGTGGCCGCAGAGCAAACTCCAGGCCGACAGCAGGATCATTAAATCCCCGTTGGGAATCCCCTCTAGGTTCAAGCAGCTGCTCTTTTGCATCATAAATCTGCTGCTCCATCATGAGCACTACCCAATGGTTGTGCAAGGCCTAGGAACCAAGATGTCTCAGGATGAAGAAGCTCTGAGGATTCTCAGCAATGTCCCCAAGACCCAGGGGGTATCCTCAGCCCTCACCTGGCAATGACAGGCATCCGGCATGACTCCAGCTTTGGAGCAAGGAGAGGATCATACCCTGCCTATGGGAGATTCTGAAGCTTAGGAGATGCTCAGCCCTCCCAACAGGATCTGGGACACTCCCATTGTCCTTTCACAGCGTTTTGGAGGTGACATTGGGGATGTAGCACCAGATGGGCTGACCAGTGGCGTTTGGGGCATCCTCCCCGACCCCATTGCCCATCCCCTGTGAGATGTTGGTGTCTGCAGCACATCGTGCTCAGCCTGTCGAGCACAGAGGGGGCCTGGCGGGCCGGGGTTAATCTCGTTGTCACACTTTCCCTCCTTCTTGCTGGCTCGGCGCGCTTTGACCCGCTGTGAAATTGTGGCCAACAGCACTGAATATTTTAAGAGCAGCAATGCAGTCATGGCCGCGCGGCTGAGCAGCAAGGCAGGCCGGGAGCTGGGCTGGGCCCTCGCCTCCCCCCCCTGCCACCACCACCACCACCAACCCATTAGCACAGTTCAGGGAAACCTAAAAAATTCAAAAGACACTGAAATATGCAGCATTTTTGTGCTCTCTCTGGAAATGACGCGCTTCGCTTCCCAGATGCTCCCGAGTAGGAGGTTGTAAATAAGCAGCTTTACGGCACGGGGGGTGTTGCTGAGGGGGCTGTGGGCTGCTGCAGAGCCCCAGCTGACAGCCCTGTCCCCATCCTGCCCCTCGCTGGGAACTGATCCATGCTTGGGCTGGGGAGAGATGTATGCTCACTGACACTGGTGCCCACCCACGCTAGCGTGCTGTGGAGATACCAGCTATCAAATGACCTTCACCTCTCCATCCTTGGCCTCTGCCAGCTGCTTTCTGCCCCTTTTTCCCCTGGGTCATCCCCTCACTGCATCCCTCCTCCCCTGGGTCGGGTGGCTGGCCGGGACACGGGTGCCGCAGGACCTGATGCAAATGCCTGTCCTCAGCACTTCTGCTATCTGGGGCATGGAGGAGCAGCAGCGGTGAGGAATTAAAAAAAAAAAAAAAAAAAAGCCCTATTTGCATAAACCTCCCAAAAAAGAGAAGCTGGAGCCTAAGCCTGGAGAGCCAGAGCTTCTGTGAGCACATCAGGCAGGGACCACCAGAGCTGATAGTAAGTCCAGTAAGTAGCAGGGGAGCATTGCCTGGACGTGGGCAGGTTGTGCCTTTGGGCCCTTGTGTGCCCCCAAAGTGCTGCCCTAGTGCTTGGCACCCTGTCCAGGAGTGACACTGGGACACTTTTGCATTCAGGTCTTCAGAGGGCAGATTAATGGCCGTGTGCTGGATCTGTCACGCGCAGGGATATACACTCTTGTTGGAATTTACAAGTAGTTCTGTCTGAGAAATAAACAACCAGAGATAAAAATTACATTGTCACCATGCAGGTGTGATCGATGGAAGAGACAAGCCCTCAGAGCCCTGGCGAGGCGCTGCTGGCACAACCTACCCAGGGAGCACTGGCCTCCAGGAGATGCTGAAGGGGCTCAGGGAAAGGTGGTGGAATGTGCTCCACCAACCCCAGCCTCTTCTGTCATAGAATCACAGAACAGTTTGGGTTGGAAGAGACCTTAAAGATCATCTAGTTGCAACCACCCCTGCTACGGGCAGGGCCACGTTCCACCAGACCAGGCTGCTCAAAGCCCTGTCCAGCCTAGCCTTGAACACTTCCAGGGATGGGGCATCCACAACTTCCCTGTGCACCCACAACCTCTGTATCCCCATCCCAAAGGGCAGCAAAGGTGAGGATGGACACCTAGGCTATGCCCAAGTGGTGCCAAATCATGGACAAAACAATGCTGGTGATGGGCAACCATGAGGAGCAGCCATGAAGCAGCCATGAGAAGGATGCCAGTGGCAGAAAAGGCTTTAGCCCCAAGATCAGGTCCTGCTAGAAATCCTTTGGGGCCTGTCTCAAGCCCCCAGTCCTCCTTCCCAGCCTATTTCCAGGGTCACCAAAGAGCAGAAGTCAGAGCCAGGCAGGCAGCCACTGCAGCCCCTGGGGACCAAGGCATGAGGAAGACTAATGTGTTTTACACCAAGCCCCTTTCTAGTTTGGTTTCTACTTCATCTTTTTGGCTGCTTTGTCTTAGGCCAGGCTTATTATGGAGCCAATCACTTGCCAGGGTTACCAGTGCTCCCTTGGGAGGGAGAGATGTTGGCACCTTCACAGCTTAAATCTGAAATTGCACTGAAAGTGGGACTCTGCTCAGTTTTGGACCCCTCGCTACAAGAAGGACCTTGAGGTGCTGGAGCATGTCCAGAGAAGGGTGACAAAGCTGGTGAAGGATCTGGAGAACAAGTACTATGAAGAGCAGTTGAGGGAACTGAGATTGTTTAGCCTGGAAAAGAGGAAGCTGAGGGGAGACTTTCTTGCTATCTACAACTACCTAAAAGGAGATTGTAGTGGGGTGGGTGTTAGCCTCTTCTCCACAATATCAAGTGACAAGACAGGAGAAAACCACCTCAAGCTGTGTCAGAGGTTGTTTAGGTTGGATATTAGGAAAAAAATCTTTGCTGAAAGCATGGTCAGGCATTGGAACAGGCAGCTTAGGGAGGTGGTGGAGTCACCATCCCTGGAAGTGTTCAAGTAACCTGTAGACATGGCACTTTAGGACATGGTTTAGTGGGCATGCTGGTGTTGGGTCAACATTTGGACTCCAAGAAGAAAAGAACCACATGGATCCTCTTCCCAGACTTCAGCATCCTGAGGAGCAAGGAGTTGGCTCAGCTTGCCAGGATGGAGATCCCCAAACCATCTGGGGACACCCAGGTGTCCCCAAGGCCGGTGCCTCACTCCAGGCTGGCAGCCTGGCAGCCGGTGCCACAGTTGCCTTCAGTCTATTAATAAAGCTTGGAGCAGCTGTCGGAGCCTTCGCCGAGCCAGTCCTCGGGATTTAGCCACATTGCTCTGCCTTATCAGCCATGCTTTTCACAAGCACTTAAATTCAGGAGGAAAAGGAAAAAGTGAAATCAGATAGAAATGCAGGTCTGTTTGCTGTTTTCTCCAATGAAATGGTTCTGGGTAAACAGCAGACGCCTTTGATGAAATCCCAGCAGGCTTAAACAATAAAGCTGGTTACAAACTCAATCTGGCGCAGATATCAGATCTGAAATTGTTTCAAAAAACATGTCAACATTTTCTGAGGCTGCTGCAAAACTTCCTCGGCACCTTGCCACAAGCCTGCATCAGTGACGCAGGACCCGTGCCACTGCCCCGGCTGGCACCGCTGGTGCCGTAATTCCCAAGGGGTATCCTGCCCCAGCACTTCCACACCCCTCTGCCTGCCTGGACACCCTGCAGGAAGATGCTCAGTATCGCCTTGGAGACATGAGAGAATTTCCCTGCTCCATGCTCAGAGCCTTTTCCAGCTGTAAATCCAGTCCCCAGCCCCAGGCGCAGCCTGGATGAGGCTTCACAGTGCTGGAGGTCCTGCAGGGTTAGGTGAGGGATGTCAAGAGGATGTCTCCCTTCCCAAGGACAGCATTGTGCACCAGGGAGAGTTTAAGATGGACATTAAGAAAAATGTCTTCACCAGAAGAGCAGTGGTGGAGATCCCATCTTTGGAGGGATTTGCAAACCATGTAGATGTGGTTGGTGCTGAGGGATGTGGTTTAATGGTGACCTGGCAGTGCTGGGTTAGTGGTTGAACTTGATGAGCTGAAAGGTCTCTTCCAAATAAAACAATTCTGTGATTCAGCCTCATGTTCCTCCTGTGCACCACCAAGGACAATTGACTTTTCCAGGGAAAAACAATTTTCAAAGCACTGTGGTGGCAAAGAAGTGTGACCAGTTGCTCCTCTTGAGTTTTGCCTCCAGTGTGCCACCTCTGCATCCTGCTGGCAAAGCAGCCAGGACCCAGGGCAGGATGAGGCCACATGGTGATGCATGGATAGATACCTCAGAATGTGTGGAAGGGCCCATCTCCTAAACCTACAGCACAGGCAGGAGGGCACAAAGGGGACTTTGTCTGCCCTTGTTAACGCTTGTTAACAAGTTCCCCTCTGTTGGCATTGGCATTGAAGCACAGGGACCATCCTTGGGTTGGAAAAGACCTTAAAGATCATCTAGTTCCAACTGCCCTGCCACTAGATCAGGTTGCTAAGAGCCCTGTCCAACTTGGCATTGAAGAATTCCAAGGATGGAGCATCCAAAATGTCTATGGGCATTCTTAACCTTCTATCCTTAGCCCAGAGGCCAGAGATGGTGAGAAAACTCAGGAAACTTGTGGAGCCAGAGCCCAGTGAGGCAGGTCCCATGGTGGCATTGCCAGGGCTAGCCTGCCCGCCACACAGCACTGACACTTTCCCAACAGCATTAGCACTCAGGGTCTCTGGAGAACACTAGGGGATATAGGGCCCCAGTGGGGACCTGGGTGAGAGACTGCCAACGAGGAGAAGAAGACCAGTCTGGTCACACCATGAGCAAGGGCGAACTCAGGGCATCAGTAAGGATGCCAGCACCAGTTCCAGGGGTGTTCGGGGTTGTTTGGATTCCTTGCTTCCATGTATGAGGGAGCTGCTCCCTGAGTGTGGGGACAGCTTCCCACATTGGATCAAGACCTACACATGCCCCATCCCACATCCTTGCAGAAGCCCCCAGCCCATAGCTGATGCCTAACACAGCTTGTGTCCCATGAGGCAACAGGACAAGCGACAGCTGTACAGGAGTAGCAGAGCCTTCATCCCTCTCAGGAGCTGGAGAGGACAAAGGGGACACAGGAGTGAAAAAACAGGGCAGAGGAGGAGGAGTTCAGGCAGCTCTGGCGGGTGCAGGGGGGCCAAGCCTCGGCTCTGGTACAGCACAGAGGGGGGCACATGGTGGACTTGACCCCTCTGCGGAGGTTGCTTTCGCCATCGATCCTGCTGCACTCAGGCTCATTAGGGCTGGGGAGCTGCTGCGAGAGGCTGGTGGAGGAGACAGACGGGGGGAGCGCTCGCCGTGGCTCCCTGGATCGTATTAAATATTTACTTTGTTTTGTTTTGTTTTTCCCAGCTATATTGATCAGAGATGGAGGGGAGGGGGGGGGGGGGGGGGGTTGGATGGTGGGAGGGAAGAGCAGAGGCAATGACTGAGCTGCAAAACGGGGACAGACCCTGACAGGGTGCTCCCGAGGGTTGCACCTGCCCTCTCCAGGGGCACCCAGTGCCATCCCTGCCACAGAGCTGCTCCCCCCGGACCCGTTCACACCCCCTCCACGGCTAGGACCAACAATGCCAGCACAAAGGGGGCTAGAGCAGGGCGGTTCCCCCTCCCTATCCCACACCAGCCTCATCTCAAGGGATGCAGGATGAGGCGATGCCCAGTACGATGGCAACTCATGGCAGGGGGTGTCCCCTCACCCTGGGCTGGGACCTGCCCCCCGCAGTCAAGCCGGGCCCAGGGAGCGGCCAGGCAGCCGGCGCTGTTTCTATTTCGAGAGAAGCTCTACTGGAAAAGGAACAAAAGCTGAGGGAAGCTATAAATAGCCGCCTCCTTCACACCAGCGCCTCCTCCGCCCCAGCATCCCGCAGCTGAGGGGGGGTCCCGCAGCGTGCCCTGCACTCGGCCCTGCCATCAAACCCCTCGCCTCATTTTTGGAACATCTCCCTCTGAAAACCTGAGGGAATAAAGCACCAGGGAACATTTGCCACCAAAGCAGAACCGGCTCAGAAGAGAGGTTTGCCAAGTTGCTCGGTGGCCCTGCCCAGCTGCAGCTGGGCTCCTGGGGGCTTTGCTGCTGCCCAGCCAGGCTCTGCCCCCACCAACACCCCACGAGGCTGGATTCAGCCCTCTCAGGACGCTCCTCTTGCCCCAGTGCAGCCCTCCCCAGCCCTGGCTGTGGCTGGTGGGGAGCAGGGAGAGCAGAGCAGCTCGGGCAGACCTACTTTCAAGGCTTTAATCCTTTTTGCTTAAAGGATCTTTTCTTTTTTTTTTTCCCTCCCCTCTCTTTTTTTTTCCCCCTTTTTTTTCTTTCCACGCGGCAAAGATAGGGTCTGATCAGAGGAGAGACGCAGGGAGCTGACAAGCTGCAGAGTATGGAGAGAAAGGAGAAAGAAATACATATTTATTACCCTCAATTATTAAAAAATAGATAGCAGCAGATCTTAGGCCCTGGCAGAGGCACTGCGGAGCCGTTTGTCTGAGGACTATTTTGTTTTTTAAATTCCATTGAAATTATAATACGCTGGGCTTGTTAGCACAAACACCCCGGCACATCCCTGCCGAGAGGGGATCATCCCGGTCCCTCTCCCAGCTCCGGTGTGCTGCCTGGGGGGTGGCTGCATCCAGCACCCCACGGGCTGCTGAATGTGCAGGCAGCAGGCAGGCAGGGCAGCGGCAGGCAGGGGAGGGCAGGAGCCGGCAGTGGCAGGCAGCAGATGCTGCCGGCAGCCCTTTTCCCCCCTACACCTTCACACCCAGGGAGAGGTGGGACTCTGCCCCATCAAGTGCATCCCCACACCCAGAAGCTCGTCAGTGCTCAGCCAGGTGAAGGTCTGGTGGACACAGAGCTCAGCCAGGCCACCACAGGCTCGTCAGAGGGACGCTAAGCACTGGGATATTCTCCATGCACAAGGATGGGCTTTGCGCTCCTCGGATGACACCGTGAGGGTCCCATGACCACGGGCTGGGGTTTCCCCAGGGAAACCAGTACAAACACTGGTGCAAACACAGCTGGGAAGAAAAAAAGGCATTTCCCAAGTGCGGCACACGGGGCTGGCTGAGCTGCTGGCACCTCCCCTTCACTTGCAGGGCTGCCTCCTAAGGAGCCCTGCCAGTGCAGCAACCAAATTCCCTCCTCCTGCTGCTCCCCAGTAAACAATGGCTTCAACCTCTCCAGTGTGATGGTGACGCTGGGATTTGGGGTGCACGTGGAGCATGTCTGATGCCCTCCAGTTTGGGTGTCATATTCTTTACACAGCCAAACACCATGCAATGGACCACCACAGACCCCCAGCCTCCTGGGCCATCACATCTCCAGGCCCAAAACCTGCTGCTGTCCCATTCTGCCAGTCATGAGCTGGGGAGAGATGCAGCCCTGACTGCAGCCAACTTTTGACACTGGGAGTGACTGGAGCAATCATGGCACTCTAGCCCAGGACAGGACCATCACAAAAAGCAGCTCGCCAAAGCTGGGCTGGCTCCAAGGCGCAGTGCCAGCACCACCAGGAAGAAATCAGCCGGCGGGCACATGTGCTGTTCAAAGAGGAAAAGGAGCTTTCTGCACCAAATGGAGCATTTTCTGCTTAATAACCCCCCAATCCTAATCTGCACAAAGAAGATTGCCCCCCGCATCTCCCCATCCTGCATCTGCCACTTGCTGCTGCCCGCACTTAACACGGGGGCAGAGCCATGGACGCCTGATGGGCACATGCCCTGCCCTCAACAAAACAGGCAGGAGAAAGACCAGCGGTTGGGGAGGGCAAGTGATGCATGCTGCTGGGTGCAGGCATTTCCCTCTACCAGCACCGAGCCTCCATCACTTGTCATCAGTAAAAATAATATCCCTAAAAGCATCCCCCTTGATTGCTGGGCGGCAGGCGCAGGGCTGTGGGTTTCCATGGTGATGCCGTTCCATAGGGATGTTATGGGGGCTTGGTGCTTCCACAGTTTGGGAGATGGGATGCGAGCCGACATCCAGAGTGGGGACAGTACCAGCAGCACTGCTGGTGGAGGAACCTGGGACCAAGCTGGCTCATCCCTCCTTGTGCTCAGGCAGCATCACCAAAAATAGCTTAAAAGGGGTATCCTTGCTGGGGAGGACAAGGATGTTCCCACATCCCAATGGCACCTCAGGGCCATGCCTGGCACCCCTTGCCCACATTGACACATGGAACCTCAGCTCCTCCTTGCTGACTTCCACTAGCATCCTGCTTGCTGCTGGCCCCAGAGCTAATGGCTTCCCTCTTATTGCCTTCATTCTTAAACCAGTCACCAGCCTCCTTCAGCAGGTGCTGGGTCAGGGCAGCACCTCACCTGTCCCAGTTCACTGGGAACCCAAACAACAGCCACCATTGCTGGGGTGCTGGTGCCTCACCTGCCTGCCTCTGCCTGCTGCTGCCATTCCACCAAAGTGCAATCAAAGCCACAATCTGCTGTTAATAACCAGAGTCCATACCGAACATCGCTAAGCCCTGGGATTGCACTCTGCAAACAAACCCTGAGTTTTTGGCTCTTTGGGGGTGGCTGGAGCAGCTCCTTGGGGTGAGGATGGGGAGTGCCAGCATGAGGGGTGCCCCAGTGTGTGGCAGAGTGGGATGGGAGGCTGCTCCCAGTGATGAGGGGCTGAAGGGGCTGTGTCCTGGGTCACTTCCTCTGCAAGAACAGGTTTATCTCCATGCTGCTTTGGGGTGGGCTGGGGGCACGGCTGGGAGCTGAGAAAAGCCCAGCTGGAGGATGGCCTTGGCCACACCCGGCCACCACCCAGTCCCTCCAGTCTCCCACGCTTCCCTCGCTGTTTTTTGCCTTCAAAAACGTTTTGGGTCTTGCTGCCAAAACCTATTAGTACTCCATCCGTTTCCAGCAGCCCGAGTGCCTGCCCAGCCCTGAGGCAACAACATCCTACTCCTGGCCCCATCCTGCAAACCACGGGCACCCACTGCCCGCGGTTCTGGTCCACGCCACCGGCTCCAGCACCACCAGGTGCCCTGGGGAAAACTGGGTGTGAAATCACGCCGGAAAAGGTACATTTTTATGTTTCCCCAGCAGGTTCACTGGTGTTTTTAGGGCAGCATTTCGACGCCACCTGGAGTGTTACCCGCAGCCTCAGGCTCCCAGATGGGACCACGGGGTGCCAGGTGCAGCACTTTAGGCAAAAGGTGGGAATAACATTTAGCTGAGCATGGTTGCAGCTCTGACCCTGCCAGGCTCCATCAGCGTGGGTCACTGAGTGGTGACAGCTCCTTTGCATCCCAGCTTCAGGTCTAGGCAGGTCTTGCCTGCCCGAGCCCCCCTCGTGCCCCCCCCCAGCACCACCGCAGGGACAGCCTGGGCCACATCCTGAAATCCCCCCAGCCACCCTCCTTGCTTCGCTGGGCACAGAGAGCTTGTGGCTTCCTCTCAGCTCTTTAGGAAATTAAACTTTTATAAGCAGAAAGGTTTCTGGGCTCTCAGCTCTCCGGCGCAGGAACCGCAGCCCAGCCTGAGCCCGCACCCTGCCTGCTGACTGCTTCCCTGTAGGGAGGGATGAGGGCTGGACACCCCATCGATGGGCTGAGTGATGGCAGGGATAGGGACATGGCTGCCCATGACCTTGGTGTCATCCTTGACCTGGATATCTCCTTCTCCTGCATCCCAGTATTGCACTTATGCCCATGGCCACCTTCAGCAGGGTGCCCGGTGCAGTGCCAGCCCCATCAACACCTTCACCAAGGCTGGAGCTGTACCTTGTGCCATCACCTACTGCCAGACCACGGATGATATTCCAGTGTCTCAAATACACCTTGAACCCCACCAGGGCTGCCCACTGTATCTGTGGCTTGAGTTCATGGGGTGCGGGAAGCTCAAAATGCTACTGGGCATCACAGTGCTGCCCCAGCCACACCACTACTGCCCATCTCACTGTAAACCTCCAGCAGCAAACACCTCTCACCCACATGGCACTGCATATCAAGGCATTCCTCTGTGAGAGGGCACACAAAGCTGCTTACCCCAGAAACATCACCTGCAGGTTCACCAGGCCTTGTCATATCCCCACACCCAATGGCAATGGCAGTGCCACAATCATCCCATGCTGCCTCCCACCAGCACAGCCTCACACTGCCACCTCCCTCAACACAACCAGTCACTCCCAAGCCCCAACAAAGGATTAGGCTCTGGCCTTATGCCCCAGCAGCAGCTATGCTCATTTCCTGTCACCCTCCCAAGGGGGGGTCCCACTCTGCACCCCATTTGGGATAGACGCTGGGGACTGGGACCCCCCATTCTGGGGACACCTGGCCACAGCAAGATGTGGAGGGGAGAGCCTCTCAGCAGGATGGAGGCCTCCTCTAACTGCCTGTTGAATTATTCAGGAATGGCATTAACTTATAAATGAGTGTGTTTGACTGATTTTGTGGTTGATGTACAGATAAATTCTAATGAAAGACAGCTACAAGATTTTAAATTATTAATTAGACTGCCACTTAACAAAGCCTATTTGGCACTCTATTTCTTTGCTTAACAAGACAAAAACTTTAAGAATAGGTTTTGTGTTAGCCCACAGGCTCTTCAATTTGCATTTTGTTTTTCTAGCTCCAGAAATGAAAGCTGTACATCTTGACCTTAACAGGCTACCCCTGGTGGGATGCAATCCTGTCGGCAGCCCTGCTGCCTCTCTTCACCTCGGGCTCCTGCTTTCCCAGCCTGGATGATGCTTTTTCCTCCAGCTGGCAGCAGCGAGGCTGGGAATTGAGGATGAGAATTGAAGCTGGGAATCGGGGCTGCTCCGAGGGCTCAGGGTTTGTTCTCAAGCTCTCAGCCCAGTCGGGTTTCCCACACCAAACAAAGCTGAGGCGGGAGCCAGAGAGGAGGATCTGAGCGCGAGGCCCCGCAGCTGCAAGGTGACATTCCCCCAGTGGGATTAAGCATCTCCAGGGTGGCAGCAGGGACTCTGCCCTTCCCGGGGGTCCAGACCCCAGCACAGGGAGATGTGGGCACGGTATTGGCACCTTTGCCTGGTGCAGGAGCCTCGCCAGAGAGGAGCATGTGGTGGGGTGATGGTGAGGGCCATCCCAGGGCACCTTCCCCAGGGGGAGGGATGGGACCCTGGCAGGTCCCCCTCACATGGCACCACTGTCCTTGGCATCTCCTCAGGACCAGCCCAGGCACAGCGGGGCTGGGTGTCCTGCCCCTTGCTCCCTGTCCCGGACCCCCTGGCAGGGCTGGCTTTCTCCCCTCACTGTGATGTCAAAAAGCTCCCCTATGATGTCCCAGGCAGTTGCCATGGAAATCGCGTGATGTCAGAGGGAGCGAACCTCCTCGGGGGTGGCGGGTGGGGGGGTCGAACGGGACGGTTCGCCCCAACTTCCATGCAGAACCCCGCTGCGTCGCCCATTCCCTGACTCCGGAAAACGAGCACCGGACCCACCCTCCACCCCGCGCCCACTGCAGCCCCACTGCCTCCGGGACCCGCCGTAGCCTCTGTGCCCGTGGGACCCTCCGCGTCCTCTCTCCTGCGGGACCCGGTGCCTGCCGTGCCTCCCACCCGTTCCTCCCACCCGTTCCTCTCCGCCGCGCTGCGCTCCTGCTGTGCGCCGCCAGTGCCGCTCCCCGGGGGGTGCCCGAACCTCGGTGACGGCGGCGGCGCCGGTAACGCAGCGGCGGCGGGGGGCGCCCGGCGGCGCGGCCCCAACTTCGGCGGGGATGCAAACTTCGGGGCCGGGCCCTCTGTCCCCGGTGCCCGCGGTACTCTATGCCCTCCCGGTGCGGCGCTCACCTTGGCGGAGCATCTTGGAGCTGGGGCGGGCGCGGTCTCCCGGTGGCGGCGGCGGCGCTCAGAGCCGCGGGCGCGGCGGCGGCGATCGGTAGCGGCGGCAGCGGTGACTGCTGCTGCTACACCGGGAACGTGGAGCCGGAGCCCGGGCGAGCAGCCCCCGTGGGGGCATGGCGGGCCGAGCCGCAGCGGCACCGGGGAGCGCCGGCCGCGGAGCACCGGGGAGCGCCGGCCGCGCCTCTGCCCGCCGCGCGTCCCGCCGCCGGCTTTTAGGGGGGGAGCCGCCCCCTCGGGGCTGGGGCCACCGCCGCCCCCCACCCCCTCGGACCGAGCTTATAAAGGGGTGCCCGGTACTGGTGCCGATGTCGATGCCGCGCTGCCTGCAGCGGCGGGCAGGGCTGGGCAGGGCGGGGCGGGGCAGCGACGGGGCGGGCAGGGCTGGGCAGGGCTGGGCGAGCCCGACCGGGCCCCCCCCTTCCTCCGCCGCCGCCGCCTCTCCCGCCTCCCGTGGACAGTTCGTGAAAGTGCTGCTGCTCCCGTTCCCCGCGCAGAGCACCCCCAGCCCTCTCCTCCTCACCGAGGGACATGGCTCAGCGCCGGACCCCCCCGGGGCTCTGCGGTCCCACCGGGGTCTGCTGTCACCCCCGCCCCATAGCCATCCCCTCTGCCTTAATTCTCCCTCGCGATGCCCCGGTATCCCACCGCGGCTCTGCCCGCCCACTCCCGTGCCCGCGGGGGTCCCCTCTGTCGCCGCTTCCCGTCAGCCCAGCATCGTTCCTGCCGCTCCCTGGCGACCTGCCGTCCTCACCGTCCACTCCGTCCCTTACCGCCCCTCGGTGTCCTGCTGTGGTCCCACCACCGATCGGGACCCCTGCTGTTCCCGTTGTCGCCTCCACCCCGATACGGCCCCTGCCATGTCCCCCACCACCACCGTCCCGAAGTCCCTGCTGTTCCCTATGGCGTCTTCTCGCCCTTATCATCCCCTCCTCCGCACCGGGTCTCTGCTATCTCGCCGGAATCATGGATGTCCCGTCGGGAGCTCTGCTATCCCCTCTGTTGCCCCGGTCCCTGTTGCCATGTCTGCCTCCACTGTTCCTGCTGTCCCCGCACTCCCCACCGCGGTCTTGACATTCCTCCAGACCTCGCTGCCTCTTGGGACTGTCCCCGCTGCCCCGCGGGGCGATCTCTCCTGGCCAAGATCCTCCCTCCTCGAAGGTCCCTCTCTCCTCTTTCTCTCTACCCCATCAGTGGGGTCCTGTTATCCCACGGGAAGCGCTGCTGTCGTCATTTTCCCTCTCGGGTTCCTGTTGTCTCTGGGGAGTCCCCGCTGCCTACCCGGACCTCTGCCAGCCCTTAGGGGTCCCCAGCTATCCAGAGTTTCTCCTGCTTCATGCCTCGCAGGGACTTGGGGGAGAACTCGCTACGCAAATATGGGAGGACATGGACCCGTCACCCCGCAAACGGCCCCGACGCCCCGTTCCTGTGTTAACATTGGGACCGGCAGGGGACCGGCAGCCCCGGGGCTCTCAGCACCGGGCAGCGGGAGATGCCATGGAGATCCCTGGACGTGACGCAGGAGCAACCCCAGCACGGCAGCGCTTTTCAAGCCCGCTGCACACCCCCAAAGTGCCCGTCGGGACCAATGCCAAAACCCATCAGTCCCCGTCATCCTGTCCGTCCCGTCGGGGCCCTCCGGCGCGCTCCCTCACTCGATCTTTCGGCCGGCGACTGCTCTGGCCTAGAGTCTGGATCGCTTAGTGCTGCCTTCCCGCCTGCACGTGTTCCAGCGCCATGGCGGCCTCCGTGCGGGTTGGGAGCACCGTCCCGGTGCCTGCCACAGGTGGGCTGAGGCTGGGTCAGCTCTGGGTTCCCGGGGCCGGCACTGGGTGCTATTTCGGTTGCCTCAGCGGGGGAGGCCGGGGTGGTGGCGGGGGAGGCCGGGACTATAGCGGAGCCACCGGTCCCGGCCTCCCCCGCCACCGTCTTGGCCCAGCTGGCCCTTTGTCGGTTCGACGTGGGCCGTGCGGGGAGGGTTTGGTGGCTCATGAGTGCCGATGTTGGGCTGGAAATAGTGAATAATCCCCCTGCTGTCACTCCCCCGCTGCTCTCCGGCTTCGCCGAGCTGTAGGGGGGCGGTTGCTGGCGGGGGCCGGCTGCAGGATGAGGCTCCTGGGGATGGGCCTGGATCACCCGCTGCTGTTGTTTTTTTTCCTTCGGTGGGATATCGGGATCCCCGTGATGGGGCAGGAAGGACCCCCGCGGTTCTTGTGCGTGAGCTATGGGAGGCTGTGCCTGGTGTCCTCACAGGTATGGGGAGAGTCAGCCCCACTCATAGGGTTTCACATAGTTACAGTGCCCCAAAAAAAGGTGTTTTCTGTCCACAAGTGCCAGCAACCGGCCCCAAGTACAACACAAAGGGCTGAAAATCGCCCCCTTCAGCCCGCTTGTCCCCAAGGCTGGTGGCATGAGTGCAACATGGATGCTGGTGGCCCATGGAGTATATAGGGAGTGCTGCTCTCCAAGTTGCTCCTTTAGGCCACCCCATTTGTCTCACAGCCCGAGGCCCCACACGGCGAGTGGCACAGCAGATTCCTGAGGAGATTCTCGGGAACACAGAGCTACGAGAGGCAATGGAAGCCTTGCCCCAAAACTACAACTTTGAGATCCCCAAGACCATCTGGAGGATCCGACAGGCTCAGGCCAAGAAGGGTGAGCGCTGGCCTGGGGGTTGAGGGGGTTTGGGGCTCTGTGTGGTGGTTTGGTGCTGCTGAGCTCCCCAGTAGTGAGGGAACCTGTCTGGGTTGGGGTGTGGGGCCTGTGAGGCTGGGGCAAAGATGGTGCTGAGCTGCACAGCATGCCCTGGCATGGTTAGGCTCTGTCTTGGTGAGCTCTTTTTCCCTCAAGCAGGGTTAATAGATCTGTATCTCTGGATTGTAATCACATTGGACAGGACAGGTTGAGCTGCATGGACTTGTCAGCTTGTGAGATGTGTCTGGGATGCCAGCCAGGTCCCTGCTGCTCTCTTCTCACTCCCTGTGCTTTCTTGCCAGGCTGCTGGGGCCGGGCAGGGGGAGTCCCACAATGCCTGGAACTGAGGCACTGGAGAGGGGCTGGTGGGTAGCTGGGCTGCACTGCACCCTGGTCTGAACTGTGCTCCAGGGGTTGCTGTATCCCCAGATGGATGGGGATTGGCCCTGGTGGCCTCAGAGCAGGCACTGTGGTGCTGCAAGGTGATGCCAGGGTTGTTCCCCCTGAGTATGTGCATTCTGCTTTGGCAGAGACAGGACTGGGTGTGTGATTAGCTACAGGCATCAGGGCTCTGTGCCCAGGTGTCACCAGTGTCTTCACCCGCTCTTCACATGCAGATAAGGGCTGCTCACAGCGTTGTGTGGCACTGGGAGCTCTGGGCAGAGCCAGGTTTGAAATGCTGTGTCCACCTGGGAATGTCTCTGCCTGCTGCCACCGAGCTGGCAGGTGTCGTGGGGGATGTTCTGGGAGCTGCTGCCTGAGCTGATCCCGGCTGTGATGCTGAGGGGCTCCCAGAAGCTGTAAGCCTGTCCCATCCATCCCAGCTGCAGTGTGGGAGGCAGGGCTGCCCATCAGGACGTGGCAAAGCCACCCAGCCGTGCTGCTCTGGCTTTCGTTACTGTGTTTTGCTGCTTGGCACCTCCTAATTAAATGTAAATATGCGGCTGGGATTTAAGCTTCAGAGCTGGGAGCAGAGCCCATCAGCCAGCCAGCCATGCTGGGATTTAAAAACCTGTGCCTGCACAGCCCAGCCAGGGGCTCGTTGCTGGGGGAACGCAGCTTCCTGTGGGCTGCAGCCAGCCCTGCCTGCACCCTCCCCCTGCTGCAGGGTCTGGGGTGTCATCCTCTGACCCCATTATGCTGTATTGGCAGAGAGTCACCCAGCTGCCTCCTGCCAACCCCTCACTGCAGGGGGAAGCTTTTTGCAGGTCTGCCTGTTGGCAGAAGTCTGGCATGGAGGGTAGTCCCAAATGGGCTGGAGGATGCTGGGACCCTGAGCTGCCTGGCCCTGCCTGCTGGGAAGGGGCTGGCAGAGCTCACACAGCCTTCCTTGGGCTCTTGCAGGTTGCAACAGGGCAAGGTTAGCCTAGTTTGGGCCAGATCTTTACACAGCTCTGCGCTTGCCAGCAAGGGCTGGTCTTGGCAGCGCAGGGGTTTCCGTTGGAGGGGGCTCTGGAGGAGATGCTTTGGTAGACATTGCTGGAGCTGGGATGTTTTAGTAGGATTGGGAGGTGAAAGGACGATGGGATTAATGGAGCCTCCTCCATTCATCTCCCCCAGCATGATCCCTGCTCTTCTCCAACATCCTGGGGTGGCCTTTGGGGACACACAGTGGGGGTTCCTGGCTGGACTCCAGGCCCTGGGAGGCCAAGCTGGGCTGCAGAGGCAGCAAGATTGTTCAGAGCTGTGAGGAAGGAGCACACCATGAAACATCATTTGTTGTTGAATAAATTCCTGCTAGGCACAACGCTGCATCATTGCCGGCCACCATCCTGAAATGGAGAGAGAAGCAGGGAGGGGAGGTGTGGAGAAGGGCAGTGAGGATGATCAAAGGTTTGGAACAGCTTCTGTACAAGGAGAGATTAAATAGATTTAGATCCTTTAGTTGGAAAAGAGATGAATGAAGAGGGATGTGATAGAGGGATATAGAATTGTGAATGATGCAGAGAGGCTGAATAGGGGATGATTATTCACTCTCTCTTGTACCAGGAGAGCCAGGGGCACGCGTTTACATTATTAGGAGCAGGTTTAAAATAAACAGAAGAAAGTTCCTTTTCCTGTGCAGCACATAATTAAAATCTGGGACTCATTACTGTGGGAAGCAGGAGGGACCAGTGGTGTCAGCAGGTTCCAAAAGGGATGAAGTGTGTGCAGGGACAGGGTGTGAGTGGGAAGAGCAGATATGGCTCGAGGCAGGACCGTGTGCACCCAGGGGTATTTGGCCAATTTCTGGCTGGTTTAGGCAGGGTCGTTCTGCAGCTGCTGCTGACCCTGGGGACTGGTGCCCAGGTCCCCTTCCTCTCCAGGCCCTTCTAACTCCAGGGCTGTTTCTCTTCTCAGTGGCCCTGCAGATGCCAGAAGGGCTTCTCATGTTCGCCTGCACCATCGCGGACATCATTGAGCGGTAAGAAAATGGCTTTTCCACACTTCCCCACTTGTGTCTGGAGTTGGCAAGGGGATAGGGGCTGCTGCCAGGAATGGGGTGGCCACCAGGCAGGGCTGCCTGGGCAGGAGGAGGTCCAGTGCTACTGCTGAGGGGGGTGCAGGGGACCACAGCATGGCTGCCTTCACAGAGTCCCCTTGGCCACAGCCTGGCTGAGCATGGACAACGCTGCTGCCCTGCAGCAGGTCACAGAGACAACAGGACAGAGACAGGCACTGTGCCAGCCTGGCCCTTGCTGCTCAGCTTCTCCTCCCCTTGCTGCTCTGCTGGGAGCTGCTGACAAGCTCAGCGTGTCAGGGCCCTCGCTCTGGTGAGGGAGCTGAGAAGCAGCCATGTTAACAACCTCCTGACACCAGCTCAGTGCCTGCATGCTCCCCATGGCAGCGCAGCCAGCAAGGGGAGGACTGGTGGCAGGGCTGCTACCACCGCACGAGTCCTCTGAGGTCTTCTTCTGTCCCTGCAGCCACAGTTTGGCTGTGCCACTTTTGGGGCAGCACAGAGGTGCTCGGGGGATAGCTCTTGTCCAGCTGGAGAGGCGTGGTGATGGCCTGGAGGGGATGACTTCGAGCAGCTCCTGCTGGGTGGTCCCTTCCCTGTGGCTCCTCTCTTGAATTTCTGTGCCGCTTGGGGGGTGAGGTTGGAGGCACGGAGAGGAGCTGGGCTTTGCTGAGACCCCTTGCCAAAACTGTCCCTGATCTCCTTACTGCTGACCTCACCTCCTTCCCTGCCCGCCCGCTTTCTCCCCGCTGCGGCTGCCCCCACCCCACCCCCTCGCTGTTTTCACACCCCTGAATTAGTGCTAATAGCACTGCGGGCCGCGGCTGCTGTTGGGTCTCGTTGCTCATTAGGATGCTGCCTTCCCGGGGCGGGCAGGCTGGGCTCCCCGCCGCCGTTAGCCGAGCAGCCGCTGCCGTGCCGGGCGGAGAGGCAGCTGTGCCTGTGGGCTTTGTCCCTGCTTTGCCACCGCTTCCCCCGTGTGCCCACTACAGCCCCGCGCTCTGGCTGGGTGAGGGCGAGGTGGGAAGGTGGGTGCTGGTAGGGGATGGGTGTGGGGGCAGAGGGGATGGGTGTGAGTGCGGGCGGCTCTGCGTGGGTTTGTCCCTTTAAGCGGAGCTGCCTCCTCGCCGGCTTTGGCACCCAGCCGCTTTCATGTCTCCGACTTCAAAGGCAGAGGATTAAGGGCTCTTTTATCTGAATGAAACCTCAAGCCCCGTTTCCCGGTGGGTGCCAGTGGATGCCGAGGTGCTGGCATCCCCTCTGGACTCTCTCTCCCTGCCAGGGGTGCTCCTCAGGGCTGAGGAGGGGTTCTTGGGTGCTAGGGTTGGGAAGTGCTGATGGGAAATGGATGCTGCGTGGGGAGAGGTTCCTGGCCAAGAGCAGGGATGTGGTAGTGCCAGTGTGTTGGTGGGAGAGTGGGGGATGGCTTTGAGGCCAAGCAGGAGGGCTATATCCTTTCCTCATTGCCACCACACATCACCCAGAGACACCTCAGTGCCAGTCCTGTGCTTGGAGCACTGGGTGCCATCTGTGATGTGGCTGTGCTGGGTACCAGCACTGCTGGCTGGAGGATCATGGCCAAGGGCAGGAGTCAACCCAGCCCTTTCGTCCCTGTCTTGGGGACACACTTGGGATCCAGTCTCACTGAAGTGGGTGAGGTGTGAATCGGCAGTGGCCTGGTTGGTGCCTGCCTCTTCCTGCCATTAGTATTCATGTCTGGTGCTAATGTGGGATCTCAGCTCGTCCGCTGCTCCTGCTGGCCCTCCTCACCCGGCGCTGGGGCTGGACGAGCCTCCAACGTGACAGGAATGGCTGCAGCCTCGTCCTCCAGCAGTGGCTGCCACAGCCAGACTGGGGTCAGGCTCCAAGGTACTGTCAGCCCCAGGGTGGTGTGATCCCTTCCCAGTGGGAACAGGGGGGTGTTAGGGCTTGAGCAAGCCTGGGATACCTGTGTCCATGAGGAACACTGCTCAACAAGCATCCCCCCTCCCCCTGCATCCCATCTCACAGCCTCCTACCCCCTCCGTGCTGGTGGGAATTTGAGTTTGGGGATGCCAATGAGCTCCCCTTCCCCTGCATGCTCTGGTAATGGCCGCAGAGCTGTGCCTGGGCGATGGTGCCCATATCCCTGTGCTCCAGGTCAACCAGAGCCGTGCCTGCCACCACTCAGAAGGAATATTTGTCCCTTCTGCTGGAGCTGCATTTTAATAAAATACTTGTGCTATGGCCTGGTGGTGCTGGGGGGGACCAGGAGTGGGGATGTGTCCTCACTCTGCCGCAGCAGGGTTGGCTCAGGGTCCTGTCTGTGGGTCTGTCTTTCCCCACATGTGGGTTTGTCTTTCCCCACATGTGGGTTTGTCTTTCCCCACATGGTGGTGTCGCTGTGTCCCCCGCTGCAGTGTGGGAATGAGCAGGTCCCCAGGGAACCCTGAGGGGAGGGCTGTCATGTAGCCCCCCCCCCAGCATCCTGTCTGGGCTTCTTAGCATTGTGCCAGCACTCGCCAAGCCCCGAGGGGCTGTGAGGATGAAGATGTAGAAGTGTCACAGCTGCTGCCTCCGGAAAGGCTGGTGGGGCACTTAGCCTGGAGCCTTTGAAATCAAGAGTGCACTTCTAGCATTGACCGGCGTGAGGCCCAGTTAATTAGCGTTAATGGGTTTGTCATTACGGAACCTATGCTGGGGCGAGCGGCCAGCTGCGGGGGGGGGGTGGCGGGGCTGGGGTCTGCTGAGCTGGCAGGGCTGCCCAAACCACATCACGACAGTCTTGCAGCACCTTCCAAATTGGCTCCGTTGATCACGGCTGATGTAACTCGGCAGAGGGTAACTCGTGCTGGGGGGCGGTGGCGTGTGGGGAGCTCAGACCGCCGCTTGGGGAGGGGGCCAGCCCCCAGCCCACCCGCTGTCATGTCAGGGAGATGGCAGTGGTCCACCCTGCGCCAGCAGCTTGGGGAGGGGGCACAGCCGTGAGCAGCCCCTCTCCTCTCCCCGTGCTGGGGCTGGAGCAGACGGCTCAGCTGGGCTCTCAGCTGGGCTTTTGATTCCTTGTTAATAAAGTCGGCTGTCAGGCTCGGCAGCTGCTAATCCCTTCGACAGGGAGAGTGGCTGCTGCTAATCAGCCATGGCTCTGTGGCAGGGACAGGCAGGGACAGGTGATGGTGGGGGGTGGGGCCATGGCTGTCCTGATGCCCACACAGGCTGCCCTGGCATGACCTTAGCACCTCTCTATGACTTGATGGCCTTTGTGTATGCAGCCCAGCAGCTTTGGCATGGCTTAAAATGCTCTGCTATGACCCTGACATAGTGCTCTGGTGTGGCTTGAAGTGCCCTGCTATGGCTCCACTATGGCCAGCAGCTGTGAAAGCAAGGGCTGGTGTGCCTGGCAATCCTCTAGTACAACATGGGCTGTCCCCTCCTGGGACTAGCAGGTGGCAGGACAAGGGCACCAACTCCCCATGGCCACAGGTCTGCCATGTAGCACGGAGCACTGTGGTGAATCTGGCAGCATCACTGTGAGGTCCCAGAGGGCCATCTTGGGATGCTAACACAGGTCAGGATGTGACCTCAGCTGCACAGGGCTGTACTCTGCTGGCTAGCATTGCCTTCCCTTTTCCCTTTGTCCTTTAAGTGTGACCTGGAGGTGCTGGCAGCGCAGTGCCGCACCCTGTGCAGGAGAATTTAATCACCATCATTAACCACACAGCAGCATCATTAGGGAGAATGAAGTTCTCACTTCATTGGAGATGTTTAAGCATCAGCCCGGGTGGTGATGGCATGATGGGGACTGGAAGTATGTGGAGTCTGTAGGGCTGTCACCTCCCAGGACTGGGATGTGCTCACCACCACATGCCCCCCACCACCTCCTTGTATCCCCATAGAACCCGTGGAGCTGGCACCAGTGGGTTGTGGTCTGGCCTGGCCATTGGGAAGAGGAAACAGGCACCATCTGGGCACAGGATAGCCAGCAGTGGCTTCACCATCACCATGCTCTGGGCCCTTGATTTGCCTTGTTTTGGTTTTTTTTTTTTTTGCAGCTAAAGGGCTAGCAAAGCTGGGGTACCCATGGGACGTGCCCCTTGGTGTGCTGGGATTTGCCCTGGTGCCTTCAGTGAGGACAGAGTGAAAGCTCTCCTCAGAGGAAAGGCCCCAGCTGGAGATGGCTGCTCCCAGGGAGCTGCAGGGACCTGCACCTCTCCCCATCCTGACCCACTTGCTGATGCTCCGTGGGGCCCTGCACTGCTCGCGGGTGGTGATTGCCCAGCTGCAATGGGGCTCTTCCAGCAGCGTTTGCAGTAAAATTGCAAACTCATTATTTTAATTACGTGCAGCCTTCCTGCGCTAATGAAGTTGGGAGCCTGGTAATGTGGCTTGGTGATGGGCTTCTCCGCTAATTAAGCTCATTGTTCTCAGCTGGGGCTCTGCTCAGCCCCCTGAACACCCTGGCACTGCAGCACCTGCTGGCACCCATCCCTGGGACGGGCTGGGCTTGGGTACTGCAGGGCAGGCAGTGGGTGTAGGGCTTGTGAGGTGATCATGGGGCTCTGCTGTTTTTAGCCAGGGACAGGGTGTGGGGTGTTTTCAGGGCATAACCCTCTCACTTATCCTCAGGTGTCTCCTGCCAGGGAGGTGACACCACACACAGTGTGAGTGCTGTGAAGGGCCACATGCAGGCGAGGCAGGTGACTCTGAAGCAAGGAGCAGCTCACTCTGCATGCCTAACTCTAGCAGGACACATGGGCACCACAGCATCTTGATGCCAGCTCTGTCCTCCGGCAGCTTCAGGATGCCAGGACTGGCCGCTTTCAGCCCAGTCCCTGCCCAGGGCTGCTGGAGCCAGGCACGATGGATGTTCTGGGGCTGAGTACTCCTCTCTGCCAGGGAGAGTGGCTCTGCTTCATGGGATGAGGACCAGCGCCGTATCATTCACAGGCTGCCGTGGTGTCAGGGGACCCTGTGCTCCTGCCAGCAGCAAATGCTCTCATTTGTTTGTTGAGGGGCTGGGATAAATCAAGGCTGCTCCAGCCTGGTGCCTGCACTGGGGTGCTGGGGAGCAGCCACCCCGTGTCTGGGGACATGTTGGCTCCGTGTGCACGTGTCTGTCCTGGCCTTGTAAGCCTCCAAACTTGTCCCCAGGTCAGTGTCTCCTCCATCCCACACCAGCCAGGGAAGAGAGGGGCTGGAAGGGTCCAGGAGTCCTGGCAGTTGGAAATGGGGCCAGGACCTGGCCTTCTTGGGGGTGCATCCTGGTAGTGCTGAGCATGGCACTTTATAAATGGGATTTTGGGAGCCATCTGTTTAAGGGAGGGGATAATGAATTAGGGGGAACTGAGAAAAATGCTAAGGCCGGGCAGTTTTTTAGAATGAGCCCGGGTTTGCGGGATGTAAAAGATGAATAACCTCCCCACACGTTCAATATTCATGAGCTCCCAGCTGTAGTGAGAGGCTCAGTGCTGGGTGGGGACAGCCCTGTCACGGCGTCCTGCCTGCCGCCATGCTGCTGGCACCCGGTCGCCGCTGCCATCGCTTACAGGGGCATGGAACACCCCAAGGACGCTCCTCTGGCTGCCCCTCGCCTTCATCCCAGTCTGGTCTGGTTGTGAGCAGTTCCCCGGCCTGCGTTGGAGGCAGGTGGCTGCTAATTGATGTTTCCTTCCTCTGTAGTTTGATGAAAGGCTCTGGCAACACCGAACTGATTAAAACATCAAGGGGAGGCCCCCACGCTTGCCTTTGATTTGTCTCTGGAGATGATTGCTGCTCCACTCGACCATCCAGCCCAGCCGGTGTGGGTCACCCCTGTGCCATCCTGCTGCCAACCTGCCTCTCCTGGCGGCACTCTTCCAGCCTTGCCAGCCGCAATGGCGGCGCCGTTGGACTCCCTCCTCACTAGGCATCGTCCCATGACCTCTGTGCTTCTTGCTCAGCTATGATTCTGCTCCCTGCAGCCAGAGTGGGACAATTCCCCCTGGCTGGAGCAGGGCTCAGCTCCATCTCTCTGTGCCCGTGGGTCGGTGGGTGGCCACATGCTGCTGGCCACAGCCCTGCACACTGGGCAGGGGCCTTGGACGCCTCCACCAGCCTCTGCCCTCCTCCCTCCACCGTTGCTGTTTCACTTTCTTGCTCTTCACCCCCAGGGACTTTCTCTGGGGTTTGGGCCAATTTGCATACATTTTAATCTATAAAAAATTAAGCGGCGCTGGCTGCCGCTCTGAGTCAGACCTCCCCGTCCTGAATCTTAAGGAGCTGAATAATTTTCCACTTTTGCTGAGATGTGTGGAGTCTGATTCATGTTCATCTCATCACCTCTCATTAGAGGAGGGGGCTGGGGGCTCAGGGGGATGGGGAAGATCCTTCTGGAACCTTCGCTGGCAACCCCCAGCCCCACAGCATGGCCAGGCAGGTGGCAGAGGAGTCGTCCTCCCATCCAGGCCACGCTGGCAGAAAGAGAGCACAGGGTTTAGATGCTGGCAGGATCTTGTCCATCTTCTGATGTTCTCCAGCTGTGTCCCTAGCCCTTGCCACACTGCAGGGAGCGTGAGTTGCCCAGGCAGGGCACGGGATGGGGATGGCTTTGCCCCCTCTCTGGGGATGCTGTGGCAGAGCTGCTCCCCTGTCCCCCTCCCTGGGCGCTGATGGCTGGGCCGGAGCTGTTAATATTCAGCACGCTCCGCCATTTCTCCACCTTCTGCCATCTGCCCAGCTCTGCCCACCATTTCTATTCTTGCCGCCGACGTAACGCTCCCTGCCTGGTGCTCAGGGGGGTGCGTGCGGGACCCTGGCCCCCAGCCAGCACTGGATGCCAGCGGTGGGGGGTGATGCTGTGCCAGGGTGCCTTGCCTCTCCTGGCTCCTTTGCCCCAGCCCTGTGCCAGTGGCAGGGGGAACCCCACTGGCACCGAGCTACAGCCGCTGGTGCGACCTCGGTGTAAATACGGAATTAGCATCTGGTTTAAGCAGCCCCTCCAGGCGCAGGGCTTTGTCATCACGATACCTACTTTCATCTGTAAACTACCACAGCAGCTCTCTGGGAAGGCAGCCAAGCTAATAATCCCCCAAAATGGTGCAATAAAATACTCACAAAGGTGCTGCCTTTAAATCATGCTAGAGACCTGACGTTGTTGCCCGCTATCAGTGGCACCCCTTCATGTGCCAGTGGGTGCTGGCTGGGCTCAGGCTGTAGTGTCAGGGATTGGGGACAGCATTACTGTTCACTTAGTGTGTTTGCTCCCCCAAGTGCCACCTAAGCAGCAGCTGATCCTGGAGAACACCCTGCTCAGCCAAACTGACACCCATGGGTGCTGCAGCTGGGCGCAGACTGAGGTGCACAAGCTCATGCAGTGCCCAAGCACGGGCTGACAGTGGCTCAGCCAGCCTGACTGGCAAAGCTGGGGATGCCAGGGCAGCTTTTCTACCCACCCTGGTGTCTCTGGTCCCCGGGACTGGCTGGTGGGAGTGCCAGCGCCACGCTGCGCCGGGTCTCCCTCTGCTCCTCTCCTCACTGGAGCATTAGGAAGCTGGCAGCGTATTGTTTGATGAGCGGATAATCCGCTGAATTGCAAACAGCTTTACCCAATTGAAGAGGCGGATTACCGCTCTCCAGCTTAATCATGT